>NW_008824542.1:1507240-1524573 GCF_000699105.1 Pygoscelis adeliae
TAGCTCTTTCGCTGCTCTGAGCAGCCACCAAAAGGGTTGTTACAGAATGGCTTGAAGTCTTTTCATATTTAAGAGGTTGAAACTGATGCTTTCTAGCCCTGCTAGCTCAGGTGCCTCTGCACGTGGTCAAATCCTCTCAGGCTGAAGCTGAGCAACAGAAAACGATAAAAAGCAACACAGGACTCACTAGGAATTTGGTATGAAGGGAGGGCATCTAAGCTTGCTGGTGCACTCATAGATTTTTTCAGGCATGCATCCAGTATTAGACTCAGACTCTTAATTTCCTTTAGGCTATGATTTCATGTGGCTCAGTTTATTCATAGGTACCGGAAGAGTTTAAAAGTTTCATACAATCCAGAAACTTCCTAATGACCACAGACAGCTCCATAAAGCAAGCAAGTACTGGAAAAGTAATAGCAACGGTAATAGCTGCAGATTACTTCCTAGACCTTTAAGTCCTCCCTTCAGAGCACGCAGCCGGGCAGGGTTAGCTGGGTCATCCGCTGCATAGGACGCACCCAGCTAGCAGCCTACATCGGGCCCTTTTGCAGACTACAGAGCTGACTCCAAGGTGTTTTTCTTTACTCCCACCCGAGCCAGTTATAAAGGGGCTGTGCAGTTTAATATGAGGTGTAAGAGAGAAACCAGGTTTCAGTTCCTTCAGATCACTGGAACAGTGCAGCCACTATTGTGCTACTGACAGCAGCCCCCCGACTCCTTGGCCCAATTACAGCTTGGGTAGCTGCAATCTGCCTACTTACAGTCTCCCTGGAGTTCCTGTTGGCAACATTATTCTTTTTCCACTTCTTGTCCTAATTTAGTTGGGTTATCTTGCTGTGCACTGTTAAATGCTACCACAATCCGTATCAGAGGTGGCTGCATGTCAGGTTTGGGTGAAGCGATCTCTTTGGGTGAAGCCTGATTTTCCAGGCTTCACTCCTGTGAATAATCCAGAGGTGTGTAATTAGGCTTCCAGAGGTCCAGCGCTACTACCGGGCGAGGCACTCAGAAGAATAACATTGCTCGAGTGGCCTAGAGTTTTATATGCACATCTACACAACATCCTTGCTGCAAACGTGAAGGCTTTGGTTAATTTTGCTGTTTCAAACCAATTTGAAAATAAACATAACATTTGTGGAAAAAAGTGAGAAACTGAAGGGATTTACCTTGCTTGCTCTGAAACCATTAAAATCTTGGAGATTTGAATACTCTTGCATACTGAACAATGATATCCACAGCCTTTCAGCTCAGTTTGAGTTCAGTGGAAGCCAGAATTAAAAATGCAGCCCACTGGGCTCGAGTGTAAACAGATTAAAACCAGTGGAGCAAAGACTCCACTGTTCTTGGGAGTTTTGCACAGATCTACAAGCTATAAGGATGCTAATCAAGAACTTTGAGAAAATATTTTTTAAATAAATGCAAAATACTAATATGTCTGTTTTACCAGGAGACATTGATTTTTCTTCCTTTCTATGGTCTCTGTGCTAAGCAACTCATCAGCAACACATGGTGAGAGGTGGGCGCCTCCAGAAAGCAACTCCTCCCATCTGAAGACAAGATCTAAGATAGAGAAGATGAATTATCCCTAGGGCTACCTTTTGCTCTGCTCTGACTATGGAGGAAGCTTTTATTCGTCAGTTGGCAGGATGGAGTACAGCCGCCCTGCCTAAGTAAATAATGGGAAAGGCATCTAAATTTCCTGCATGTGATGTAAAATAGAACCTTGATTTTTCTTTCTTGAGCAACAAAACATATCAGCTGTGAGTTTTGCCCAACAGGAAATACACACAATATGTATGCACATATTTAAAAATCACACAACTTTAAGGTAAGTTATACATAGTGAGTTATACATACATTTGTTTTCAGAGGCAGTCAATATCTATATTGGCAGGAGATTTTTACGTTTTGATATACTGCTCTGATGATTGCCTGTGTAGGGTGAAATGCATCCTTAAACACTGCGCTGCCAAAGTAATGTCCACAAATCATTCAGCGGCCATCGCTGGCAGATAGTAAATATTTTATACCTTATTGAAAAACAATATTTCTTCTCAAGTATTGCTCACGTGTTCCCTTTGGGCAGCTCTCAGAATAGCCTTTTGGGATTCATAAAAACTAATAGTTCCCTTTATGCTTTTAAAGCTTTCGTCACATGGGCTCCACAAAGCACTTCCATGGCAGCGATCCTAGTCACTTAGTTTGAAAGAATAATATACATTAAGGAGTACGTAGGGAGAGTAAAACTTCTTTTCTCTGTTCCAGCATGAAGATGTCACCTATGCTGTGTGCAGGATGGCCACTAGCATGGATGGCCTCTCTGCAGGGGTGCCATGGAGGAACAACCCTGCTCTGGGAAGACGTTTCGAAGCAATGTACAAAGAAAATGAACTGTGTGCCCAGGGAAGGCTACTAGGCTCAGTAGAAAGACTACGAAAGGAAGGTGTTATATTTCCTTTTTCTTTTAATCCATGCTATTTTTATTTCCCACATCCTGATGCCAAAAACATTGGCATGTTTTTATTGCTGTGTTTGCAGCTGGATTGAAATTATTTGGTTTGCTGATAATTTTTGCTTTAGAAGACAGACATCCCTTACCTCACACCAGATAAGACTGACACTGAGCAGGATTTCTGCAGTGACATTCAGGCTGGCCCACGGGCACCTCTGTCTTGCCTATTTTCAGGCTGCAGGTTAGCATGGCATGCTCAGTTTGGCATTGCTTGCTGTAGCAAGCAATGTCTGTCTTGTCAATCCAAAATTAGACAGTAAATTAAATTCTGCCACTCCTCATGACCTGTGTGCTTAGCAAGGCTGTTAAAACCTGCAGCTAGCTTGCCCTCACATTATCCACATCACCGCTAGGTCCACCTCCCAGCTGGGTATACCTTCTGGAGAGCAAATTTCTGGACTTGTCCGTGGACAGCCGGGCCAAACACTATGTGATGGTAGGGCTGCACGAAGGTATGTCACTCTATGGGGATCTCCTTCTTAACAAGCACCAGAGCTCTGCTCAACTCCATGCCCGAGATGACACCAGCTGGGAGGTGGGTCTCAGCCAGGCACTAGGTATGGACTCGTGTGTCCCCGGCTCTGCGGGCAGCACATAAGCTGTGGGGATGCACTACCAAGTCAGGTACTAAATATCACTGTAGAAATTGAATAGGGTTCTGCAGGTGGAGAAGAGAAGAACACACTGCCCACAAATAATTCCTTCCCCCCGCATCTGTTGCTGAAATGCTTTCCCTGCAGTGGTGGAGCAGGCTGACACTGCCTGGGCAGTCCCTGCTCTTCGTGGTCTGGGGAGGAGGGAGCAAGCCGAGCCATCCATATGCTATAGCCCTCATAAAGCTAAAAAATGGCACCAGTGCTGCGTGCTTTTAGCTGCTACTGTTGATGAGGCTGGCCCAAGTTTCATTTGCCATGCTTATGGTTTTGAGAAACAGCAGTGTGTCGTTATGTCCCTGGAAGCTGGAGATTATAAAGGGGAGAACAGAAGTAATAATAATAATAGTAGTAGTAATAATAATAATAATAATAGTAATAATAATGTGGTTTCCAGAATGCTGTTTGTGAAAGCAGTCTAACACTCTGCCCTTGAGCTATTCTTCCAAACAAAATTTCCATCATGTATTCTTCCCTTTCAAACGTCTAATGGAGTGTTGAGCCAGCAAGACAGCTGGGAAGTTCGAGTTTCTGCCTGCACAATGGCAGCAGTGTCTGTGCTGTCAAAATTAACTCTGCATTTTTTCCTGCTCGTGCTGGAAAAAAGATCTTTCTAACCTTTGAAAAATATACTGTGTGCTCATAGATCTTATGTTCCTCTTCTGGTTTAGTTCAAACAAAGCTGATCAAAAAATTCAATTCTAGCGTCATTCAGATAGCCAGTGATATTCAAATATTGGTATCATGAAGGTCTATTTTAAACACACGATCTCAGGGTGTGTGGAAGGATAAGCACAGTGGATCACTGCTTGGCTAATGAGGGAATGGGCACTACATAAAAACCTGAAAAGAAGCATCGGCCCAATATCTATAGATATTTTCAGACTAGGTTGACACAATACCTGCTGATACCGGCACTTGCCAAGTAAATCCTGCTCTGGGTTGCACTTACCCAGGGAATTTCATCATGCTCTGTGGGGTTTTGCAGCTGAAAGGGAGGACAGGATTCAGCCCATTTTATTACACACCTAATTGCTGTTGAATGGTGGATTTTGTGATTCATTTATCAGCCAATGCACAACCTGCATCAAAACATCAGACACATGAATTGGCACTTTTTCACCTCAGCTGTTAGACAAAGAAGGTTTGTACGGATTTGTAATATCCATTTTGACCTCTCTGCCTTTGATGGTAATATAGCACATGTTCAGCGTGAGCCCAGTTTTTAAAATATAAGTGACCCCCTTGAGTCACTGTTCTAAAAACCTCAGGCTTCTCTGTGATGGAAAGCAATGTTTTTCTCTTTAAGGGAAGGAGGGAGGCAGGAAAGGAGGAATGAGTACTCTGCTCCTTGGATATGGAAGGCACATGTAAATGCAAGATGCCATTTATCATTATTTGATATATAGCAAAATACAGTAATTTCATTTAACAGCAGGTTTTAAGAAGATTAAACATGCTAGGAAAATTGTTTTAAAATAACAATATAACAGGGTATTGTAAATTATTTTGCAGTAGGCTGTCATGCCATGTCACCATAATTCTTCAATATTTAATTAAAACCCACAACAACTTAATATTCAGGTCCTGTCAAGAAAATTAATTGGATACAGGGACCAGCTGCTGGAGAAGTTTGGATGTCAACTTCAAATGGTAATGTGAGTGGTTCACACTGGCTTGTGGGTACACATTTAAAACACTCGATCACCATGGACTTACGGAAAAGGCTGTTGTTTGTTTATAATAAAGTTTTGGCATTTTAGCCAGAAGGATTCATCTTTAATGACAAGATATACTAATCCGATTTAATTGGAGACTGTTTTTTTAAAGCAATTCTCAGTTTAATGCTCTGTGATAGAAAGTTCTCTCTTGGGAAAGGCGGTACCCACCGGTGTCCATGGTCTTAGGCACCTCCGCTTCTGCATACCCAATAGACCATCAGTTTCTCCCCCTGTCTCTGAGATTAAGCTCTTTTAAGGTAAGGATGGATATTTCAAATCACTAGTCCCCTTTTTAGCATTGTAATCATTGCACTGGGCTGAGCGATCACTAGATCAGGCTACATGGTTATGGGGGGGGGGTGAGTTTGGGAACTGTAGTACCCATCAGAGTAGGGCCAGTGACACTGGCTAGGTTTCATGCTAAATAATGAGAGCCCTGACATCAAATGCATTGCAATGAATCACATGCATATTCAGGGTGTTATTTTATAGCTCTGCAGTCTCAAAGCTGTGTATGTTTTTTTCAAAAAATAAGTTTTAAATTACAAGTGTTTTGTACAGCTCATTTGTAAACTTGCAAATACTGGGTATTGCAAGGTATCTGTATTTCAGTGTTTATCAGAACACAGAACACTGTTTGCAAATTGCTCAGAAATAGAAAAAATAGTTTAAAATGATGGAAACTGGCATAATAGGGATTTATAAATATTGTGTTAGCAGAGCAAGTAGGCTATGTAATTCTTCTACCTTTGCAGCATTAAAAAATACCCACAATAAAATATACTCTCTTTTCTAGTAAACCGTTAGGATTTTTTTCCATCACTGATTTATATTGAAGTGCTGAACTCCAACACTTTTGTTGCTAGCTACCAATTAAGATGAAAGCACTGTCCTTTCTGAGAACGGCATTCATTCAGGTGATATGGAGATCTGACACAGTTTTGCTCTTTTACTCAGCAGTTGCTTGCAAAACAATAGAGAGGAACTGTACTTAATTTCATTGCCTTAAAAATAAAGAAAGGGGGCAGGGGGGGGGAAGGAAAGAAAAAAGGCTGGAAATATTTAGCTTACAAAGAGATGAGAAATGGGTTTTGCAGGGAGCCAATGTCATGCTGTAGGGAAGCTAATATAGCAAATTCAGAGTAAATGCAAATTCTGTATGTTAGGCAAATTAGAGATGGTTGAATAAATCATGGATAAGTGACCAACATTGTGCTGCTTCTGTCTGGGTTCTCCAGCTGATACTGATACTGATTGCTGGTTATGCTCTCATTGCTGTTTAAGAAGATTCTTCTGTGGCTTAATCCTGTGAATACCTGAACTGCTTGCAGACGCCAAGGACATCAAGACATCTCATGACACAGAGTGAGGAAATGCCTCTCCCGAGTGGGGAGATGCACTGAACCGCAGCAGGAGTCCTGGCCCTGGGTCTTGCTCCCAGCTCCTCTGAGGCAGTGAAGGGCCTCAGGCTGGGCTCTTGGTGGTCTGGATCTGGCCCTGGGGAGCTCTGCGTGCCCTACCGAGCTTCGTGTCCAAGTTTCACTGTGCTGGCCTCGTGGCTCTCGTCTGGCAGCTGGGAGACACGTACACTTGCACAATGGAAGAGTTCAAGGGGGGCAGAAACCACGTGTCTTGTCTGGCTGAGAGCTCTTCATCAGACTCATCTAGAGAGCAGTTCTGGGTGAGCTGCTATGCCAAGTGAGTGACACACTCGGTGCTAGTCCTGCTTGTATCACATTTTCGGTCTTGACAGTGGTTGGGCAGGGTGTCTCTACAGCCCAGTGACACGACTGTCATGGGGAGGGAGAGCAGCTGTCCTTGTGATCCCATGCATCCCCCATGATGCAGAATGAGCATCCACAGGACCAGGCAATGAGTCTCATCTGAGCTTTTATTGCATACTAAATTCACTGGAGGAAGAATGACATCCTTCTAGGCTTTGGTTTGACATCAGGTGGTAAATACCTCGTTCTTGTAAAGCTTGTTCTGCCATAGAGAACAGTGTTCCTCTGCGTTAGATTAGTGTACATCTTCCACATGCAACTTCTGTTAATTTAATGAATTATTTAGCAGTGCTGTGCTCACGGGCTCATGCCAACACGGTAATGGAATTCTGTACCGGCTACGGGTATAGCCAAATGTTCACAATTTTTCTCCCTCTTTCTGCACAGATTTTATGCAAATTGCAGGAAGAACAGCACTGCCATCACCACCTTCTCCATTAATAAATCCCATAATGGACTCCACGCCTGTACAACCCAACCCACAAGGGACAAGGTGCTGGGTGTGATCCTTAGTCTTTGTGAGTTAAAGATGCTCAGTGGTGGGAAGGTAAGGGCCACCAGGGCCATTTCTTCACTCGCCTGCTCCTGCTGGTGTAAATCATGTGTAACCGCAGTCGGTGGATTTACACTAAAGTGTTGTCAGGGGACAACCGGGCTCGGCAAACTCAGGAAAAATTAGATAAGCTACAAAGCTAAAGGGTGATCAGAAGGTGATGACAGAAGCACAGTAGGAAATCCTGAGCTGTTGTGCATGACAGTTTTACAGAAACTGTTTTCCCTTTTTTTTTTTTTCCTAGGGATTGTTTTTCCAGCGCTGGTGTGATTTTACAGAGTACCTATGGAGAGAAGAGCTGGCCTCACTCTCCTTCCATTTCCACAATTCAGTCCCCTCCTCAGAGGATGTACTTGTGATTTACACTTGCAGAAGTGAGAAGAGCCTCAAGCTGTGCTCATGCAATTATACCAAACAGGGGAGAGAGGCCAGAAGAACTGAAGTCGGTGGATTTTGGGGCTGGGGCAGTTTCTGCACAGCTGTGCTCCCTGCTCAGCCGTTCAAACTGCTCCAGAGTGAGACAAAGCAGATGCAGCCGCTCTGGAGTCAGAGCAGTTTAAGTCCAGAGCTGCTTTTCAACTCATAATGACACCCCTGCTTTGCAAAGTATTTAAATATGAGCTTTACTCCCAACAGCTTCATTACAGCACTTAAACCTAAGCACGTGCTTAAATGTTTTTCTGAAGCGGGCCCTTGGTTTGATAGCATTTTATACATGAGGTCAAAGTTAATAAGCATCAGGCCCAATACACAACAGTGTGAGAATTACCCATTTATAGAGATCTAGAAATGTTATTTCTAATTCAAGTCTTTCAAGGGAAGGATAATTGTCCAATTTTGCACTGCTGCATGGGAGAAAACAAAAGCGGGTTATGTGTTTGTGTGCTCTGCGCATTTTGGTTTTATGTTGTTTTGCTTTATAACCTTTGGTCCAGGTTTTTGGGCGACTGAAATCCACCTGATGCCGTAAAATGCTTCCTATAAAGCCAAGTCTTGCACCCTGCCGTAGCTGTGGGCTTTTGTGGAAGTGTTGTGGTTGCTCTAGACTCCGTCTGTGGCCCTGCTCACCCCCAGTGCCTATTAATTACATGCTAACTTCATACCCTGGCATCAGGACTGATGACGGATGATCTCCAGCCAGAGTGATCTCTGCTTTCTGGTCACTTGAGTCGCCTTGCCAATGAGGCTGTATTTCTGTTTACTCAGTTAATGAGGATCAGCGTTATGAAACACATGGCAGGGATTCAGTATACATTACCAGTTAATAGAGATAATTGAGTGGAAGGAAAACTAGTTTCTGATGTCACAAAATGTCTCTTGTGATAAAGCATTTGGAATATAATGGATAACTTTTCATTTAGCACTTACAGAGATTTGTGTACCGGTTAATACGTATTGTTTGTGAAATTATAATGACATAATAATTGCTTGCAGATACATTCCTATTATATTGGGTGAAGCCTTCCTCTCCATTTTTCTTGTCTATCCAGTCTTACTAATTCTCCAAACATGCCATCAGACATCTGGTGCCAGGATTTGAGTATCTATTTTTCTGTCTCCACATCTAGACTCCTGCAAAGATAGCCAGATCCTTTTCTTGTTTTGTGTTTTTTTTCCCCCAGAAACCTAAACACTGAGATCAGTGGCAGTTGAAGACTGAGTAATACTTTAAATTAGGGAACTCATCTATGCTATAGCACATATGTATGTAGCAGATCAATAGATAAGTGCCAGGAAAGGACACTCAGAGCATGTAGCATGATTTCTAGACTTGGTAGGACCACTAAAAGTTCCTGTCGGGCATTGTACAGACTTTCTTCGGCACCTAGTGACACTCATCTTTGGGATTATTAAAAAACCTTGGCTCTGGTTTGGGAAAACAGCTCGCAGACTAACACTGTTTACCTGGTTGTTTGACCATCCATCTTCTGATTTAACAAATATTCATCAATATGGATTTTTATTTTGAAAAAATCAGACTCAACTGAGACAGCATTTTACCATTTTTTTCAGTAAGTCCTCATATCAGTTTTAACTAAAAAGATGTGTTTAACTCACAGGTATATTTACTTTTCTAGCATGGAGAACCTTGAGAATAAGAGGAAAGTAGGAATACATTGGGGGGAATAAACACTACTTTCCTCTTTATATATAGAAATAAATAATGTCTAAAAATCTTTTTGCCTCCTACTTGCGTAGACTAAAATCCTAGAAGCTTCTTATATGTGCTGGCTGACTAAAAATAGAGAGCATATATCACATTATTATTCACACAAAAACTGCCTGCACAGCCTGCATAGTCCCCGAGCTGCTGGAGGCAGGAAGGTTATTTCATGGCAGTACCAGTATATGTGGCTGTGCTCTTCCCTTGCTTTTTCTCAGAAATAGGATATTGGACAACACACCCCTTCAGGCTGATGTGTTATGACCAATGTTAGCTTCTTAAGCTCGAAAACACAAATTGCTAGTCAGGATTCTGCCAATTATTTCAGTACTGGTAGTGTTTTTCAAAGTATTACTCAAAATAAGAAAGAAAGAAAATATGGGACATTAGAAAATAAAGCAGTTAAACTTCAGGCTTCACATGTTGCATGCGTGTACTTTGCTTCATTTGGTACACTGGCATGCAAATGCTCTCCATGGAGTTGTTGTAGGAGCCAGACACGTGCTGCTGAAAGTATCTCTGTGAGTCTCCAGACTGCTAGTGTACGTTAATTTGGCTAAGGAAGGCCTAAGGGAGCCTGTGCATGAAAAGAAGAAAGTGATTTGTTCTACCAGGTAAAAAAGTAATAAGGAAGTACCTTTGTGGTGAGGGAGGATCCAGGGTATGGGCTTAGGCACCCTTTGGGAGTCACCCTTTGTATAGCCCAACCCAAGAAGACGATGTGAGCCAGACTTTCTGGTGTTACATCTAATTTCTTGATGTACTGCAGGAAGAGGCAGTGAGTTCTTGAGCTGATGCTGGCTGGGCTTTGCCTCAGACAGATCAGCAATTGCTCATGCTGGCATACAGAGAAAGCCGACTTCTCCGAGATCACTTGGATGGAAAGGAGACCAGGGACAGGAACAATTCACAGAAAAGGAGGAAGGCACCCACCATGCTCTGCTCTTCGTGCTGGTGCAGTCCCCTGCTTCAGGCAGGGTGGCACCGTCACAAACCACAGCAACACACGAGTGAGTCCAGCATATTAGCAATAGCTCTCAGACCATGGACGTCAGTCTGTGTGGAATAACCTATGAAACATCTGGAGGGAAATGTCTGTTACAAGGGTGGTGAGGGCTGGTGCGGTGTCCTGAAGTATCCACCACAGCTGTCTGTAAGTTGTCCAGCCTTTGCTGATACTACCTGCTTACGAGGAACTTGCAGAGATTTAAGAGATGAACAGGAGGCCACCAAAAAGAGCTAACCATATAAACCTCCGTTCTCCTAACATTCACATGTGTTTCAAAGCATTGGATCTCCATTGATTTAAGCAGATCTCACTGATTCACTCTGGTAACTCTGTGCATCATCAGTTCCCATGATAGCTTTTTAGTCTGAATGAAGATGGCTAACACCTCAGAACTGGATGGACATGCAACCAGTTTTCTTTGCTTATGATCTACGAAGGTTTTCTGTTCAATTTATATAGGAAAATTGTTCTGTAACACCAGCCCATGTTGTCACAGCCAGCCTGCCATACCTTGGGGAACATTAACCCAAATATACTTTTTGAAATATGTGAGAGTGGCTCAGGGGAAATCTGTGTCTCAGACGAATTTCCAGACAGGATTAGTGCCTTCATTTTCCTTCGTTCCAACTTGGAAGTTTTGTCTGACATGGAGCCTGTTCATGGTCCAGGGATGAGGGAGGTGATCAGGGTGCGAAGTTGGAAAGCGAAAAGAAAAAACTAGGGTAAAAAACAATAAGTAGGAAGGAAGCTATTGGTAGTGTGATCCGACCCATGCTGTGGCTCATTATTATTACTTGCAACAGCAAATGTTGATGTAAGTGCTGCAGAGTGCCAGTAATTAGTAGGCATGCCTCTCCAACTGCTGCAGCATGTGGTCAATGAGTTCCTGCCTCCAAGAGATGTTCTGCACTGTAAGAAAAGAGATTTATGCTACTGATAAACATAAAGAGAGATTGAAATACAGCCTATATGCCACATTAGGAATGAGATTTCTTCTACACCTATGCATTGGGAGAAACAATCTCAGTCTGGAGAGCTGGTGGAAGGTGAGGCTCGGCATCTAGGGTGCAAGTCAGAACATAATTCTCTCTGTTTTCTTCCCCTCAGACTCCCACCAATCTGTTCAGCAGCATCTGGGAAAAAGAAATCAAACCCATGTAACATGGAATGCTGTTGGGTGGCTTAGTGACATTCAATTATGGATGTCCAACAGCATTGTCATTATGGCTGATGCTTTCCACAGTTTCCATGTCCGTGTGGCACAGAATTCTCTTAATTATATTTTTAGTCAAACTCCTTCTGCCACTTGTAGGCTATACGCACTTTACAAGCCCAGTAAATAGGGCACGAGCAAAGAAAATGATAAAGTAATGAAACAGGATAGAGCGCAGTGCTTCTTGCTAATGGGGTAGCCTTTAAGCAGGAGTTGACATGGTGCCAGGCTAAATGGGGGCAGTGATGGGGCTGCAACCACATCACTTGGAGGTTTGCATGGTATGCCACTTGGTGTGGTGTGTAGGGGAAGGAGCTTAAATTTCCCTTTATTCCTGGGTAGATCCCCCTCCTTCTTCAATGCTGAATGTGGCTTTGCACTGCAGACCTACTCTATGGCACATTGCTTTTCCAACATAGTAAAAGGCTCAACCCCAAATTTCCAGCCTCTGAACTGCGGAATGATGTCCTTTAGAACCTCATGAGGATGGAGAACATCTTGGGTTGCAGAGTCCAAGTTCTTTTAGTCACATATCGCTCCGTCAAACATCCTCCTGGCAATCTTTCATTAAGCTACATCTTGAAATGAGTTTGCTATTTACTTCTACTTCTGTTAAAATGCAGATCCAGGAATTAACTCCTCTGTTCACTAGGTAGCTTCTTTCAACTTTTGGTCTAATTTTAGAAGATTATTTTACAGCCATGAGCTCTTATGCTAGCCATAGTCTCTATGTCTAACTGCCGCTTCTGCCTTGCCCACACTTGCCTTTCTGATATTTTTATAGTGAATGACCATATTCTCTCCCAGCCTCCATTTTGCTAAGCAAAACAAGCCAACCTTTCCTAGTCTCCCCTCAAAAAATAAATGCTAAAATCCCTGAACATCCTACTAGGCCTGCTCTGCCCCATTCCAGGTTGAATTCTTCTTCATTACCGCAAGTATGGGACTCCAAGTACAGTCTTACCAAGGTATTACTCAACTTATGGCACTAATTGTGCCTTATACATGTGGGAATCACCTCGCCTGTACACTCCTTGGCATGAGCTATATAGGACATGGGACTACATGAGCGTAATTGTCCTCCAGCTTTCAAATCTATGAACAGTTATACATTTGTCTCTTGTTCAGCTCTTGAGAGGGGCACCTCTTTTTTTCTCCTATAGAAAGAACCAGCTTTTAAATTAAGAACACACTGACAAATATTTTAATAAACTACATTCTGCTGTTTTGCTTCACACTGGGAATGAGCAGCTTAGAGATCAGAGAGCTTTTTACATATTCTTCTTATCTTGGCTTCCTATGAGCCCAGGCTTCTGAAAGCACGTGCTGCACGTGTGTGCGTGTATACATGTAAATGTGTTACTAATAAATTTTCAACCTCTTGACTAATTTCAACCATATTTGACAATCTCAGAGGTACCGTATCCCTACAGATTTAATGAAAATCGGCAGCCAAGTAGAGGAAAGAGCTGTGCTGTCATCTCCACTGAAGGAAAGGTTGTAGCACAAGCTTTGTCTAACCCTTTCTTAGATGGTAGAAAACCTGTCAGGTTCCCAGACATGGGAAATAGTCATTTGGAGCTCACACATTATATGCTGTATAGTCAAGCCAGGACACAAATCCACAGCAAACCAGCCTCCACTAATTCTGCTGCTCTAAGCTATTTGCTATATTTATGTATTTTCTCTTGCTTAGAGAACTGGGTATCTCTGTAAATGCATATCCACCCTTCTTTTTCTGCTGCCTTGTAATATGTCTGGAAGTTGTGTATCTGTCAGACATATATTTGAATAAATCACATGAATTAATTTCTGCCTTTCACTCTCTCTCTCTCACCCCCCTGTATTCCAGCCATTTGAATGCTCCGTATTTGCATCATTTTCTCAATCTATAGATTTTATTGACAACCTTATAGACAGCTGCATTACCACCATCCGCGTCTTCTCTCTCCTCACCACCAGGTGTTGGACCTATAGGTGGATATGCTGTGGCCATATACAGGATGCAGAAACAATGACATAAATAGGAGGTAATATGCTCTCTGGGGAAAGGGGTGATGTTGTGTCGGTCATGTACAGCCATGGCGTTGCACAGTTTATAGCGATCCCAGAGGTTCTGACTAGAGTCAAGATTTGGCCACAATTCAAGTGATAGATCAATAAATATACTATTAGTAATACATATCCATTAACAAAACATTGGTCCAAGTTACTTAGGCTAATATTTCTCTAACTGCAATACTGCATGTGGTGCTGGGAAGCTGTTCCAAGAGCTTTTAAAGAGAAAATAACAGTCCTTGGGTGCTCCGTGTTTTCACAATAAAGGACCATAAATAAGATGCTGCTAGTAGACTCCATTTCCTCTGATTACACTGCTACCTGCCTTTCTGTCTACCAGTCTCACAGTAAATCTCTCTCTTTCCATGAAGTGTCTTATGTTGTGCAAAATCAATATGCCGCCAGAGTACTTTGCTACCTTACCGGCGACACCAGCATGGCATCTCCCCTAGTGAGTGTGACTTTGTGCAGGAGAAAAAAAAAAATCACCCTGTCTTAGGGCTGGATTTAGTAGAGGTCTGAAAGGTCGGATCCCCATGGGGACTTTATCACTTTTTTGGCGCCAGTTCACTTCATTTAGTGTTCAGGAACCCTCCACCTGGCCCCTTTGGTTTACAGTCCCCGGGGGCCTCTGACATCCCATGCCTCAGCAAACTTGGCCAGACTGCAGCTACGGTAGCGGCAGCAGCGAGCTTCTGCCAGTTCCCAGCTCAGCATTATCAGTGTTAAAACATTTACTGCATGTGCAATTCTCAACAGCTCTTAACTCTGGCAAATCAAAACCAATTTTAACCGGAACACTCCAAGACACTTCTGTACAACAAGGGCTATCTATCTGTCTGACAAATTCAGACTTGCTTCCCCCAGCTGCTTTGGCATTAAAGCTGTTTGGAAAAAAAAAAAAGAGTTGCAACAATTTTCTTCTTTATAGATGTTGGAAAAAAAAAATCATTCTCTTTGCATTAAAAAATGGTGATGGCTTCATGCCAACAAATCAAATGAGATTTAAATTGCAGGAGCAAATAGAAAAATTTCTGCCTGATCAATAGACATTCAAAGTGTTATCAGGAATTAGCCAGAGGGAGCTGGAATGGAAATACCTGGCTGATCTCAGCTGCCATATCTAATGCTCTGTCTCAGGGCAGTCTGAACCTCTCAGGGCTGTGGATCGATCTAGGTTTTGGGGCACGGAAACATGAATCCCTGTGGTCGGTCATGTCATTCGCACATGTCATGCTAGGCATGTGACTGAACCCTCCTCCTTCCTACCAGGCATCCAGGCACTCACTTAACTCACGGCTGGGGCATCCGATGAGCTCTTTGAGGGCTCCAGTCAGCCTGAAATCTGTAAAATTCAACTTTTGTTTTGCTCCCCACTTCGTTTAGCTTCATTGCTGCATTTGCAGGTTCAATGTGCATATGACCAAGCTGTCAAAACTGCAACTGAACAAAATGATACCCTAAGGTTTGATCAGCAGCAGACTGGGATCTACTTCTTTCCGGCTGTCATCCTCAATTTTAAATTGGAGCAAGGAGCACAGCATGGTCATTTTATTGATTGGATTAGAGAAAAATTGAGTTGGCTGATCTGTATGATGACATTATTGAGTTGTGTTTGCAGCTATGACAGAAACAAAAGAGTTTTTATTGGATTATTGGGGACACAAGGAGAAAAGAGAAAAGAAAAGGTAATATAGAGGTGAGCAGGTATTAGGCTTGGTGCCTTTGTGCTTAGACTCTCCAGCAAGAGCTCTCTTCTTCTCTGCTACCCTGTCTACACAGCTCGCTGCTGTGTTGGCTACTGCTGCCTTTCCAAACACAACCCACTGTGTAACCAAAGAGACAAGGGAATGAGTTGCAGTTCCTCATTAGTGGATGCTCACATTGCACTTGTTCATCATCCAGATGAGAATATTTGTGACCTTAAAAAAACAGCAAAACCCATTCGGAGGTGAATATCCTCTTTAAGGGACATTTTTATGCAAGCCAGGTGTTTAGAAACTGTGGTGTTGCATGACACCTACTGACAAGCAGGGCATATCACAGTTCACAGTACATGGGCAACTGAGTCACTTGATTTATTTTTACTGGTGATTTATTTTTACATTTCTTAAAAGTATGTGATTGAGAAGGAAGAAGTTGATATTTTGTACCCTGTGAATATGTGACAGTGAGTGAGTAACTGGCATATATATGTGTGTGTATATGTATGTACTCTACCTTATGTTTTATATACCTCTTTTACATGTTTAGTTTATAGACTGGTTTTAAAACCACCGTGTCCAGCAGCTTCGTTGATTCATTGTGTTTAGGGCTGAGGAAGAACGTTAGTAGCAAATGTTGTAGTCAGCACAAGAGAGCAACCTACAGGTTATGTTTTTGAAATGGTCATATATTTTATTTATATGGTGCCTGTCAGTCATAGAAGCCTCCTGTGAAATATTACTGAAATGAAACACAGCTAAAACTCCATATTAAAATGATACAGTCTGATTCTCCACTGCCATGCATGCTGTGCCCTTAGACTGCTGAAATCAAACCATGTGGAGAAGCACCCTATACAGATATGGAGTGGCTTTACAAAATAAGAACAGTAACATTTTACATTTGCTTTGCTCTGGCGTGTTTTGTCCTGCTAAATGGTCAGGAAACATTCAGAGCTGTGACTGTTCCTAGTGCTGGGTTCCAATATTGGGGTTTTATTCCCAGATCAAAACGTTCATTGTCTTGTCAGCTCTCCTGTGGCACAAGTAAGAGGACTGAGGGACAGATGACTGGGCACTCAGAATCAGAGCCCCACCAGAGGCCATCACCCTCCTCCCGTTGCCACAGCCTGCGTCACGATTTCACCCAACAGCTAATTTAAGACAAAGAGTTCCCGCATCGCAGCTCAGCCCAATTCAGCACCAATGTCTCGACAAAAGATGCAGAAGGAAATGGATCTTGTGAGGATCATCAGCACAATTCAAACCTTAAATGAAACCAACAAGCAAACAAACAAGCTGTAATTTTATCAGATGGAAACAGAAATCAGTGGAGCTATTAAGTCTGCAGCAGCTGAGACTGTGCTCCTTAAATAAGTTGCACAAAGCCACTGCTACAACTGGAGCGTTTTTCAGCTCAGAAGGCAGCGAGTGGGCCCCATGCCCGAGGAAAAGATATCGACACTGTACATTTTTGGAAACATCATTTCCATGCTGTGAAATTGCCCATGTGCTAGACTTGTATGGATTTCAATGGGAAAACTCACCGTCAAACCACATGGCACCCAGCCCATACAAAGCTTTGAAGAAGGTACTAGAGATAGTGTCAAAATCACCATGAAAACGGGACCAATGGCTAACGGTACAGCCAAAATTTGTCCCATAATTCATTTACAATGCTGTCAAAATAATGCTAGAGCTGAAGGAATCTCAACAAGCATCACCGTCAGCTGCAGTTTTCTTCTAAGAATGAAATACAATGGGAAAAATGTGTCTTTGTGGACAATCCAGTGCTGAGAGGAAAAAAGACCCCAAAAAGTTGCTTCATTAAGATTTAGAAGTTGACACCTCAGGCTACACAAGTCCATACAAACCACACAGCTCTCTCTTTTGAAAGGCACACTATCCATATGCAGTCATGGCATATTCATCAAAACTCCCCAAACAGCTCTGCTTTCCCTGG
>NW_008824542.1:1524607-1526529 GCF_000699105.1 Pygoscelis adeliae
CGTGTCTGACTTTCGCAGACAATAAGCGCATTGTACATATCGACTTCCTCAGCCTCACTGAAAAACAGGCTCTAGCTGTTGCCCAGAACGACCCTAAATCAGAATGACCCTAAATCAGAAGTCCTTGGAAATAAGTACACCAGCTTCCTGCTGGAGGACAAGACATCGTATCTACCCGTGACAACAGGTCTTTCTGCTTTGACTAGAGGTCGGGCCCAGGATGCCCAGACCAGTACCCACATTGTAGTCACTGGGAGGGCTCCCACTGCTCCAGCGGGCACTGAATCCGACACTGTTGATGTGATCAGTTCCTTCCTGTAAAGGATACCAGTGATGGAGCCAGCAAGGAGCAGTAGGATAAAATTTAACAAGAAAAATGTGGACTGAACATTGGTAAAACTTGCCCACAGATGAGGTCTAATTGACCATGGCATGATCCTATCAGACGTTATTGTTTGGTCCTTTGAAGGATGTCTGAAAAAAACACCAGAAGACTATTACAAAGAGTTCTGCATTGGTGAGGCATCCTGCCCTGCTTTGCTTCATCCTTGCATTCTTAGGATCAGTTTACTCAGGAGATGTTCACCTACTTCATTTTAGTTTAAAAAAAAAAAAAGGTTTTAAAACCTCAGGGAAGAGTAACCAGCTTAAATATTATTTTATTAATTTAATGGTTATGTTTTTATACTGATTCTTGAAAGTTATTTGAAATGCCTGTGGGGGAATATGGTAGTGTTATGTTTACACCAGAGACACTGTGGACACAATTCCCCTCTAGTTTACTTAGTACGACCCGATGGACTTCAAACAGGCTGTAGAGGAAGCAAAGGAGAGCAGAAGTTAACCCTGCAGACGTTTGTCTTGCTGGACTCGATTAGTTTATCCGCTGGTGCTCAACTGGCACATGGTTCAGATTAGGAAAAGCATTCCCCTGGCTGGGGACAGCCACGGCAGAGGGACTGCTGTGCATCGGGATGGTGTTAGCTGGAGATGCTTGTGTTAGGACAAAGATCTAGACAGTATTTTAGTATGTGGTGGTGGCTATCTCAAGGTTCTTTTAAATATATATGGAGCTTGTGTGTGACAGTTAATTTAACTAACATGTTTATTTACTGGCTCGCTGGCTTTTTGTGTTTGGAAAAGATGACTCATCTGCTACTTGATCCTGCAAATATTTATTCTGCTGGTGGGCTCATTCTTTACCGGAGTAATGAGAGTAATCCCACTTGTATAAGGCCTATTAACGAGCATACTTTCACGGGATCGGGTCACAGGCTAGCTGTAAATAAAAATATCCACCTCCTCGCCCTCAGCACCGGTGGAATTTCAGGGATGCTCATGTCATCATGGTCTGTTATAAGGTTTCAAAGCCACCACATTAGCTCCATCCAGTTTTTCTAGGGATAACGTTTTAAAGGGCACAAAACGCAAGCGAGCAATTTTGCTGTCGCTTAGCTGAGCACACAACAGCCAAGCTCTCCCAGGATTTTCTGCCTCAGGCTCCATGTTCTTCAGGTTCCCCATAAACTGCCCTGAGGCAGATAAACATGTGTGACAGACAGTGGCTGGCCAGCAAAGCAGGGAGCTGCCCGAGGTTGAGAGAAATAGTGAGAAAGTGGTTGAATGCACAAAAAAATCAAGGTTTCTGTGGCCAGGAGAAAGGGGCACGAGCAAGCACATGGTGCTGCAGCCTAGCGGTCAGGGCACCTAGTGAAGGTGGATGAAAGGTCTCTTATCCCACCACTGTTGGTCGCCACCAAGGGCTGTATAGATAGCCCATGACTCTCTCTGTGCCAGTCAACTACGGAGTGCCAGGGAGGCTCTAGGGAAACTGTAATTAATTTGTGTGTACTTTTAACTCATTTGAATGGTTCCTGGAAACTTTTTTGCCTTGTGTCAGCTCTCGGTCTGCCAAAGAGCAT
>NW_008824542.1:1526564-1529735 GCF_000699105.1 Pygoscelis adeliae
CCGAGGAGGCAGTCTGCATGTGGCTCCCCATCACTGAAAGCTTCGATGCAGGCCAGCCTTTGTGACAGCATGTTTCTGGGTACATTTAATTTACCAGGGTGGCTGTAATCTCTATATGCCCACTCTTATTCTGGGTTCTGCACCAGGGAGGTCTAAAAGCTAGGTGGTGTGGTGCTTACTTGTAGTTGCATGAGTCTTGCTCTTAATTGCCAACTACATGAATATCAGTGAAAGCTTGGTGCCCTTGAGGGTCTGTCTGGACCTTGGTTTTTAGATTACACAGATCTTAAGCACCTAAGGACCAAAACAGATATTTAGCACTTGCAGAAATAAATGCAACATCATAAGGTTTGTTAAAAAAGGGCCGATGAAGATTTAGCAAACATCAATGTTGTGTACTTCGGTACTTTCTGAACTTGCACTTGGCATCATGCTTACACCTTGAAAACCTGTCTTTGATTCCCAGTAGGGTCAGATTTGGAATGGGTTTTGGTGTCTAAAAAGACATCTAAGTCCACCCTGAGGACATTCCCAGGATCCCCCAGCTCAGGCACTGGGCAACCTCCAGTCTCCACCAGTCAGACCATTTGAGAGCCATGGTATGGCCCAGCCAACGTCCCCAGGGAGGGCCAGCAAAGCCCGGGGGACTGGCCGTATTCCCCACAGCCAAAGCATCAATGGTGTGAGCACCACTGAGGAGAGAAGAAGACACAGAGTACGAAAACAAATGGGAACTGAGAACATCTTTTGAAGGTGTGCTGAGTGTGGCAGAGCGATGCCATCCCTATGTCTGTCTCTGATCGAGCTGCGTGGACAGTCTTTTTTGCTTCCTTCCAGCAGCAGGTTTGGAAACAGGCTCCTCAGCTGGAGGGGGTGCTGGTCTCTGTCCCCCCAGCTGGCCCAGGCAGTCCCAGCGTTCCCCTCACCTGACCTGGCCTATCTGCCACACTCCAGCTTTTTAATTACAGGCACTCTGCTTGCCCCAGACAAGCCAGCTTTGACTGTGTGCCCGTTGCGCACATACAGTTATGCATTTTCCTTGCTTTCCTTACACAGGGATACTACAGTACACAATATAATGGAATAATGTGCTAAAATGAGATGCCAGGGCTGTCTCTTCAGAGGGCTAGGCTGCCAAACATTACACCCACTGGATGTTAAATGAAGGTGATGACTAAGTGTTCACACAGCGGCTTGCTTTCGGTGAAGAGTTTGGCAGACTGACGTAAATTGAAAGTCTGCTGCGGGCAGATTTCCTCCTACTATTTTTGATTTCATGCAAATAAGAATTGCAGGACACCAGGTAATTTCTACCTGTGACTGACATATTTAGTATTGACAGTCCCACGCTGTTTTTATATCTAAAAGCACAGATTTAATAATACACGTGGGGCAGTTGCAGATTGCAATATCTCATCCCGGACCCATCTCCAGTTCCCCTCCCTTCCCTACTCCCAGCAGGCTGCATCCAGCCCCGCGGCACGGGTTGCTTTGACACACGCATGTCTATAAAGTGTTGCAGTCTGCTGCCGGGCTGCCAAAGAAAACACAATGGTGCAGTATTTTCTGCTAACAAGCCTTCATCCTGTGTGTTTCACTCCCCAGTTCTGCTAGATAAAAGCTTCCCGTTAAAGGATTAAGGGGTAGCTTAGTCAAACAAGCATTCCCCGTCTCCCAACTGATCCAGGCAAGGAAGCATCTACTGCTCAAAAGCATTTAAGCTAATCTAAAGGAGTCTGGGAGGGAGGCTCAGCAGGTGCAGGGCTGCTGGGAGAGGAGGAGGGACATCAGCTTTTGGGGTGATGGGGAGGCCGTAGGAAGCAGCTGCACATGGGCGGCAGCAAGCCCCATGAGAGCGGAAACTGGGACGTGTGTCTGAAGAGTCTGAAGCACCAGGTGCACGTGCAGTTTTATCCCCTCAGCTCTGGGTTGTGTGTGGGTGCCACAAAAAGTGCTGGGAAGGGACCGCAGTAACGTCTTGGATATGAAGAGCCCTGCCACCTGCGAGCAGCACTGCTCCCTCCCGAGGCCAGGAGGCCATGCCTGGGGATGGTGGCTTGCTGCGCCTGCCTTTGGTAAAGCTCCCTCTTGGATAAGTAGCCTGCGAGGCTCTTTCCACTTGTCCCTGCCAGCCCAGAAACATTCCTCCGTGTATTTTAGTACACTGTCCAGCCACCGTGAAATGTGATGGTTTCATACCCTCTTTTTCCCCACAACAACCAGACATGAAACCAAAACTGACACCAGAGGATAACGTTTGGAATCCCATCACTACCTCATTCAGACCAGGACCTTGCACACCAGCAATGGCCTGTTCAGGGGCATGTGCGCTCACCTTGCAGGTATTCTGCAGTAGATGTCTCTCTTTCCCCATCATGTTTTAAACAAGGCTTAGGCTTTACCTACCTGCCTATAGACATTTGCAACAGGGAACACGCAACCTGGCCAGTGGCATGGTGTAGATTATAGCCTGACAGCTCAGGGCTCGTCCTCCAGAGGCAACTGGCAATCCACACTTCTAGCATACAGCCTCAGTCTCCACCAGGCTCCCCGTGGAGGACCTAATACATAATAATTTTTGGTGGGTTTTCCTTCCAAAGTGTTTAAATTATGTGAGACTTTTCCACAGTGGTGTTTTGGTATGGCGTGGTCTGTAGCTTGAGGAGAAGGGAAGATTTGTGGCTTTCTGGGGCAGTGGTAACTAATGGATGGTGGACAGATCCAAACTTGGGGGAATTTTGTCCATACTGCATGCGGAAAACAGTCTCTGAATGAACTATCCTTAGACAGTAATTCAGTAGTTCACAGAGATCTGTGGGAAGGTAACTGGAAAGGGACCTGTGGGCCAGGTTCCCTAGCAGAAGGTGGCATCCTGGGTACCTGACCTCTTACTCCATAATTCACACGGGCTCTTGAGATATCTCATCCCTCCAGGAGTGGGGAAGCAGGTGCCAAACCAGGCTGAAGGTGTCACTCTTCATTGATGTGCTTCAGAAATAGCCCTGGCGTTAACCTCGTGGCTAGCACAATATCCTGTGATGCTGTATT
This sequence comes from Pygoscelis adeliae, assembly GCF_000699105.1. Taxonomy (NCBI): domain Eukaryota; kingdom Metazoa; phylum Chordata; class Aves; order Sphenisciformes; family Spheniscidae; genus Pygoscelis; species Pygoscelis adeliae. The sequence goes on from NW_008824542.1 coordinate 1,529,613, forward strand.
CACATTGATATGCTCACAAGACTACCCTTTCCCATGAGATTTCCAGCTCCACTGGGAGAGAACAAATAGAAAAAAAGTGAGAAAACTCGTGAGTTGAGATAAAGACAGTTTAGCGGGTGAGGG
>NW_008824542.1:1529752-1557641 GCF_000699105.1 Pygoscelis adeliae
AAAGTGAGACAAAGGAGATCACTCACCCTCTCGCAGACGCAGAGCAGCCAAGCAACGGCCACCTTGGAAGCCAAAACTCCACCATCTTCTTCCTCTACCCCAGTTTTTATTTCTGAGCATGGCATTTGTTATATGGTATAGAATATCCCTTTGGCCAGTTTGGGTCAGCTGTGGCTCCCAGCTCCACTGGAAAGCTGAGTCTGCTTCACCCAAACCCAGGCAGCTCCGAGCACTGGAGTTCAGCTAATGGATGCAGGATTTCAGTGCTCAACATTCAGTGTGCAAAAGACAAGTGCAAACCAATTAATGGTCAAACTACCTATGCCCGGGGGCTGGCTACAATGTCTTTTTTATGGTTTCATATTTCATAGGATAGTTCTTTCTTATATGTTTGAGCTGTTTAACCTAAAACAGTGACTCAGGGCTACGATACTGGGGCCAAAGACCTCAGTAAGTGTTTGTGTTTACAGTTCAGCTTCTATTTACATTCTTCCCTTCAGCAGCTGACATCAAAGTGGGAAAGAGAAGTGGGTGGCCCGTCCCAAGGCTGGTACTAATTATTGCAATTAGGAACCTTCATAAGAACACACCCAACATCCAAACAGAGCATCCAGTGTTTTGTAGCTTTACTAAGGAACTGTGAGTGTTAATTTAACTTAAAATGCTTGAACTGTCTTTTATCACAACCAACCAGTTTGTTTAGGACTTTATGGATTTCCAAGAGCTCATGAACAAAAAAAGCTGCACTGGATCCATCATGTTCCTTGTTTCTTCTGATCCACCAATTTTAAGTTTCTTCAAGAAAACAGAACATCATTTGAACCCATTGCATGCACCACATCAGTGAGAAAACACAGCTGTATCCTGCCACCGCCCCTCTGCCTGTTTGTGCAGACTGTCTCCTTCTTTATTGACATTCAAAGCATTGACAGGAATCAGCCCACCTTGCCTCAGATGTGCCCACTAGTTCATAAACTTCATTGTTTAGTATCTCTTCTAGCGTCTGCTGCTTATTTTCCATGCTCCTTGCATCCACATATAGACATTTCAGGACATTAATATTCTTCATCTTCTCTTGCTGAGCTACTCCAGCTTCAGTCTTATTTGTAGGCGGGCAGTACATGTCAGATTATTTGAGTTAGGTGAAGATTTCTCCTCTTTCCTTCACACCGAGTTTTATAGATATCCAGTAAACTTGCCTGGTTTTGAAACAGGGAGTTTGGTACCCCGTTTTGGCAGAGTAACATTAACCACAAATTGCTTACATCTAAAAATAATACATGATAATTTTGTTCTCTCTCAGAAACTGGCACACTGCATTCTCTAAAGGGAGATGAATGAATATGTGAAAACATTTTTGGAACAGTTGCTTGTCTATAACAAGTCAATATGAAATCAAGATAGAATTTATACTTTATCTCTCCATAAAGGCTTATTGAGCTACCTTTCAAACATCAGAGTAAACCCTCTGGAAGCCCAAGAAACAGGGGGTTGATCTTTCTAGAGCTTTCTATCCATAGGGAGGCAACAGGTCTGAACATTCATCTCCTGGACAGCAAGCACAGGTTGCCACTCTTGCTGAATTTCTTTTTGAAATCAGGGAATCATGACCATGTTTCATTTTGCTTTCGAATTCTTGAGAAACTTCTGGGCATAGCAACACTTAGCGATTCCCTACAAGGAGTCCTACATGTTAATTAAAGCTCCCGAGACTCATCTCTCCCCGTCTGAGACAAGAGCCAGACATTTGCCAAATGACATCATTTCACCATGTGCAACATTCACCCTTGTCAGCCATGTGATAAAAATTGTGGTCATGCCCTGATCATTTCTCCTCAAGACTACTAGAGCTCCTCTTCATTTTCATCTTTTTCCTTTGCAACCTATTTCAAATTCCTCAGTAAATCATCTGCCTCAACAGCGGCACCTCTGAATTCTTCCATTATTTTCCTTTGGCCTCCTGCATTAAATTTCAGCTACTTGTTCTTCCCTTCAAGGCTCCCCAGAACAGCGCTCTGACCTATAGCACCAACTGCAATTTTTCCTGCTCCCGTTTCCACTCAGGCAGTACATCACACCTTGGTGATGCCTTTATCATCTCCTCCATGCTCCATACCCTCCTCAACAACCAAATGTTTCTTCTATGCGATTTAGAAAGGAATTCACCTCTGTTTTCATACATCCTTTCTCAAAGCACACCTTCCCCTGTTGATAGGTGCTCCTACAGCCCTCCCTGCTCCAATATGACACTGCCATTCAGACAAGGCCAAGCATTGCCAAAACTATGCAGGATATCACATTCTGGCCACTGATGAGCTCCAGGCTTGTATTTACAATTCATTGGTTAAAAGCCCCCAGAGATAGCAGCATTCTTCATGTCTTGCACAGTGCCAACCTACTTCTAGACATCAATAACTAATAAAACCAGGAGGCCTGCAACTGTTATTATTCTTCTTATTTTACAGATGGAGTGGTGTTACATTTTTCAAATCAGAGACCCTTCCAGGTACAAAATAAGTCAGAGTGAAGATCAGGGTTTCCCGAGAACTCCTCCATCCTTAACTGGCTGGCTGAGGCTAAGCCCAGGACACTTTTGTTCTCCTGCCATAAAGTGTCTTCTCATATTTGGTCCTAGCTGTCTTTTTCCATATTTAGAGAAGTCCTAGAAGACAAGTGGCACTGCAGGCCCATCCTTCCAAGGAGTGGTGGAGGATCTCACCTGGCTGTTGGAGTCCTGTGAGGCAAGAAGCTTCACAGATCTAGTGGCTTAGCCAAGAATGCTTATTGCCATCAGAAAAGGATGTTTTTTCCAGCCATACAAAACGTGAATAATGGGAGCTTAGGTTTGCAATTTTATGTGTGCAGCTGGTGGTTATACAGGCGTGCTTGTTAGAAGAAGAGTTCATAGAATCATAGAACAGAAAGGACCTTTAAAGGTCATCTAGTCCAACCCCCTTGCTGTGGGTAGGGACATCTTCAACTAGATCAGGTTGCTCAGAGCCCCCTCCAACCTGACCTTGAATGTTCCCAGGGATGGGGCATCCACCACCTCTCTGGGCAACCTGTGCCAGTGTTTCACCACCCTCAGCATAAAAAATGTCTTCCTTATATCTAGTCTGTATCTACCTGTCTTTAGTTTAAAGCTATTCCCCCTTGTCCTGTCGCAACAGGCCCTGCTAAAAAGTCTGCCGCCATCTTTTTTAGAAGCCCCCTTGAAGTACTGATAGGCTGCAATAAGGTCTCCCCGAAGCCTTCTCTTCTCTAGGCTGAACAACCCCAACTCTCTCAGCTTTTCAAAGGACTCTGTTTCTTAGGCACCATTTACAAGTGTGCGAAGAGAACGTAAGGAAGAAGGTGTGTTGTATATTTTCTCTAATGGAGTATTATCTGGCAATTTTGCAAAGATCTGGTGAGATGGTACTGCAACCATGTCTCACACTCAAGCCTGTAACTGCAAATTCACTGTCATCACAGAAGCAGCATTAGAGGATCAAATGCAATGGTAAAGGAAAAGCCCCTGCTGCTGTTTGAGCTGTAACATAGGTTTAGGGGCCAACACACCTGAACCCTTGACCAGGGAAGCAGTTCACTGTAGCTGGAGACATAGTCTGATGGCGAAAATACCCAGTGCACCTCGCTTCAGTGGGCCTCCTTACACAATACCGCCTCTCTCTTTATCTTTTGGCCTTTGTTGCTGTAGCTAAGGGGAGTACTTGCTTGGTTCTCATTGTGTAATATTTTTTACTCTTCCCCTTTCTGGATGCAGCTATTTGATTTGTACTCAGGAGCTGTATCTTCCAACAAATGTAAATTATGCACGTACTCTGTGTCATCTTTCAGTTTTCATGAAATACATTTGCTTTCTCTCTCTGCAGTGAGGCTTCTACATATGCAAAAAAAGACTTGCATACGAGAGAGCACCTTCCAAACATAAAGTCAGCTCCTTTCAGGCCTGACTCATGCTGCTGCATCCCTCTTTGCCTCAAGCTGAGCCTGATGTGCTACCAAACGTTGAAGACCTGAATCTGCGTCTTTCAAGGAAGTGCTTTAATCACCAATGGGACAGGTGTTGCATCTCCTTGTGCAGTCCCTTGTGCGTTACTTAGAAAACACCTACTAGCCCCAGCTCCCAAGCGTGAGAGGTGACGAAAGGGTCAGTATGGGAGTTTTGCCAACACTTAGATGCTATCTAGGGATCACAGTAGCTCAGTTACATCAAGGCTTAGCAAGCCTGTGATTTCCTGTAAGCAAACTCTAGGCTTCATTACGATAATATAGACATCTACAGGGTAAGACAGGATTTGAACACAAGATTTGTAACAAGTATTAGTGTCACATTAGTTGTTGGACACGGCACTCAAAGTGGCAGTACAGCTCTTGGAGTACTCAGGTTCCAGATGCCCAACACTTTAACAACACAGTAATTGCACATGCAAATGGCCAGAATTACCCATGTTTCATTACTCGCTGTGTTATGTACTGATGCAACACAACATCACAGTTACTGTATTTAACAAATTGGTCCCTTTACAGTTTTTCCAGTGAGATGTAGGTTAATGAAGCAACTTTCTGTCATGGACCCAAGAGGCAGAAATTTCTCTGTAGCTATTAAAAAAGATTCTCGCTTAAAAGATTCATGTTTATAGAATAAAATGAAGATCAGAACATGCTCTCTAGTCAAGGAACTCTTCCTATCACAGCTATCCTTTATAAATCATATATGTGCTCCCTATATATGCTATCCTATATAAATCATATATATGCTGTGCCCTTCTGGCAATTTTGAGGAAATTTAGGGGCCTTAAAGTCAATGTTCTTAGACAAGAGAGGCAAAATCCAGAACAGAAGACTCTCTCAATTAAATGCTTAAAATGTTCTGGTAACAAACTCCCCCGCATTAAACTAGAAAGCAACTAACTGGGCCATTTCTGATGCTCTCAGATGCTTTGACGCTACACAAGCACAGATCATCTCTAAAATGTACATGATCCATCCTACAAAGGTCACTTTGTGCACCCTCTGTCTCTCTGAAACAACTTTTATAGCAGTTACTTGGAAATCAAGTTCTACTGCATTTGCCATCAGCTTCAGTGGAACCAGGCTTTCATCCACTTGACATCAGCTTTAGGGTTTCTTTTCTGTTTTCCTGTTTCTGGCATGATCCAGTCCAGAGAGTAGCTGCAATCTGTCATCTGGTAGTAGATACTGAATGTATGTTAGGGAGGAGAAAAATAGAAAAAAACCCAAAACCTGCCTGCCAAGTCCTGCAGCCTTAAACCTTTGGTGCAGTACAAGGTTTACAAGATGATTTAAAATCTGCATGTGTAGGAAATACGGAAGATGGGCTGACTCTACACAGAAAATGGGTTTGGGACAGACGGAGATTGATGTGCTTTGTGACACTGACAGTAAAGTTAATAGCTGATATAGGCGGACAACAGACTCCATTTTAAATTTAAAATTGAAGTGTGTTGCTGACAGCATCATACTGACCATTCATTGCTAGACCTAATTTCTCTCTGGTAATGACTACGAGAAGCTGAATAGATAATGATGTGCACTGCAGAACATTTGGGAAATGGGATTAACTGCTTTGCATTTTTTTTCTTGTTTTAAAAACAACTATTTAATGATTAGTAGAGGTGGCTATCCTTGAACACTCCTGAAGGGTAAAGATTAGTCACTCCTCTGGGAACATCTCTGTCGCCTCTATTTCCTTTCCTCTTAGGAGACAGAAGGGGTGTAAATTGTGCTTGCAACAGACTGGGAAGGCTGACACTGTTAAAATATAAGACCTCGACAAAAACCCTGGAGATGATGTATCACCAGTCTCCTGGGCAGTTGCACTCCACGTTCACATTTGCACACTGCAGATAATTCCTGCCTTTCAACAGCCTGAACCCAAACTTCAAATGCAAATGGTCTTGGAGCTGGAAATGGAAACCTGCATGCACTGGAAGGAGACAGTTTTTCACACATTCAAATAAAAAGCTGACAAACAAAAATATGTGAAACAAAGGGAAAGCAAATCCTTCAGTCCTGGGGTAAGCAGCTCTTTGCTCTCTCTTTCTGTCATTCATCCCTCCTGTTTATCTACCCTGCTCTTCAGGGACAGAGATACCCATCAGTTTTGTACATCTCCACCCATACAAATAGAGATCTTAATTGGCATAGCAGCATAGGGTTGACCAACAGACTGTTTTTTATTATGTGTCAGTGAAAGGCCTTTTAAAAAGTACACAGACCATAAAACAGGGGGCTTCTGAAATTTTACACACACGGCACATGGAAGCAATCGACTTCAGGAATAGTGCTTCAAACCTGAACACCGCCAGCGCACATGCGTGAGGGTGAATGTTGCTGGCCTTATGCTACCAGTTTGGGCTCTGTCTCGTAATAACCCTCTTTTGTTAGGTGCCATGCTAACATGTAGCAAAATGGTAGTAGTACACTCCATAATCCGCTGGGTAACTGTATTTTGGAGTATCAGCAAGCTGAAATTTCCACCTGTTTACCTCACTCCTGTCTGTGACATGAGTTTGCACAACTGAAGGATTTTCTGTTTCTCTGCTTGCTTTTTTGTTTAGTAGGAAAACTAGCTGAATTGTTCGAGTCAAGTTCAAAAGCTCAAATCTGAAAGCCGTATACTCTTCGTATGAATTAATTCCAACTCCACTCTGGCTTTGGAAAGCTAATTTAAATTATAGCGGTCTCTGCAACTTCATGGAGCTGTAAAATAAATAAATCTAATTGTATTTGGCTTAACTACCGTGAATCTGCTTATTACTTTCAAAATGGTACAGTGGGCCTCATAGTTTTTATAAAATCTAAGCTACCAAATGATTATGGTGAGAAATTGGGACTGTGGAAATAGTAATTAAACACATGTAAAAAACCATTTTCTTCTCTGTGAGAAAAGTGTGATGCCTACCTTCTATTTCCATCCCTTACTTCTGTCTTCTGTAATTGCTGGAGGACATTTCAGATGTGGTTGCTCAGACCATTCAAGACCTTTAAAAAAAGTTCTCGCTTCTTAGAAAGTAATTAAAACCTCCCACACTGAACAAAAATATATGTAACATATGCAAATTCTATAAAAGTAGCATGTGGTTTCCATAACAATTTATAATGCTACTTGATATCTGAGGCAAAATACGATCACACGTTTTACGCACTTAAATCACCCCTCTGTGTCTGTGCTGGAACAAACTTGCTCCCTCAGTGCGGACTGTGACCTGAGCTCACACTGCAAGGCATGCAAACACTACAGTTCTTTTTAGTATCAGCTGGGGAAGGGTGGATAAATAGCATCACATTTCCCATTAGTAAAAGGCTTCCTAAGTTCTGCTGAGTCAGCAGACAGTAATCAGGTATCAGCTACTTCAGCTTCGCAGCAAGATCACAGAGACAAGGTACTGCTTCATTTCCTTTTCTGTTCTGATTCCTCTAACAGAAATTCCATGAAGGCATGTTAACCTGAAGAGGAATTTCAGCAGCAAATCATCACAAAGAAGCCGTGAAAGCCTGTTTAATACCTGCAGGTGGCATCTGGTCCAGGTGATCTCAGGAGCTCATCATCTGACAAAATGGCATCTGATAAACAGATACTTTACAACTGTAAAATCTGAAGGTGGAAAAACCAGTAACATCAGTTTAGTCCACTCTTGCTCTACCAATGCAAGATAGGATATTTTGCCTTTTCCCAATGCATTTGTATAGTCTTTTTGTGCTTTTGTGTTTTCTGGGTTTTAAAATTTCCAAGTAACCCAAGAGACATCTTCTAAACTCCTAGGGAAATTAATATTTCATATCTTAGCATTAAGAGGTTTCCACTACCTACCCCTCCTCATTGGTGTTTGGTGAAATACGTTCTTCTTTACCTTCTTACACTGTTCTGTGCTACAGCCACTCCAAATCACTCTAATTACTTCCCCTTGCATCTACCCAAGAATTTCTACATTTGAGCCTCGTCTTTGCTTTCACAAGTTATTCTAATGATTATTCATATGGTAGCACATCAGTATTCTTCTCTTTCACTGTGTTAGTAACATGCTGACCCCAAAACTAATGCAGTATTTCACGCAGAATTACTGTATCAGAATTACTGGTCTCAGAGCAAAAGCTCTTACATTTATACTCCCTACTATGCAACATTTGGTCGTGCACCCCAAAACTGCAGTGGCTTTTTTTCTCTTACTTGCATCCCAATGATCACTTTTAACACAGGTTTAAAATGTGTTTTCCCAAATCCTCTTTCCTTGCCTCTATTTTATGGCCAGTTCATGCTCACCTAAGTTTTAATTGTTGCTGTTATATCTCTTTATATTTTCCCCTTATTGTTTGAGAGTCTTCCCACTTCAACAATGTATTTCAGTAATGGACTGTCTTCACGACCCTCTTCCCCCCCTCTCCAGGACTGTAAATACCACTAAAACCTCTACATGGCTATAAAAACAACTGCATTGCTATCCATTGCTACTCAGACAACTTCAAAATCACATATCTTTCTTCCTATTTAGGCAAATCTGAATTTATTTTTCAAGCAAGTTTTCATGAGAAAGCACACACAGACCTAGGAAAGGATTTCATCACAGATATGTATGTAATTCATTCCTTTCAGCCACTCATTTTCAATTCTATTCCAGAACATTACTCTTATAGCTTTGTAGTAGGGGCAGTCAGCTAGGAAGGGAAAGTGAGAGCATGAGGGGCCAAAGAGGGCCTGGCACGTGAGGCCTCCTACAGGATTTGGGCAGAAAAATCACAGAGTTTATACAACCTCAGCAGTGATTATCAGATATCATCAGCTCCTGGGAACACGCGCAGAAGCAGAACTCTAAGCAATTAGCTAGCTTGCAAGTTGAACATGAAGGCACACAACGAGCTGAGATGCTCCCAGCGTTAAGTGCACACAAAAAAACGTGTCTCTGCTTATTTGCCTCAAATATGCCTATGGTCTTTACTGGACCTAGTCCAGTGAGAAGTGCTGTAAAACATGTATTCTGCTTCTGACTACATTCACATCAACACAAACACTGTCCCCAGCTTTTAGTAGTGTTATTTGTTGTGTAGTTTTGTAACAGATGACAGAATGCGTCCCTTATGCAATGTGAGTAAGAAAAATCCTTAAAATTTACACAGAAGTTAGATTTAACAAGACAAAAGTTTCACTATATTGCATTTATTTACCTCTTACAGTCTAGTTATCCATTACATTTTCTTAAATAAAAACTGGCATTGGTACATATTTTTTGTCACTTTCATTAATATCCTGCAATATGTATCAGCCAGCTTGTTATTTTTATGTATAGAAATACAATAACCTTGCAACTCAACAAAAAACACCTTCTCTTTTAAAGCCCCGATGCTCTGCCACTACCATTAAATAAGGAGAGTGAGCAAACTACTCATTTTCTCCTCCAAATATTTTTTCTGCACTGATGTATTTGTAAATTCCTTTATAATTCCCCATTTCCTTTGTTAGCACGAAGTAATTAAACTAATCCATCCTCTGTAAACCTCAGTTGACTCACAGTGTCCTTGGGTGTCATTGCATCTTTTTTTTGATGTTTTTTCTTAACTTCAGATCTTCAAATCTACACCCAGAGCTTGCTGTTTTCCACAGCAGTTGTCAGTCATCCTTCAGCTGTAATATTTTTGGCTTGTGCAGCCATCTTGCACACTGATGAAATCTTGCTTGCTATGAGCCCAGAATCCTTGTCCTACTCCACCTAAATCCATTCTTTACAGTGATTAATTTAAGTAGCACTTGTGCACAAGTTCCAATTTCTCCATCAGTGAAAAATACTATAATCAGAGCAGGTTTTTTTTCTACAGGACAACAAAACCAGTCATGGTTTATTACAGCACTCTGGATGCGGCCTTGCTGCCTCTACGGAAGACAAGAGGAAAAGTAAACTCCGTGCATCTTTCCTGAACATGGCATAAATCTGCTCTGCACTCTTGCCTTTTTATGTAAGAAAAACCTTGGACCTTTGCATACTGCCTAGCAGGCGTTTTCTGTGTTGTGACACTGAACCGAACATTCAATATCTGTTCTATTGTCTACAAAGGTGCTGGATTAATGTTTTCATTTTGAGAGTATGTGTTAACTTGGGGGTCTCCCACAAACATGCTACAAAGTATTCAGCATCCTAGCTCCACTGCCCCAAGTCCCCTCTGGGCAAAATAGAGCCCTAAGAACCCCAACCCCCTCAAATATTTTTATATTTATATTATATATAAATATAATTAATATATAATATATATTTATATTACATATAAATACATATTTATATTATATATATCGGTTGGACTCGATGATCTTAGAGGTCTCTTCCAACCTTAATGATTCTATGATTCTATATTCCAAAAATGGAACCATCCTAGGTTCTGGTATCTGCTCCTGGGACTATCTGTACGTTTATCCAGCTTCTGCCTAATCAGAAATACAGAAATAGTCAATGATATATAAACAAAACATTGAAACATCTGTGTTGGTATTGCTTTGCTGGTATTCGTAAATACTTCATTTTGTGCCGTTTCATTAACCAGCAGTTAAAGTTCAGTTAGCATTAACTTAAATATTACATTTCAGCACATGTTGATGCCCAGTAATTCCTTTAAAAGTGTTTCACAGCTGAGGAGTTGCCACTTTTCTTGAAACTGTCATCTTCTTGGCCAAATCCTATACTTATTCATGGATGTGGTAGCATATGAATTATGTTCACTACCCTTACTTTCATCTGTGTAAGTCACAGTGTATGGGTTTGGTCCAACACCTTGCAAAGTTCCTGTTTTGACAGTATTTACTGTGATAATTTATAATTCTGTCAATTTCTGCACTTTGCAATTTAGCTGCTGCACTATCTATTCTGCTAGTGGTTTAAAGTGTTTTCTCCTCTCTCCCAGATGAAAAATTGTAGTATAAACCTTGGCTACTGCTAGCAGCTGCGCAGAGTAAGCTGAATATTGTATTGTCCAGACATTTACTTGCAATATTTGCACTCTTATTCACATTTTAGGTTACTTCTGCACAGTTTATATGCAATAAAAAAGTCAACAAACTTTAAAGACATTTAGTAAGAATACATAGATAGTATACAGGCAGTAAAGTCTAGACTAATCTCTATTTTCCATAATTGTTCCAAAAATAGAACGAAATACTAAATACTGAGAATTTTACACTCACAATTAAGATCTTGGTGCCATTTCAAAATCCACTTCAAATACTTCTTCTAGGCTGGATGCATGCTTAGACATACACTAAACAGAAAGCTGCCACTACACCCTGCAAATACAAAAATGCACCTGCATTTTAATCAAACAACAAAACAAAATCTCTGCTTGCAGTCTTCATCTCCTTTTCAAAAGCTTTGTATATAGAATGGTTATGCCTCTCACAGCTGCAGAAATCAACCATTATTTCTGACCAACAAGTCTGCCATAGTGGTCAATCTAAACGGGAAACGAACAGTTCTGCTGCTAGCTTTGCCACCGAGTAAGCTATCCACTCTTCCATTTGTAATATGTGAGAACAGAGAGCGACCTTATTTGTAAGGTGTTTTGACATCTACTCACATCTAGGTATTATCATAGTTACATATCACTTTCAACACTGGGTAAACTAATCAAAATTAACATTTTCTAACTCTGTTTATCTGCAGTTATAAGACTGGGCATTCATTCACCTGTTAAGATTTAAAGCTTTCAAAAGGAGAAATAAAAGACAACTATATTGTACCTAATTTGAGGTAAAAGTCATATACTGTTAACCAGGCGTGATCGGGTCTATTACATGACAGTGATTTTTACCTCAAGGAGTGGACAAATAGGTTGAAATTATTAAAAAGCAAAATAAAAAAGACTGATAGAACAACAAACCAGTATAACATTTTTAAAACCATGTATCTCAAATCAATAAGCATTCAGTATCAAAACCCCATGTTGTAAAAAAAAAAATCTTTTAAAAGGATACCATTTAACTGGACTCTTCAGAAGGTTCTGAGCAAACCTTTCACTCAAAACTATTAAGGAATCTGACTGGGCATGGAATGAGAGTTAAAAGTAATACACAAGAAGCAAATCATGAGGATGGTCAGTTTTCAACTTGACAAATATTAACAGTAGAGTGCCCTACAGATATGTACTGAACAGTGTTATTTTACATATTCTTTCATCTGGAAAAAGAGATGCGTAGTCCACTGGCAGCATCTGTGGATAACAAAAATTATTAAGACTATTTTCAGGGCTAATGGAAATTATGAGGAATACCAGAGGCAGAACAAAGAAAGATGAAGGTTGATGATTAACTCAAAATAATGAACTGCTCATATACTCCAAAGTTTTCTAGGACTGGCAGTCATAGGGAAAAGATCAATGAAGCGTTTATTCAGTGCATTCTGGTAAACAAAATCAAAGTATTCCAACCATACATAATGCTACAGGAATACTACACCATACAATAGCTGGAGCAGTATTCAAGAAGTTATAACACATAGTTACAAAAGAAGTTAGTGTTGACTATATATGTATATAGTCTTCACTTAAAAAGACCTAATTATATCCATAAGGATATAGGGGTAATTTTATGTAGCTTTTGAATTTTGCTCCAACTGATCCACTATAACATATATTCAGTGATACGATATGGAATAAGATGAACTTATCTGGCATAGTAGCCTTTAGTATATGTTCTCACAATGGAGAAACATATTGCATCATAATATCTGATCACACATTTTGGTCCTGTAGCTTACTAGAGTGACTTTTCTGTATTGCAGCTTTTCCTGTCTGTAGAGGTGGTTTGCCTTGCAGAATGGCATGCAAACACATGCTTTTAAAACAGTGTTAACTGTATTATTTAAAAAAAATCCAGAAACACTTCATTTATAAAAACCCTCATTTGCATAGCAATCCAAATTATTACTGTAAATTACTTAGGCTGTATTATATTCAGCCTAAATGAATCACTCAGGTAAAACCTGTAGGATGAATCTTTTATAAAAACAAAGCCAACACCATTTAAGTTATTACAAAACCCCAACGTTTTAATCTTGAAGACTTTTCAAACATTACTGCAATATGGCTGTGGGAAAACATGTTACTTCTTAGAAAGAAATTAAGTATATCCAAACAAATTTGTATCTTTTCCAATTACAAAGTTTGATTTTCCTTGTTCAGTTCCGCATTGCCAACATGGCATTTATGTCCCAAATAAGATTCCGTAACTGATCCATGATCTGCTTCAGCTGCTGATTCTTCTGTTTCAGTTTCTGTGGGAAGAGTTTATTAGAAGTTTTTTTGTGATCAGTTCAAATAGCACACTCAGAAATTCAACAAAAGTTACAGTGTTATGAAATGCTATATGGATCTTTTTCTCAGTTGCCTGTGAGCAGTATTAGTGGTATAATACATCCTCTTTAAAGCACACTCTAAAAATACAAGAAAGCCTCAAAAGTTAAGGACCATTGCAAGAGGGGGAATGCTGTTTCTTTTCACAGCAGTCTTTTTATCAAAACACTTGATCTCTCCAAAAACTGGAGGCTTGTGGGGATTAATCCTCTTTCCAAAGTCCAAAAGATAGCACTTTAAGTAGGAAGAAAGAATTCAGGGAACAGGTAAATTTATGTGAACATATGTTGTATAACTTTGGTGCACAGAAAAATGAGGGATTAACAGTAGAAGTTTGAACAAAGCACAAGGTACTGTAAGCTTTTCCAGCCCGTCTGCCTATGTAGGTCAACCCTGATGTGCTAAGGGGTCCTGTCTTGAAATAGATATTCCCAAGCATGCTGAATTCTTTAATATTATGTGTTTGTTTTTGTGAACTGCAGAAGCATTTGAAGGAAGAGAACAACAGCAAACTCGCTTTTATTTGGATGCATAACCAGAACTTAAAAATTACGTCTTTACAGAAGAAAGGTCAGTGCATTAGGACACCACACAATCCCCCTAACCTTTCATGTTTCACAATAATACACATATTTATTGTCTGATTTATTCATTTTCCTGCTCAGATCAAAGCTGTCAAGAACTAAGTAAGTGTCTATTGTTAACAACAACCTATGTTCTTCATTTCATTCCGATTTCACAAATGTCAGCCTTCTTACATTAGAAATCAAACTACTTATTCATTAGCAAAGTCCACAGTTCCAAGTAAAGTGAAAGCACAGGAAAGACTTGCTACGATCAAAAGAGGACAAACTATTCAAAATGTTTCATGTTTGACGTAACTTTGTTATTTGCACTGCACAAATGGCAATACATTAAAAGGGTGACTCAAATCAGTAACATGACCAAAGTAACTGGAACAGTGATAAAAGGAAGCAACAAAAGAAGCAAAATCCTGAAAATCAGTCTCCTGAATTTTGATGCGGGCAACACACCAATGTTTTTAAGTTGCCCAGCTGGTCAGCTGTGAAAGAAGTCCAGAGAAAAAAAGGAAGTCTATTCAGTTGAGACCTGTAAAAATGGTCTGAAGTAATATGGTAATTAGCCTTAGGTTACATGGGGAACATAGTACTTTGAGTAAGGGAAATATTCCTGAACACAGACTTTGGTGGACGCATTCCCTGGAAGCAGAGACAACACGCAATTCCAGACTCCTGAGAAGGGTGTAAAAACAGATGTAGGATAGTTCACGCGCACTAACTCAGAATTTCTAATCAAGCATTTGACAGACTAAAAAGTATTTTAAAGATAACTATGTGCATTTATCTAACACTTCCTTTCCCATTTGCTAATCCAAGACTTCACAACATACAGCAGAGATCCAACTCCTAAGGACGAGAGAAAACTGAGAAGCATGTAGTTACCACAGCATCCAAATGACAGAATTGCAAGTCTCTCCCTACAAAAGCTCGTAATGTAAGATCTTGATGCTTGAGAAAGCGCAAGAGGGATGAGATAAACAAGCACGTTCGTACCTGTGGCATTTTTAAACGTATTTGTTTGCCATCCTCAACATTCAATCTTAAAACAATCAATGAATGTTACATCAGAACTACTAGTTTCATGCAAGCTGTCACTCACTGATATTGAGGGCATGCCATTTCACGATTTTTCAAAGCCTTCATCAATAGAAATGAAGGCTGAACAGCCAGTAATGGTTATTCAAGTCACAGATAGAAAGAAGAACCATTAACCTCTGATATGCAGATTGTGTTCTCTCTCCATCCATGTCTCATTGTACTGTTAAATACTGTTACATAGGTATGCTCACGTGAACTTTACATAAGTTATGCCCAAAAGACTGATTCTGTAAGACTGTTTTCATTTCTTGTGCAAGTGTTATGAAACTGTAAATTGCTTGATCTTTACTTGATGCTAGACAAGGGAACCTTCAAACTGGATTTCATTTGTTTTCAAAGCATCTGTAAAGACAAGTATACAATTATTACTTTATTTATCTGAAGATAATTTTAGATCCTTGTCTTCAGTGAAGAGCTATTTTCTTAGCTCTTCTATGCTACTTTTTCTAGAGACAGAAAAAACATCTAAGATGAAGCACCACCTCTGGATTGCTACGCTGAAAAAAGAATGAAGAGAGGAGAAAAAACCCACTTCAGAGAGCATGGTCTCCTAATTGAAATGCATATAGTGATCTTTGTTACCAATCTTTGACAGGCAGTGGTCCACACCACAAAGTACTACATAATTAATATGTTCTGCACCACTGGCAGTACTGGCCTCTGCTTAAGACTTTGCTGAGCCAGTAAAAACATCTCAACTCAGGTCTAACCTTGGAAAGATAGGTGAAATGGCCTTCTTGGGAAATGGGCAAGTTCTGCGAGCAGCTTCTGCAGCAATGACAAATTCTCATTTGAACAGATTGCAACTGAAATGACTTAGTTGAACTCTGGACTGTTTCTCAGGATTAACAGTTGTATGAAACAAGAAAAGGTACTTCATCCTACATATATGCTACAGCTTCTGACTTTATCTGTTTTAAGATAGCACAGGAAAATTATTTTATATGAGGCAGTTTATAATGAGTTTAAGAGATCTAAATTCACCTTACATCTGACAGGCGTGTTTCTGTTAGTCCCTCTCCATCAGAAAAGTGATCTGACTGAAAACCAATCCTAAGGGATCTTCTTTGGTGATATTAATTTTCAATGTGATTAACTATCCATTTTGACTGACACTGCAAGTACTATGGCCAGCATGATGGAGTTGGCAAGGACTGCACCTTCCAGTAACCAATGAGACCTTAGTAGGCTTAGGTCAGGTAGGACATTTATGAAAACATATACAGAAGCACAAAACCCACATAAATGAAACAAAGTGGGAGAACCATAACATACATCCAGAAAATAGCTGTCTTTCAAGGAACGTGCCATAAAGAACTTGACATGTTTCATACAGATTTAGGACACAGTAATTTCAACTTTGATTGAAATCAATTTTTGACTAAAACTCATTTTTGGTTCACTTTCATGTCATTTGAAATCAGTACTGTCTAGACCAATCCACAACTTTCTATCAGAGATGTATCAGAACTTTCCTTTGCACACTGTTCCTGTCTCTCTCCTCATCTTAAGCTGATCTATCTTTCACATTGTAAAACCTAAACATCACTATGAGTCAATTATTCTGCACTCCATCCATTTGTTAAAAAGTCCCTTCTTCAGGCAAAGATAATAGTGTAAACACTGTGGAAGAGTGGGATTATATTCCAACTGATGCCTGTAAAAACATCAAAAGTACTTGCCTATGTTGTACAGGCACTTCTGCTTAAGAAAAAAAAAAAAAGATGAGGTGTTTCCATCTTGAAAATCTTACATATAAGACCATTCTCCTGAATGCTGTGCCAGCTATAGTTTTTACCTGCTCTGTTCAAGACCTGCAACAGTACAGGCCAGAAGTACATCTAAGTGTAATGAAGCATTAAATATTAATAATAGTAGTACCTTTACTTGCATAAATCTCAGCAGAATTATTGTTTACTTTGTTGATTACAACTCTACTACAGAGAGAACTTGCATCATCTTCTTTTTCATAACTATGTTACTCCTTCTGACTGTTAAACTGCTGTAGGAAGTGATTGTTGAAAGTCTTATGAAGGTGACAATGGCCTCTGCTTTTCCATGCAAGTCAAACGCAAGAAATTTCTACAGACAAACAATGTTTGTGATAGATGAGAAAAAGTAAAGCCTGTCCTGACAATTTATACTGTTCTTTTTTTAAGTGAGTCCTTCATAATGAAATCTCTGAAGTAAGGAGGTGGAAAACGTCCTTTTTTTTTTTTTTCCTTCAGTTTTATAGTCAAAAGACTTACAATGTTATATGCACACAGCAGGAAAAAAAAAAAGCTAGAAAAAATGCCTCAACACTTTGCTCAAACTCTCTTAAAGCTGCCAGGTGATGCTCTAACTTATGGCTACTCAATTGATACCAAGGCCCACTTTCCATCGTAATAAATTCATATATTCATCTATTTATAATATTTTTCAAATGGATAAAAAGTATTCATCACTAATACACTGACTGCTGTGCAATTAAACATTAAGACACTCATTGTTCAATAACTACAGCTTTTCCTGATGTCATTCACAGGCATAACTGTTCTATCCTTACTGGAAATGAGAGACTGGGTTTTCTGTCTCCCTCCACACCTGACAGCTGAAAGGAAAACTGCTCCTTTGGCATGCATAACTCTTTGCTCCTGAAACACACAGAGGCACCAGTGACAGCCTGCGCTCCACTGCATGCTCAATACTTTTCACATATTGAACCAGACAGCAGTTGCATGTATCCGCTGCTCTGTTGTTCGCAGAGGAATAAGTGTGTTCATTAAAACAGATGGATGTTTGCTTCATACCGATTATTTACCATTCAATGATGAAGTCTGAGGTCTTATTTACCGAGCACCCTCTAAGCTATGTAGCCTGTAATGGAATTATCCGTTCCTCAAGGTGCTTCTCCACCACACTCCTCAGTGTTACATCCCCATTCTTAACATGAAAATCACACAGATGTATGATCCTCAGTTACAGATGGCAAACTAAGTCACAGGAACACTATGGATAAAACTCGAGTGCCTACTAACTTTGTCCAGAGACATCTAAGATTGAAGTCCATCACTAAACTTCGTAATTTAACAGCTTCCCACATATTCAAAGGACAGCTATCACCAATCATAAGGGGAAGAATGAACAATCACCACAGACATTTTGTGGCAGAGACAAGGATAAAAATCCAGTTCTCAAGAGCAGCCTTCAGTCACTACTCACATTAAATCCTTCCTTCTCATTCACAAATTCCCTGCTTATTCAATGCCCTCATGCAAGTTACACAATACATAAACCAGGATTCTTATAATCTTATTTATCACAATACTGATTCAATCTAAACAGTGCCTAGTCTGCAACAAAAGCAGAATAGCTCAAGGACTCTTCCAGAAAAGGAAGGGGAGGTGTGGGGGGGGGAAGAGGAACCAAATGTGATAATGTAATAAAGGTTGTATAATATGCATTTATACAAGGACAAAAGGGGACAACTGGGATTGTACGGACAGCTTTGAGCTTGGTGTTTCCTAACTTTTCTCAACTTTGTAACCATGATATTGTTTTGATATAGGAAGCTACATGGAAAACTTTGCATGCAACATTTTATATGAAACTGCAAAGGAAGTATTTCATTATATGGAATAAAATACATCTGAGTGCTGAGAAAGCTGGCTGATGACATTACAAGACCACTCTACATAATTTTCCTTTGGAGATGGGGAGAGGCCTCTGATGAAAAAGGGAACATCTCAATTCATCTCCAAGAAAGGCAAGGAGAGGGATCCAGAAAACTACGGAAACTACAGGCTGGTCAGCCTAACCCCTGACCCCAGAAAGACTATGCAGCAAATCCTTCTGGAAGTCATGTCCACACACGTGAACCATAAGGTGACTGGGACCAGTCATCTTGGATTTACCAAAGATGTGTTGTGCCTGACCAACACGATAGCCTTCTATTGAGAAATGACTGGCTGTGTGGCCAAGGGGAGAGCAGGGGATTTTCTTTACTTTCATGTTAGTCAGGCTTTTGATATAGTCTCTCATAGTATCCTTGTAGCCAAATTGGAGAGATGTGGTTTGGATAGGTGGATTATAGGATTGATAGAAAACTGGCTAGACTATTGGATTCTAAATGTTGTGATCATCAGTATTAAGACCAAGTGGCAGCTGGTCACTCTTGATGTTTCTCAGGATTGATACTAAGGTCAATATTCTTAATATTCTCATTAATGATTTATCCACACTTAATCACCTAATAACCATATCAAAGTATCAAATTTGTGGACAATACCAAATTGGGGATAGTGGTCAATATACTCAGTGGTAGGACGTTCAATTCAGAGGGACCTCAACAGGTGGGAAAGGCAGGCCACCACCTATCTCAGGGACTTCAATTAAAGCAACATCCTACATCTGAAAACAAAATAAACTCATACAACAGCACAGGCAGAGGGCTGACTGAATAGAAAGCAGATTTGCAGAGAAGGACCTGACGTCCTTTTTGAAGCTTTCTGAAAAGTTGAACATAAGTCAGCAGTGGATCTTTTTGCAACAATGAAGACTAACTGCACACGGTGCTGTATTAGCAAGAGTGTACCTATCAGGTCAAATGAAATTGTTATTCTCCTCTATTGAGCTCTGGAGAACAATTGTCCAATTTGGGGCTCAATACAAAACACTAACGTACTGGAGAACATCTAGTGGAAGGCCACCAAGACGATTAAAACTATATTTATTCAGTCTCAAGCAGAGAAGGCTAAGGCAGGATCACGATGCTGTCTTCAGCTACCTAATGAAGATCATAGAAAAGACAAAGCTGGACTCTTCTTGAATGTACACAGCAAAAGAATGAGGGGCAGTGGACATGAGTTACAACAAAGAAAATTCCAATGTAACATTAGGAAAACTTTCACAGTCGAAGTCAACACTTAAGAAGGGCCCACAAAAGGGCAGAATTTCCATCCTTACAGATATTCAAAATGCTACTGGATATGAGCCTGAGCAACTGGATCTAACCTTGCTGGCTGGCTCTGCTTTGAGCTGGGGGTTGAATCAGACAATCTCCAGACCTCCCACTGAGCCTAAATTCCTCTATGATCCTACCATTGCAGAGAGCCAGTTTAGGTACCCAAAACAGGATGGAACTGCTCCTGGTGCAGATTAATCTGCTGAGAAGGTATACAAATAAACAATTCTTCCCCTCTTGTTAAAGTGTTTCTTGGTGCACATTCATACTTTGGGTGAAAAAGGACTCTACAAATACAAAACAAATTAAAAATACACACAAATAGTGTGCAAGATAGTTTGAAAGCAATGCAGATTTTCAGCATAGTCAAAAGTAGTTTTCAAGTAAAGTTCTCCAAAGAGAAAGACTAATTGCAAATTGCTGTCATCTTAAGGACTACTTCCCTAAACAACATCAGCTGCAGTACACAATGGTTTTGTTATCAAAAAAGCCCAGAGCTAAAACTTGTAACAGCTTAGCTTAAAAGCCTGTCATGCAGATTGTCTTTTCCTCTCTTAGCAAGATCACTGTTAACCAGTTAGCAAAGATTAATTAAGAATATCAAACATGATTGTTTTCTAAAGGGTCACCTGGAATGTTGAATGCTATTTCACATCATTTAATTTTCAGCCAAATGTACTGAGACTACTAATTATGCAATGGTTTTCCTAAGTGCTTCATTTGAAACCAGACCTACAGCATCTAAAAAAGCAAAGCTGTACTTGCTCCATTTCTAAAAACAAGCAGTGAAGAAAACTGCTGATAAGGCAGCAACACAAAGTGTTCTCAGTCTGTGATTTGATATTTTCTGTTGTAAGTCCTGTCAAATGTACTACAAGACCATGGACCCAAGGTGAGCCTGACATCTTGAAAATATTACACATGATGCTATACTTAGAAGGTAAAAAACCTGTAGATTGAACATCAAAGACTCAAAAAATATGAAGACAAGTGAGGAAATTTTGGTAACAGCTTCCAATTGTTGCAAATAGCAATTATGCTCAGTGAAAACTGGATCAGGACTTGTATTAGTAGAACCAATGCAAATGCTAAACTGATTTTGGAATAGCAAATTATTTATTCCAGAAAACAGTCAACCACCTCAACAATTTACAACCCTAGAAAGCAAATACAGATAAAAGGGATAAGCAACATTTTGGGAAACTGCAGGAGAGAATTGTTTAGTACAAAAGGTAGAGGTAGTCAGTGCTCAATAAATGGTTTGTTTGGTTGTTTTAGAATAATGGTGCACTCTTCTTAGTGCTGGCAAAAATCCCTTTTGTTTTTAAACTTAATAGGTTTTATTTAAACCTACAATTGCTAAATATTACTGAATTGCTAGGACAGAAATTCATTACCTTGTAAACTGATCTGCATTTTAAATTAATGGACAAGTACTTCTTAGCCAAGGTGAGCACATTAAACTTTCTGACCTAAAACAGAAGTCTAATATAGTAAATAAATAAAGACGACCAAAAGATGTCACTATACAGTAAACCATCATCAAAAGCTACTGCAGTATTTAGGAACTCTGCTACATCAACAGGTTCTCCTGCCCCATGAGGGAGATGGTGAGTATAGGAAGCACGTGACACCCCTCTCCTCCTCCACTGAGGGTGCTCCCCCTTCCCAGACAACTGTGGTAGCAAAGCAGAGCTGCTATGTTTCAAGTCAGTGGTTCCTGGAAGGAGGGATGGTTTTGTGTGAGAATATATGATCCATAAGGTTTATATGATCTACTGGTTTTGGCTGTGCTCCACACTGCAGGGCAGTTAGTGTCTTTCACATATATCCAGAGCTACTAAAGAGATCAGACAAGCTGGGATATCACAGCAAGAATGGCAGAATTAAGAGACCCGTGAAAGGCCTAAGAATTCAAATGTCTCAATAGTGTCAAAGTATTGGGTTATTGCAATAATGCTTTTTTTGGTACCAGTAACACGCAACACTGAAAAAATACTGCCTATCACAGCAAGAAGGACTAGGTGAGAGCAGGACAACCAGCTGAAGGAAGACAGTGGGTCAAGAATATAAAAAGCTTCTTCATCTGTCATGTTGGTTTCCCTGTCACAGCATTTTCATCAACATTTTGTATTACTGAAATTTTGCTAAAATAAATAAAGCAAAATTGAGTTGAAGATGGATGTTACATACTACAGAGGACTGAAAAGCTGTCAGGAGTGCCAGCTAAGAACCAGAAAGGGCTATCTGAGCCCAGGAGCCAGTGTCAGAAATTAGACTAATTAACCAGATTCTAGTGATTTTTCTTTGCAAAAATAAGAATTTCTTTATTTCTAGTCATAAAAAAACCAAAGCATTTCCTACTCTGTAATGTATTAAAATTGGAACTTTGAAACTGGTAGTGGATGTACTTATACAGCTGGAGAGAGATAAAAGAAAAAATTCAGTGCACTTTCAAAAACAAGAAGTTTAAATTTCTTTGGCAGCAGTTAGTCCACAAAAATACTAGAGAAAGTTCAACTATCTTCTGAAGATTGACTGTGGAAAATCTGGAAACTAGGTCTAGGCATTTCAGTGTAAATACAGGATTTCAGACCAGATTTAAGTGAATGTCTGCGTACATTCTTAATTACCAATTTGCTACCAATGGTCCTGTAACACCATCAACGTTTTTAAGGTTTAGAACTCATCATAAACATTCATGAAATTCTTCTCACAAGATCACACCAAGGAGGTTTAAAAACGTATTAGCATACAAGTACAACAAGGGCAAAAACATGTCATAAAACTATCAAAACCACAGCAAATATGGACAGTTAAGCTTATTAACACTTAAAGATTGCAAATAAATGTGCATAAATTCACAGTACAACATTACATACAATATAATATATACAACCCTGCTTACATCAGCACTGAACAGAAAGAATACAACAGGACAGCTGACAACTGCTTTTCTCTAAATTCACGTTGTTCCCATTTTCTCCTGTACAATATGCATGCATTTTTCTACATAAATGGGTTATGAAAAATTTGGTACAATTATTAAAATACCAGAAATATTTTAAAAGCTGAAAATCCACCAAATATTCTCTACATAAAGAAATATTTTACTCATTTATTTCCTTTGCTTGGTTATTTTTGTAGATTATGCCTCCTTTTTACAAAGCATTTACAGATATTACAGCTACAGAAATATTTAATTAATCCTGGTTTTGTAGGATTTCTTCAATCTGTACTTTACAGATTGAAGAAACTGCTCAAAATTGTGGTCTGGTAAAACGACATATTTTTCATCTCAGTATTATATTAGCATTTACTACAGCATATTTATTTTTAGATTTGAATCCATCTTTAGTAGTTGTACTCAATTGCATACTGCCACTCAAACTGAAAATTTAACAGCATCTTTATCATACATAGTATATTTTTTTCTGAATGAGTCAAGATTCAATAAATACTACATTTAACAAAAGAACGGTCTTCCTCAAACTGTCAAAATACAGAAAGTAGCCCTGAAAATCCTTTACCAACTCACATCACTGTGATAATATTTACACATCTGATGTTCAATACCCATTTTTTTAATGCCTAAGGTAAGTTTTGAAGAGGAGTAAGTTCAACAGGCACCATATCTCAATCTGTACTGCCAATATGTAGTGGGTTAAGCATAAACATAATACACCGTATTCAGAAGAATATATATCGGTTTAAAAAGAGGCACAAGTTAAAATTGTCAGGAAACCTAAACTCTACAGCCAGAGGTACAGCTAAAAAAAAACTGCCTAAAAGGTAATTCTGAAATAGTTATATGCAAGAAGTATTTATTACCAAGTTTGATGGTAGTCATCACACATGCTGCATTTAGTACAGCAATCTAGAAATTTAAGCTTTGTAATGACAAAGTGACAGTTTTACGCAAATTAATTTCAACTTTGTTACCTTATTTACTTCCATGATTTCCCTTCTCTCTTCACTAGCAAAACGAAGCTGGCTTGCAGCACCACGATCATCGTGCTTGGAGCCATCTTCTTCAACATATGGAATAAGTTGCTGTGAAGACAAGAAACATTAGCCGAAAAAAAAAATTAAAAAAAAAAAGGAAAGAAGAAGAAAAAAAGAAACTGAAAACAGGAGATACATAAGGTACTACCATTTTCTACAAAGGTTCAAACTTCCCAAGAGGAAGTGGAGACAGGCTTACTTCATCGCCGCAAACCCAAAGGCCTTGGAATGACCTGTCGGTTCTCCAGGAAAACGATGTGCTTCAAAAAGACACAATCCCACATATTGCCATACCTAGACCTAAGCAACTTCACAACTGCAGCCAGAACCCAGTCTTTATACTTTAAGATGTTTGTCACAGGTAATCCTTGTATTCTTCAACTCTGTAGATTGTGATTTTAAAATTTACTATTCCACACTATGAAATACCACAAACATGAAATTATCATTATTATAAAGTATTTCAGTGATATACTAAACATAATTATGACTGGCTTGACATAGCTACTTGGTTAATACCCTAATTATGACTTGCTATTTTAGTGTGCCTCTGTTTGGCTATTCTTAAGACCAGGCTCACAGTTACCTAATAGGAGTTTTTCTGTATGAATTTTCCCACTGTGATCTCCTCAGGTGTATAGCGTACTATCTTTTTTGTAAGCTTCTACAAAGCCAAAAATCTCTGATAAAGAATTTCTAAATGAATATTAATGCATGTTCCCTTCCTAAGAAAAAAAAATTAAAAAGAATCAGTAAATATACTAAATACAAAACAAATACATGCTTCTGTGTCAGAACACTCCCAAGCTACTAGCATCTTATTCAAAAATAATTACAAGCTGTAACATTTTATACATAACATACATCCACAAAGTCTACAGTCTATTGTTGATTCTTCTGTCCTGAACTGAGAAAAGCTGAAGTTGATAGCAAAATTACATCTTTGTTCACATACACGTTACAGACAAATGAAAGACTAGTAATTGATGCAAATAAGCAAGAAGAAATTAGTTTAAAAGTCTGGGAGCAAGTTGCTCATCACATGCATATTAACTTGTTACTTAGGTTGGGGTGTAATATTATCATAGAATCATAGAATCATTTAGGTTGGAAAAGATGTTTAAGAACATCAAGTCCAACCGTTAACCCAACACTGCCAAGTCCACCACTAAACCATGTCCCTAAGCACCACATCTACACGTCTTTTAAATACCTCCAGGGATGGTGACTCACCCGCTTCCCTGGGCAGCCTGTTCCAATGCTTGACAACCCTTTCAGTGAAGAAGTGTCTCCTCATGTCCCACCTAAACCTCCCCTGGTGCAACTTGAGGCTGTTTCCTCTTGTCCTATCGCTTGTTACTTGGGAGAAGAGACCGACACCCACCTCGCTACAACCTCCTTTCAGGTAGTTGTAGAGAGCGATGAGGTCTCCCCTCAGCCTCCTCTTCTCCAGGCTAAACAACCCCAGTTCCCTCAGCTGCTCCTCATAAAACTTGTTCTCCAGACCTTTCACCAGCTTCGTTGTCCTTCTTTAGCATTTTTATTAGGAAAAACTTTGGCCGATCCTACTTCCTGGAAGTCTTATGCTGTTCACTTTTCCATCATCACTGCGCATTCAGATTTGGTTCATACTGGCTCAGCAGGTTAAGAGCAGCTGACTGAGGGAACTATAGAGGCGCAGACTGATGGCCAGAGCAAGTGAATAACGCATAGTACTCAGGGAGCCAGGCTGGCAGGTGAGAGCTTAAAGCAGACTTTTCCCCACTATAACAATCTCTTCAAAAAAACTGGCCCTGACTCTTTTGACTCTTTTTTTCCTAGTGGAAACAAACTGATAAATGTACCAAGAAGCCTGAGGAAAAAGGCTAACATTTTAAATGAAGTCTGATTTCAAAGTTGGATCCATCCCAATTGGTAAGAATTGTTGATGTTAATGTGAAAGTTTCACAATCTTTCAACCAGCTCCAAATAATAAACAGAATTCAGTCCACTGAATAATTCCAGTCGCATTTAAAACTTGTTATGAGTCTCCTGCAACCCAGGAGAATGGATGATATGCTAAGCAGAGAGTGGTTATTCTGATTTGTTAATTTATATATGAATAAAGATACTTACTTCTATGGGAACAGGATCGAGCCCAGCACAGTTTTCATTGCATTTGTCATAAACTAGTCTCAGTTTTCTGAAGAGTATCGATAGCTGACGGAGATGTTCCTGCAGCTTTCCCAGTCTGTCTTGATATGTTCCAGTATGGTAAGTAACACCATTCGGTAACTTAGAGAACCAAAACCCCAAAACGTTAAAAATACTACGTTAAAGTTTCTATCACACAAAATAAACAGAGGGGGTTTTCTACATTTTAAAATAAGACAATTACACTATCCCCACAGGAATCAACTGAAACTTCTGTTTTCTCTATCAGCAAAATTCTGCATTTTATCTGCTCATCTGATGTGCCAAATCACTGCTGTCAAACAGCTTCACGTATTCTACACTTTGGTCATTGTCAATCCCTCTGTAACTCTTTTTAGTGAATGTCTTCAAAATGCTTAAGCATGACACTGTTGTCATCTGTTATGAGTATTACACTTTGAGACTTAGTGTCTCAACCCCAGGTCACAATTCAGAGACACAATCAAAGTGAATTCAAAGTTAGCAAACCCTAAGTATGTATACCTATACCTAAGATAATTGCAGAAGGAAACTGCCAGAGTCATGAAAATACAGAGGGAATGGGAGCGATTATTTATCTTCTGCTCTCAACAGAGAAGCACAACAAATGTTTGTATGTCTTCTCAGTAAGTAGCCACAAATAAGGATCATGCCCACTTTAATAACAAAAAGAAATGTCAAAAAGTTCTAGGTGGAAAATATTACAGAAGAAGATCAATGAAAATTCCTCTAAAATTACTCCCCAGATGTTAACAAAACAGAGAAATGTAACTAGCATATAAACAGGCTTCACTATTCTTAAAGGAAAACACAGACATTAAGTGTATTTAGAGTATATTTATTGTGGGGCAATAACAATACAGTATTTCTGAATTTTCCCCATCTTCACTTAACGTACAGCAGTAAGCAAATATATTAAGAGGAGTATCCACTTCTCCAGTCAAGCCCCCTTTTCAAAGCAGTTTGACCGAGTTATATGTTTAAATGTCCTAAGCTATCTCCTGTGCCTACATATCCCGGCAGTTGGTGGTAAAAACATGGGAAGTTGAGGACCGTAAAAAGAAAAAGTTATTTCTCACCTGCATGTTCCTCAGTAACTGGAAGATTTCCATGGTTCGAAATACAATGTCCTGCACAGTTTCTTGGCCAATTCGACAGAGAGAAGCTGTATTTACCTCCCTAGCTGCTTGAGCCTGTGTCCCTGAGAAAGCACCAGGCGGCATGCCTGCCCCAGCGAGAGGGGGAGTTGACATCTCTTGACGTTAACCCTGAGTCAAGCTGCACAAAGAAGTTAAGACGGAGTGATTAAGTACTTGTTTGAGCCCATCATAATAAACAAACTTCTGTACGGTGTGTGTACAATTCCTTTTCCCCACGCGTGGTCCTATCCAAGATCAAACTGTTCAACTGATAAAAGGCAGCCCAGTGCTGTACCCTTTGGTTTAGGTACCAGTCCCTTAACCGCTACAGCTTTGCTGGGCAGTGGAACTGGGGGTGCTCCTCACCCACCGCCCCTCGGAGCGGTCACCAGGAGGCCCCTGCCTCGATCTGTCGCGAGGGGACACGAAAGGGTCTTCTGCCCAGCTCCAACACGTTAAAATCATGCCCTCCTGCCCTCCTGCCGGGCTCCGGGACCGGCACCTGCCCAACTGCCCCTCCCTCCGCTGCAGGGAACGGCCTGAGGCACCGCTTACCCACCCCGCAGCCCGGGAGGCCAGGGCACAGGCCGTGCCCC
>NW_008824542.1:1559506-1582603 GCF_000699105.1 Pygoscelis adeliae
CATGCCGGCCGCCCCGAGGAACTCCGCCTCGGCCTGCAGCCCTCGCAGGCCTGGCGCCGTCCCTCTGTCCGCTGCGCACGGGCTCTCCGCTGAAGGCCTTACTCGGGAGCCGGGTCATTTTTCTGGCTTCCTGAGTCCAGTGAGGGCTTACGGGCAAGTCAACATGGAGAGGTGTCAGCCTGGAGCCCTGCCTATGGTTTCTTGAGGTCGAAAAGTTAGGTCAGAATCTTGGCACGTTCACACAAGCCGCAGCACCCTTGTAATGAAGGGGAGGGTTTGGACATACCATTTTTGGCAGGGTGTGCTGACAAGTTTCTGAAGATCTGTTTTGCGAGGTGGGTGTGTATATGTGGGTATGCACATGTGCACCTCTGTTAATTTTATACCTTTACAGCTGTGCTACTCGTACTTCGGCATAGGTGCATTTTTGCGAGTATAGAAAAGCCTTACGTTTTGGCCTTCCTGTATCACAGTATTTGCGTGGGTATAAAACACTCCTATATTTTCTACCCTGTGTGCTTGTACTACACTAACACAATTGGACTGGTGCAGTTTCGAAGCGCAGACAAGGCTGCCTGTGTGAGGAAGAAGAAACGCCCTCAAATAGAAACCAGGGCTGATAGACAGGAATTGTGTACACAGCAGTTAGTGCTTACTGTCTGTCTGTATAACGAAAAATTTCTTCATATGCAAAAATCAGTAAGTACCAAAGTTTCTCTTTTTCCGGTTGATGTCATACCTAGGACTCTGTATTTGAGTGATTTTTGACAATAAGTACCTGAAAATCCAGAAGAGGGCATTTATATACCTGTGGCTTCTTATGAATTCTTAGGAAGTACAGTCTTAAAGTAGTTGTGCTGTATTAAAACTGATGTTATGAATTATCTTCTGTACGAAATGCATTTATAATGCTGTAAAAATAAATCAAGTTTGACACATGATATACAGTCTTTATTAAAGAAAGAAGGAGGCAGTCAAGAAACATGCAGGGACAGAACCATACAAACTTGCTGTCAGAGGCATTTTGCCGCAGAAAACATTTTTTACCTCAGAAACAGGTTCAGGGGAAACGCCACCTCCTTCCCTAAATTGAAGCTTTTTGCTGCCTGGCTAAATCCTCTCTAGCACACTGCTTTAGCCAAGGCGCAATGTAAATAATTACAAAGTATTTTAAAGATTTTAGCATAAAAGATACGACAGTGGTTTCTTAAACAGAAGAAAATTGTTCATAAAAATAAGACGGGGATATTTTCAGACAGCAAAAAAACATCCCACAGTATCTGGCTAGACAATGCTTGGAAAGAGCAGCCCCCAGAGAATTTCTAAGGGCTTGTGTGAGGGCTTGCATCTCAGTTCACTGTACATTAAGGAAATGATGCAAGAACTGTTCAAGAGTTGAGCACAAAGGATAATGTTTTTCTCTTCTGTTTGCATGCCCAAGAGCTCTGTTCACACTGCTTAGCTTGCTGCCCCGAATGCGATGGCATGAGAGTAATGAGCGATTCAGACCACCTACTATTCAGGGCTGCCAGACGCAGACTCCATATACAGTCATATCCCAAAGTATATGACTGCCATGTACAGTAGGCAGTGGAAATGCAGAGCCAAGTCTGCATGTGGAGGGTGCTGAAGAAGGTTGCTAGGAGGCCTAATGTTCTTCATTGCCAATCTGTGGAACCATCTAAATCTGTTTTTTCGCTCCTAGACGAAGGCATCTTCTCCTTTTAGATAAGGAGTGTTTTCTTGGTTGAATGAGAAAAAGATGAATGTATATTTTGCTTTTTGAAAGCAATCCGTTAAGCAGCCATTGTCTGTCTTCAGTTTGGGCCAAGTGCTTTCATCTGGAAGGTGTCCAAATCAGGCAGTTCATCTTTCACATCCATTTCAATTTCTGTGGCATCAGTTCAACCAGTGTCTTGGGATGCTATAGCCTTTGCTGTTGGGTTGTAGAGAAGCTACCAAAAAACGAACAAAGAGCATATGTCTACATGTAATATTCTAGTCCAATCATCTTTAACCCAAATTTGAAATTAGGACTCTTTAAAGAGTAACTACTTCAGTGATTATCATTTTCACAGTAATAACAGCTTATGATTTTTTTTGTTTTAAGAGGTTCTCACTCATATACCCTGAGCAACTCCAAAGATGGTGTGGCTGTGTTCTACCAGGAAAGCAAAAATCCTCAGTAGTGAGGCAAGAGGATAACTGTTGTTTTTGTTTAAACAGTTTTCTGTAAATCAGTTGTTATGCTTGCAAGGCAACGTGAATCATTCTATTTAAAGATAAACAGAATTGGTGGAATTCCTGGATCATCCTCTGTTTTCCTTGAATAAAGAAGAGCGTACTCCCTCCCAGCTCTCCTCACACTATTCCTTAGCAGCAGTGCTTTGATACTGCTCCGAGGGTAACAGATGGGCCTAGGGGAAATGTGTTAACCAGGAAAGGACTTTCATTCTTAGTCCTGTCCCATTCAATGTTTATGTGTGGATTCAAGGAGAAATAATGGGACTTTGCAGAATCTTTGCCAACAATAAACAGACAAGGCACAATTTTACTGTTACCAAGCTGTGATAGATAACAGCAGGCACATAACTTTTTTAGTATGTGGCCAACACCGACAGTTAAGCTGGGTGGAGTTTGATTCGGCAGAGATTACATTTATAGGCCAGAGGAAACAGTTAAGGACTGGTTAGGTGAGGCGGATTGTGGGTTTGGGTTTTTTTGTGTGATGTGGGTGTTTTTGTGACAGTGTTTTCCCCATCCAGACAGGTATTTTCATGAACTATCAAGGCAGCCATTTAGAGGGAAGCAGGATCATCCATGGTAGCGCTAAGTAAGATGGGATACATTTGATAGGATTGGAGCCCAAAGCACCAGAGCAAAGGGCAGTACTCCATGCCTTTGCTCAGTAGAGGGTGGGTACAGCTGTTTTCTGGACCGAGGGGGAGCTGGGGTTGAGCAATTACAACCTCTCTGCCATTACGTGATTCTGTTGCACAGCCCTTTGGTGCTGCAGGTGGTGGAAGGACAGCAAGAGAGCAAGATGGAAGGGGATCAGCCTCCCTGCTTGCTTCTTTTCTTCTTCATCCTCTATATATCCATAAAAAAACTTGTCTATACTTGCTATGTGTTATTGGCACCTTCTGCTGGGGCACAGAGAAGCAGGGTAAGTGTCATGCCTACGGGGTTTCATTCAGGTAATAACCAACTTCAGTGGTTTACCATAGCCCAGCCTCTGAATGTTCACAGTGGTCAGAAAAAGTGATCTGAAAACTCTAATTTCAGAATGGCCTTATGTGGTGGAGTTCCTGCCAGGTGCCCACCAAGCCGCTCCCTCATTCCCCCTCCTCAGCAGGCCAGGGGGAGAAAATAAGATGAAAAACTCATGGGTTGAGATAAAGGCAGTTTAATGAAAGAAGACAAAGGCTGCGTGCAGAAGTGCAGTCCTGCTATAGACTGATCCAAACGGCACGGAGCAGGTGTCCTCTTACAGTATAGATACTGTCGGGACCTGCGTTCCCTCCGTAACTCAGAGTCACAGCCATTTCCCATAATACAAAAACAAGCATTAACAGATGATAGGGAAGTCAGGCGAAGCGTGATAGTTCAGTGTACATTTGAGGGGCTTAAAGCATGATGTAGCTTTTTGGTTCTCATTTTGCAGTGGGTCCTACACACCCATTTCTTGATCTTGACAGGAGTGTTATATCATAAATTCTCTACTTCTCTAAAGTTTGCTTCTTGACCTTCAGCTCAGAAATGTTGCCCGTGGCCCATTTCATGTTCCTTTAAACACCAAAGGACTAGTTTCGCGTTAACTGCCTTCTGGCATGAAGATTGTTGAAACATCCTTCCCCATGTTTTACGTGATGGGCTGTTACGCCCAGCAGTTGGTGCTCTCACTGTAACTGTGACAGAAGAAAGAGAGAAATAACAGGAAGTCTCCAGACTTCTTCCAAGGTATCCCAGTGCAGAAGTCTCATCCTTATAGTCTTTCTGCTTTTGCAGTCGTTCAGTTGCTTGTCTCCAAAGAGACATCTGGAAGTCCCAACATAATCTCAGACTTGTGACTTTAGACCCAAGCCCACAAGCAGATGTATCATGTCTCCTTTCACCTCTTGCTACCCAGTGCCTCTCCTGCAGCCTCCCGCTGTATTGGTGCTCCAAATGCTGACACTGAAAATTATTCAAACACAACAGTACCAAGTTTTTCTTCGTGCCCCAAAATAGCTGTGGGCAGTCTGTGACTTCTTGTACTGGACATTCAGATATTTCCCCTGGTCCTGTTTTTCGCGAGCAAATGGTATCTTGTGGGACTAGCTGTTTGGACAAGGAGGCATTCCAATTTGCAGTTTATATAAACTGTATGTCTTCGTCAGCCAGATGTGCATTAATGATGCCTGTGGATAAATTTTCAGCATGCTTGTCTGATGGCTTCTCCTGGGGCTTGCACAAAAATGACTTGGAAATGGAACATTTGCAAAGAAGCAGATGCTGGCAAAAGAAGGCATTACAATGAGATGTAAAATATGTGCACTGTAATTTATACAGGCAACTAGCTTCTGGAAAACTTGACCTCTGGCCAGTAGAGGACAGAAACATATCCAAAGAGACCACCGAAGCAGTGACTGGTGCCCAGTGGGACAGAGATGGAGGGACTAATTATATTTTTGCAGCTGTTACACCAATGATGGAAGTATATTGGTGACAAATGACTTTGTGGTGGACAGCACAGTAGTTAATACTGGAGAAAAGCTAGTCTGCCCTGTGGTTTGACTGCTTATGTGCTATTAGCATTATAAGCAGGAGTGCAAGGGTGGGTTTTCCCTTCAGGGGTCATTGCTGGTATGCAGTTTCCCACTGCCGCTCCACAGTTGGAGGCACAGTTCTCATTAAGGTGTTGACAGATGATATTCCTGTGACTCACTCCATAGTAGGGGAAAGAGATCCTGTGCTCTTTTCTTCCCAAAACACGTCCTAGTTGTGTGAGGGGCTCCATGCTGTGCTCTGTAGTACGTGGCTTTTTGCCCTAGACCTTGAAAGGCACAGCAGCCTGGGGTTTCTCTGTTCATCTGCCTCTATTAATGTTTTATTTCTCTCTCTGACTATAAACCCCTAGTTTTCACCTAGCAGGTGAAAACTAGCAGTTGAAAACTTTCTCTTTGACTTTACAGGAACAAGCCCACCCCACTGTCATTTGGGGGGCACTAGCCACCCATCAGCGGACTGCAAAGAATATCTGTATTCTTGAAGTATTGTAAGCCTCATCGTTGTTTCTTACATCTGTGGCAAGAGATGTTTTCTTTCACCTTAACTTCATTCTTAGGAGCAAAATTAGTTGTTATTTATTCGGTGTCAATCAATTTAGATTCTGTAGTCTCCTTTCTTATTCACAGGTTCCACAACCCTTCCTGCATGTGAATCAGATATTGCATGCAAACACGGATGGCATGTAAAACAGGTATTAACAAGGTGGTAAGATCAGCCCTTCTGGTGCTACAAATCTGATCCTGGGAGTTTTTTGCATTCTGGTCAGTAGCTCCCCTACACGTGTAACCATTCATTGACTCATTCTGTCTCTTTCACTCCCTCATTTGGACATTCACTCACATAATCTATTCATCCCAAAGTGCATTTTGCTTGTCTTGTTTTCTTACTGGTAGCTTTAGAATGATTTAAACAAGACCAGACATACATTATTTAGTAGTGTCAGATACGTTATGGTAGCAGCAGAAGGCTCCAGGCAAGAGTATAACCTCATTCTGCTGTGTGAATACAGAGGAAAACAGTCCTTGCCCTGGATGGTTTACAATTCAGAGATTGTATATTTCACAGCAAAGAAGAAGATAGATTAAAAAGGGACCTAATAGTTTCTGGATAAGGAGGTTGGAGTGTCCTAATTTACCGTGAAAGTCATCAGCGGTATAGATGGTAATGCAGGAAAAGTTATAAGGGCATGAAAGATATATAGTGTAGATCCTGTCCACAAAAGCCATCATCTCTCAATGCAAATCAAATGCCACTTGTGTCTTCCCAATGATATAAGACTATGTGAACTAGGGAATGGAATAATAGATAGGAAAAAAGCATAGCTGGAGGCAGATGTTTGAACACAAATCATCCCTCTAGGCTGATGCATTATTGCGGGGTTCCTGGATTGACTCATTGACATTATTTATGCAAACCTTCTGGCCACGTTCCCTCTGTGCAATATTACAAGCAATACATTACAGAATGGAGGATGTCCTCTATTTCCCAAGAGTTTTCTATCCTGTTCCTATATAACCTTCTAGATGTATATCACAATTACTAGAAGCAGTATGTTTCTTATTATAATCTGGAATCTATATACAACATCTGGCCATTTTTACTGACCACATTCCCAGCTAGTGCAGGCTTGGATGATGGCAAAACTCATCATCTTGCCTGATCTGTACTAATTGCACATTAGACTTCAGGCTTTTTTTCTTGAACATTGTGTATCCTGATTTTGTTACGGAGTGTTGGAAAGTGTTTTGTAACTTGTAGGGTATGCTGTGTGTGAAACAGATGTTCAGTAGACTCTATATGGCTGCAATTGTACTAATAAATGTTCATCAGGCTGTTCTCTGGGTGCAAGGCCAGTTGGCATGGAACAGCCCATATGCATACTATTTGACTCTTTTAAACTTGGAAAAAGGGTAGCAACACACATGCTGCCTACTGGAAACGATTGCTGTCTCACGTTAACTCCCAAACTGTTGGTGGTAGAGTGCTAGCTGACCAGCGTAGTCTACTCTTCTTTTTGCAATGCAGTCTTACCAGCGAGTACATCCATAATAATTGCATTTTTTTCTTTGTTCTTACAACCAGTATCTTTGAAATGCAAAATGGGATGGAAGAAAAGAGAGCTCCTAAAGAAGAAACCTCATAATCTTGTAATCCGTGTCATTTTTAAGAGGATGATGGAATTTGGTGGAGTTGTTTGGTTTTTTAATTGTTATAGCGGCTTTTTTAAAATGAAATGTGGCATGAGCAAGTGCTGTCTCCATGAGCTGTGTGAAGTGAGTGAGAAGTCTGGTGTTATTTCAGTTTCACAAGTTTGTCAGTGTCTGGAACAAGGCTTTTCCTGGAATGAAGATGATAATTAGTGATCTGAGATCTAAGCGTGTTCTGAGGTTACAACTCAAAAAGGCTTATTAGCAGAGTGAGCATACTGTCAGATGTGGTGTGACAGCGTGAGGGTCTCCGAACATGGTAATGCTTGGAGAATTCAGAGAATTGCTGCTTTGGATGGGAACAGCACACTTCCAGTCATCTGTGAGTAGAGATGACCACAGCTAGTAGCAATGCTTTTACTGAAAATAATGACAACAAAAGGAAGAAAGGAGCATCAGCCACACAGAGCTCAAATATCAATCTCTGCCGCTGTATCAGGCTGTTACAGAAGAGAAGTACGGTGATGTTCCTTTGAAAGGGGCTGCCATAGACTTGCAGTTGATGGTGCTTTAACAGGGACAGGAGAGGAGCTGTCTCAACCCTAAGACGACTCTCATGGCTGCTTCTGTCTTTTCAGGCACACAAAGAGCAAGGAGGCAGGCAGACAAATTGTAAGGGTAGAGAGGCAGAATACTTTAAAATTACATGGTACCGTAGCAAAGGATTCTGAGATAATCCAACTGTTTTAAACCAATGCAATGAATTCTCAAAGAAAAGGAAAAACAGAAAAGCACAAGTCCCCATTCATGTAAAGCCCTACTACCAAGTCCTCCACGTGGATCTTCAGCTCCTCTGCAGAACTAGCTGAAATCTTGCTGCATTAGCAGGTGATATGATACTTTTTATTTGCACTGGTCGTGCTGACAAATCACCTTGGCTCCATCACTGAATACTGTGACTGTTGCAGCAGAGTGTTACCATGGTGTACCTCCATCCTTGAGCTCAAAGCAACCATCATGGGGCCCTTCAGCTGCAATTGCCTGCTTCCTGTAATGCAGGAAGGTTTGATCTGGATTTTAAAAGACCCCATTAAAAACAAATTTTAAAAAGTCATAAATTTAGGTCTTAAAACCCCAATCTTTATGCTAAAAATCAGTGAAGATGTTTCCACCATGTATTTTCAATATTCAGAGAGAGCTGCACATGTGGTGATACCAAACAGAATTGGTTAAAAAACATATTCTCCTCATTCCCACCTCCTTCCACCTCATCTCCAGTGACTCCAAAAAAGTGATGAAAATTGTTTTTGTTTTTCGTTGATTTTTTTACATTTCAAATGTGCAGGGGGGAAGGTGTCTTTTTCAAAGTGCTCATCTTTTGATATATGATGTGAGGAGTAGCTACAGATGTTTTCATTTAACTGAATAGAAGCTTTTCATTAAATGAAAGTTTTTGATGGAAAATTTCTGGCCAGCACTATCTGAATGACATATCACATAGTTTTGTGATAATAATAAAAGAAAAAAACTGAAGTGAAACAGACCAGGAAGTGGCAGTGTGAAAAGGAGAAGCTGACTAATTAGTTTGATTGCTCAAGCAAAAAAACCACAACAAAGCAAGATAACCAAAGCCCTTCAAGCTTACGATTTATTGTTCAGCTAGACATTTGAAAACTCTTCCACTTTAGTGCCAGAAGGGCATTGCTGGCACATGTGACAAGTATTGTAGCTTTGGGGGTAAGCAGTGGGACTTTTAAAAATGTTATTTTAACCAATACTAACCCTTTAAAAGATGCCTTTTTAAAAAGCATTAGCAAATACCATCCATGTGGTTATCACCAAAAGAAAGACTCAGCTATGAAAACGGGCGTGTTCTCTTGGTATGATGCTGGTAACAATAATAATCCCTGCATCACTGTAAAACAGAAAATATGAAACAAATGTACACCTAGAAAAGTAGAAGATATTCTGCAAGGAGCAGTACTTTATTGTAGACTTCTTTTCCTATTTTTAATTTCTAGAGGTATTACCCTTAGCTCTCATTGCTTGAGCTGAGGATCTTCAGGCCCATATGTCTTTATTTCTCACGTGCAGGTGCCAAATTACAGTATAGAAAAAAGGCATATAAAATAATACAGAAAAGGATTATATTTTTTTAATTCAGAAAAATCTGTGAAATCCTTTTTGCAGCCTTTACAGAACGAAAGTCTGGGTCTAGACAGAGTGCTTACAGATAAAATCTGTGCCCTGTTGCTACTTCTGCAGCTGAGATTAAATGAATTTTTAGTTTCATTTAGAAAGATGGTAATTTACCAGCATGTGTTCCACGTGCTATAGGAAGGTCCTTCCCTTGGACCAGTAAATACACGTCTTTCAAATATTCCTTTTTGTTCTGTCAGCCTGTGCACATCTTCCCACCAGAGATGCAACACTGCCATCCCATCTTTCTTCTTAATATTTAATGATAGAAATGTATTTAGGGATGCTGCTTCCATTAGTGCCAGAAGTGACAGAGCAAACATACAGTATTAAGAGGGCGTGGGAAGAGGTCC
Source organism: Pygoscelis adeliae (assembly GCF_000699105.1). Taxonomy (NCBI): domain Eukaryota; kingdom Metazoa; phylum Chordata; class Aves; order Sphenisciformes; family Spheniscidae; genus Pygoscelis; species Pygoscelis adeliae. The sequence goes on from NW_008824542.1 coordinate 1,568,976, forward strand.
TTCAGCAGCTGATATCTGCTGAGTAATAGCTGCAGGCATGAGGAGAATTAAAAGCTTACCCTCAAGCATGAAAAGAAGAAAACTACAGTGCAAAGGTCAAGTCAGTGTTTCATCATTTGTCATTTAAGTTGAACTGGTTTTTTAAATCCATATCCTCTGATAGCATGAAATGTGAAGTTTTCAAAGTGACTTATCTTTTGTCTATATGGCACTATATGACAGCAGCGGCAGATCTAGTGATTCATGTCTTTGGGGAAGTGGATAACAGGAGGAAAAAATGTATAGTGGGGATGATGGAAATTGTCATGGTTCCACTGACATCAGCAAGCCAGCTATCAAGTGGCAGGGCAGATTTACATGAGTTGAGGTTCTGTGCCATCCTGTATTTTAACTGACAATCCTGACTGAAAACTAATGAGGGTGAAACTTTAAAAAAAATTTATTCCTACAAATGCAAAATGTGAACTGCAGAATCTAAGTCTTGGTTTGGGAGACTTCACAATGTGGGATTGATGAAAGGGCCATTTCTAAGATGCATATCTTTGCTGGGATAACTATTTGAAACCCAGACTGAGAGCACATTCTTCCTGTATTATCTAGCTAACAGAAGTTTAGTGGGAGAATTGTGGCTTCTTTACAGGACACCTAACCACTGGTGAGTTCCTAATAAAGTGTGATAGAGGAAAGTCTTTCTCTAATTTTAATTTCTTTTAAAATATTTACGGTTAAAATTCTTCAGAATTAATTAACCCCATAGTTCAGACTTCCATGACCAATAGAGTTTAAAAGTTGTAATATATCAGCTAAATTAATTAACATCAGCCCAAGTAATGTATTTCAGATGTTAATCACATCAAATCCGCAGGCTAAATGGGAAAAAAATGACATTAGGGACAGGACTACAGCTACTGAAGTAAAGGAAAAGGCTGCATTGAATCATTAATGGCCTAAACTTCAGGTCTGAAATAACAGTGCTTTTCAGACTCGTAATCCCAGAGGGACCAACAATCTTTCATCCTTCCGGAGTAAATATACTAGGAGTCAGTATTTTGCTATGCCTCAAGTCTTTAGCATTAGAATTTAAGTATGAAGATCTTGTGTTTCATATGAACAGTACAGATCTTATGGGAAGAGCACAGTTTAGTTAATCCAATGTGCCATCATTTTCACCAGCTTTTTATCTACATATCCTTCACCCCACTTTTGATTTTTCAATGGTGCAGTAAATTTACAACAGGAAGGACATGGGAACTCTAAGCGCAAAGCAGGAATCCAGGCTAAGGGCAGTGCTGGTGGCTATTGTACTGAAAATACTGAAATAATGCTGCATACAGAGGTTAATTAATCTGTTAAACCACTTTAGAGAACATACTGATATTTTTGTACCATGCATACACAAAATTGTTTATATTGACTATTAGGTGACACTGTTGCATCACTCCAGCTGCGCATCCGCAGCATGTTTTTGTTTTTTGAGAGAACTCCACACTTGGTTTCTGTCAACATGCAAATGTTTTTGCAGTCCCTTAATATGGGCAGAAGTGATGGATGCAAATGCATACGCAGTCCCCAATACCCAGGACTGCACCTGAATCTCCCAGCTTGGCACCTTTCCCCAGTGTTTGGGGCCAAGTCAGTGGAAAGGTCAGTGGTAGTATTACTTTTACACATGGTCTGAGGGAACAGAGTCAGGTTCTTGCTGGGATGCCTTTGGCAGACCATTCTCCTGACCTCAGCTTCCTGTCACATCCAACAGGGGCAGTTATTAGTGTCTCGTCCTCCTCTCCTCTCCTCTCCTCTCCTCTCCTCTCCTCTCCTCTCCTCTCCTCTCCTCTCTCTCTGGGATGCCTTTGGCAGACCACATTCTCGACCTCAGCTTCCTGTCACATCCAACAGGGGCAGTTATTAGTGTCTCGTCCTCCTCTCCTCTCCTCTCCTCTCCTCTCCTCTCTCTATGTAATCTACTTTAAAAGGTTCAGTGATCATTTCCATGCTAACGATTCATAAGTCTACCTTTAATGAATCCCTCATCTCAGCTGGTTTCATTGGCTCTGATCCAGAGAAGTACTTAAGCATGTGCTTAGCTTTGAGTTTATTGACATTCCAAACTCAGGCCAACATTACACTTTGGAGAGCTGTCAAAATAATAATTTTATTATTGAAATTGCTGTGCTTTGTGCTGTAAGGTTGACACAAAAATCAGATTAGTATTGACCCTTCAAAGTAAGGCATGTTAGAAAGTCATTCAGCACATAAGTGACTTCTCTGAAAAACTGAAGAAACAGACAACGTAAATAAATTTAAAATTAGTTATATGCAGCTGAATGTCACATCTTAATAATGTATCCAATACACAAATCTACACTTAGGAGAGTGTGTTTATAAAAGCAGATGAACCATATAAGCTGATATCACATATTCTGTATTGCGTGTTAAATGTGTATGTGTGTGTATATCTGTATGTTTGTATGTAACTGAATCCATACGAAATGTATACATCTGCCCAGTCATCTTTGTGTTGTAAACCATCATATTAAAAACGTAGATGAAGAAAATAATTCTTTCTGACCCCTCATGTATTTTAACTGCTTGACTAGAATTCTGAGAATTGTCTGAACAAGACTGTTTGCCCATCTGTCTTCACACTAGGAGAAAGATAGCAGCTCGTGTCGTGTCTTGTCTGTTGGTTATTTAGTAAATGTCAGCAGTATAGTTGGTCTATAGGAATTGTGCTACTGCTGGTAATGTTCCCTGCACTGATATGTATACCACGAGAAGATGGCAGTGTATACTGGTGTGTTTATAACGGGGAGAACATTTTCAGAATGAACTTAACTGAAGTGTTCCTTAGCTAAAGGAGAAAGGAAAAGTGGAAGATAACTTCAGACGAAATGTTCCTTAGGCACAGATAGGATCCTTATTTGACCATATAAGGCAAGACCTAAATTTGAACACAGCCTTCATAAGAGCGTAAGAGCCAGGAACAGATTGGCTTCCTGGCAAAAAGTGAGTGAATTGCTTCAGCAGCCTCTCCTCATTATGTTGTTCCTGATGCTGTAAACTTTGTTATAGTGATAATTGCTGCTTCTGGATTTGTAAGTCTTTTCAACATTGGATCAAGAGTAGAGATCAGCTCAGGCCAAACTGCCTGGGGCTCCTGATCCTTGCAGCATTAACAAGTCGCAAGTTCTGAACTGGAGAAACCTTCTTCCTTACCATCTGATTTAAAGGGTGAATCAAAAGCTAGCGGGGAATTCTAAGCTATGGTGGATAAATCCAAACCATTTTGGATCTGTTCTTAGGAACCAACGCTTGACTAACTTAATAATGTTTTATATGGGTATTTCTGAATTCTGGATATTCACAACCAGATACCGGGTGTGGATGTAAATTTCATAATTAACCTCAATTTTCATAATCATTGGAATAAAGAAGCTCAATTCCAGATGCCTCTGAACATTCAGAGCTTTGTGGCTTTCTTCTGCTCAAAATCGTAATATGTCAAGATAAGGAAATATGAGGTTGGAAGGCAAAAGTGATCAGAGTGACAGCTGAACATAGCAGGCCAAACAATTGCATATATTTGAATGCTGAATCTGTACTGTGATACTAACAAATTCAGCAAATATGAAATATTTGAAGAGTATAAGCTGAACATAGGCCAAATTGAAAGGATATTGAAAATCATTCTCAAGTAATCTTCCTACTGGGTGGAAGCTTTCCTACTGGAAGAAAGCTGGGTGGATACGGCCGACTGCTGGCAGAGCTGTCCGCCTGCCCTTGGAGGATGGCTGTGTCCTCCTCTGATGTTTAACAAGAGCTAGAGTGGTGCTGCAACGTTTCCTGCAGTGGAGGCACACATAGTCCCTCTTCTATCTAACTGGGCACTCTTCAAACACAGAATATGAGTGTTACAACATTTTATATCCTGAACAGAGATGGCTGGTAACAGATGGAAGAAGGGCATGGTTGTTATTACCATATTAGAGATCTGGGATGGAGGGTAGGTAGTGATAGGATTTCCTTGTAAATATTAGTCGTCTGAAAGCTGTGGTGTGGAGACTAACCCTGTTGTCCAGACTTTCCCATTAGTCAAAGGAGAGTGCAAGACACCTGCAGAGAATGCTGTCCCCAGGACCGCTGGTGATGCTTCTCTCTTGACTGTAGAGAACAGCTTAGGCTGGACAGCTGAGTCAGGGAAGGCAAGCCCCATTCCCCGTGACAGTGCCAAACCTCCTGGAGAAGTCTGTGGCATAGTTAAAAATTGGAAGCAGATGTCTGGAATCCAGTGTCTTGAGTGCAATGCTGTTCTTTATTTTTAAAGGTGATTGGTGACAAAGAAAGATGGAAGAAAGGAAACTTCCTGCTAAAAAAATGAGGGTCATCAGTGTAGATCTGGAGCTTATTCCTGAGAAATCATATCCATTTCAGAGATTGGAAATTAGTCTGAAGGCTGTATGGAGAATGAAGTGAAAATGTGGCTGTGAGACAAGTGTGATTAGTTAGCAGACAAGCAGGTTCTAATTGCAGTAGAGAGCCAAATGTGACAAAACAGACCGTTCCCCTCATCTTGCAAAGATGGTCTACTGTGCTGTGTGACAATGACATATAAGGGAATGTCATTTAAAATAATATAAATTGAGAAGCAGTCGCTTTGTGGGTCTGACTGAGGAAGCCACCCAGAAAGTAAGACCTCCTCCAAAGGGGATTAGTGATTTAAACACAACACATTTTGGTGTCCTCCAAAGGATCGCAAAGGTGAAAGGCTGTCATACCAAAGGAAAAATGGCACTTTGCTACTTAGTTTCTGTTCTCAGGATGAATTGCAGGCAAGGGAAAGGAGTGTGAAGATGTCAAAAAATAAAATGTCAGTAAAAAAGTAAGAAAAGTAAAAGAACTGTAAAACCATTTTAAATTCATTTGTGATAAAATAGAACCTATTTACAGAAATGTCTACAGCAGCCTTCTTTCATCTGAAAAACCTTATACTCCTGCATCAGCTGAAGTTAACAGGATTTATATCTGAGTAAGATTTGATTTTTATACAGGAACATTTTCTTTGATATCATTTTATTTGTTTCCTGGCACTGTCTGCCCTGCCATGTACTTACATTTAATTTTGTTTTCTGTGGAACAGTTTTTTTCACTGCTTGTACCATAGATGTTTCCCTTTACAAAAGAGCTGACGGTCCCTATATGCAGTATGGATATGTGCGTGAGTACTCCGGTTCAGTCCAGTGAGGGTCCATAAATGCAGCATTCCCTTTACCGTGTGTCACTGGCAGCTCTTTCAAACTCTGCTGCTCGTCACTAGAATGGGGACTTCACTTCGAGCTGCCCACTGTGATCTTCCCAGCCATTGTAGGTCCTTCACTTTTCTTGCACCAAAAGAAGAGGAGAGTGGGTAGGTAACTCTACATTACTCTGACATGAAAGCTAGTATTTTCAGAGAGGCGATCAAGGAGACAGTGGAATTCACACTAGAGAATCCACGTGCATACAAAGAGAAAGCAATATGCCAGCAAAGCTGCCTCAGTACAACTATCTAGCATAGATGAGATGCAGAGACTAGTGACCTAAATTACCTCACTCAGTATGGGGACATGAGGATTTTGTTTTTACCAGTGCCATCACGCATACCTTGTCCAGCCCTTGTTTCACTTCCCCCGCCTCGTCCCATAAAATGCTTAATCTGTCTCAAGGGTATCTTAAGGGGACTAATGATGTGCTTTGATTGAATTATAATACACCCAGCCTCAAATCTCTTTCAGGAGGTGTCGAGTGCTCCTCTCTAAATGTACCAGCTTTTTGTATGACAGTGGTCAGAGATCCTCAAACCCAGTAATTCTAAAAGCCGAGCCACATCTAAGAGTTCTGGCCTTAGTCTGACGAGTTTTGAAGTTTGAAACAGGATCTCTGAGTTTAGTTCATCTGGTGCTAAACAAAGGACACAGTCTGTGTTGTTTAATGTGTCTGCATTATTTAACAGATGCACCTGGCAAAAGCCTCCACACCCCTTGCATCTCCTGCCCCTTCCCTCTCCTGGCAGTGCACTTTCAGTCCTTGTCAGGTAAGGGATTCAGTTTCCATTCCCATGCTCCCTGTATTGACAGATTATTTCAGGTGAAAGAGACAAAGCAAAGGGAACAGGAATTCAGACAAGCAGCTTGGAACGACAAGAGAAGCATATTGCCAAATGCCCAATCTATCACCATCAGCGTCACTGAATCCAACATCTTTCTGCACTTTTGACTCATCACGGGCTTTATACATCCCCCCCTCCCCCAATTTCTAAATCTCTTTGTCAGCCTGTATAATTTTTCATCCTAGTGGATATTACTTTCTTGGGTTTTTCTTTGCTTCCACACATATTTTTATGCAAGTCAGAAAAGATGTTTTGTCACCTGCAGCTAAGCTGCCAACTGAAACTGGCTGGCGTGTGCACATTAGGCCAGGAATCTGCAAGCTTCACTGGCTGCTAATCAAGTGGCAGATTGATGTTAAGACTGTCTGACTTTTAAGTCCCTATATATAGAGTCAGCCTTGTTAGCTTTATTATTTATTTATATAGTACTAAAGGTATTCGTGACACTTTACTAACAAGTGAGGAGGTGAAGTCCCTACACTGAGCCACTTACAGTCTAGTTTAGATTGCTATCATGTATAAAAGATTAGTGGACACGTGCAGGAGTAGGGGCAAATAACACTGAGGAGAAACCGAGTCATGTAAGGCTCCATGAAAGCAGCAAAGATTTAACACTGATGGCTTTAAGGACATCCCTCATGGTGACTGTGGGTAAAGTCTTTGGACTGCAGCGCCAGAGAGCTGGATTTAACAGCTGGGTCTTCAACAGATCTCCTGTTCAAGCCTTAACAGTGCATAGTGTGAACTGCTGTTGTGCTTCAAAATACGGTCTTAACTATGTGCTTAGTTTTAACTTTTGGCATCTTGACTTCAGTAGACCTGTGCCAGCTTACATCAGCTGAGGATCTGTCCCTAAAAATAGAAAACCACAAACTACCTCCATTAGCTGAGTTCTGAAGAGACATCTGCAAACATTTGTGCTGTTTTGTCTGATGTCACTAGGGTTTATTTGTACTTTATCTGGCAGTAGAAGGTAGAATATGCCTCGCATACCATTTCCAGGAGAGGTATGTTGGAGAGTAAATCAGTGTTAACATACTTTATTTTTTTCAGCCATAATGTGCATTTTCTTCTGCTATTGTACAAGACACACAAACAATTTCAATTCTTTATTTTTTTTCTCGACTTGTTGACAAAGCAATGAGCCAGCTCTAACGCTGATCTCTAAGGTATGCAGGCATTCTTTTCAGCAGGCAAAGGATATGTTTGTGACAACCTGTTATTCTTATCCCATTGTTCCACTTTGTGACTTATCTGTTGATGTTTCTTTCTTCACATTAGACATTTGTTGCTGGTGGGCTGTGTTATCAAGTGCTCTAGGACATCTTAGCATCTCTCTTGAGTAGCATGTCAGAGGGATCTTCAAAGAAGTCTTAACAAAGGATGCATTTGAAGGCAAGAGAAGTCTGGCTATTTTAACTATTCTTCCTTTTGATCTCTGAAAGTAGATTGTGAATGTGACTGCTCTGTATTTTCCTGTCGGGTCCCTTGACTCTTTTTCTAAAAGGTTATGTTCGTTACTTTCTAGTCCAAAGGGACTCTTTCCTGTACTAAATGCATTTCTGAAAATGTCAGCTGAAACTCCTTCGCGTCTATTCTTGTTTGTTTTTAATATTCTCAGTTTCGTATTACCTGAATCTTAGAGCACCATCAATTTTCAGATCTTTCAAACTTTTCAGAGAAGTTTGGTGCTATTGAATGTCTTGTTTGTCCTCGTCACTTTGCTGCCTGACAACAAAAGTGATTCACCTTTTGCATTTCAGAACGCAGCTTATCACTTCGTTACTACTGCTATTGTCTACTCCTCCGCAGCCTCCCCTGCCCTTGTGCAACAAACAGGCTTGAAAATCTCTTACCGATTCTTGGCTTTAATTTTCACTGCCTTAATTAAAAAGCAACAACAACCCATCGCTTTAACTCTTACCTCAAGGTAAACTGAAACAGAACTTATTGTTTAAGACTCATAAGCAGAATCAGCTTCCTTTCAGTTTTAGTGGGTTTTGTCTATAAATTGCCTGCTGTTGAATTAGCATAGCTAGAGCTGTACAGGAACTGAATTACTGCAGATTTTAATTTTTTTAAAAAATCTAAATAAAAATGGCAAATTAAGAAAAATATTTCATTCTTGGTCAGATGACACATTTCTTTCCACTAAAATCAGAAATTTAATGTCAGTCTTGACTTTCTAAATTCTCCAGAATTTCAAGATTAAATGCATTTAAAGATCCTAGTGATTTGAACAGTAAAACTAACGCATTTATTGCTCCAAATAGGAAAAGTTCAATTTTTACATTGTATCCAGGCTTCTCTTTTTTCTTAATTGCACCATCTGGTCTAATAAAATACGTTACATCTCCTTGCAGACTGATTCAGTAACGGATATGGATAACTTTTACATGTTTAAAAATCCTAACTGGTATGTTGTTTATAAAATTGTTACCGTTTTATCTGTGTGATAATCGGAATGACTAGTGTTAAGAAAGGTGAGAAAGAGAGATGAATTTCTTAAAAGATGCAGGAGTGTTAGTGAGGGAGGCTGTACCAGAATGTGGGAACTTCAGAATTAAGACTAAAATGGCTGTAGGGATATATGCAAATGCGTTTGCTTCTCTAAAATCTAAATACTAATGTGGATTTCTTGTCAAGTCTTTTTAGTAACCATTTTCAAGATGGCTGATGGGAGAATCTCTTGATGGCTGTAATCTGCCACTTTACTGTAGTCAAGTGCTTCCCTGGGACTGCTCGATTCCATTTCTTCCCGCTTCAGACATCAGAGACAACATATCAGCAATCTACATGGGTGACGTGGTTAATCCATCCAGAAGGGAACTGAGAGAGATGGGAGGAATTTTAATGAAACATTTATTATTCATAATAAAAGTAAATGCCGTTCATTTTTTTTTATTACGGCTTTCCAGTCAACCTCGAGCTGATTCCTAGTCTAGTAAACTATAACAGTGATGAGTTTACACAGGTGAAATTAGAGACGCACATACACAAGAAAATCAATATGTGTAAAACTGAAACGTAGTATGTGACTTGGCACCTTCAATAGGAGACAGTTTTAGCCTGTGCTTCCTTGCATACATACGTTTGTAGAGAAAGAAATGATGAAGAGGAACAGAGGTTTTTCCACTTCGCTATGGAGAGTTTGACATACTCCCAAAATGACAGCAGAGATGAAAGGTGGATGGATACAGGCATGATTTCTAGCACTCAGTGTAGCTCTACATAGTGTAAGCAGAGCACATAGAGCCTGGAGTGACTATTTTAATCCGAGTAGCCTTGGGCTTACAACTTGTAAATCAGAGTCTCAACCTGTGTCATGTACTTTGCTGTGGATTAGTTAATATCTTGAAGGCATTTTGAAGTACTAGCATTCCCAGTGCCTTAAATTAGGCCTCATTTTGCTATTTGCAGCTTCATATCATATCATTTTGTCTGATTCCTATTCCATCATTTTTAAAGAGAAGACAGTCCCAAACAGAAATACTCAACAGCAGGTTCATTCCTGGGGGTGTGCAGCAGCAGCAATTGCATGTACCACAGAGCAGCTGACACAGAGAAGGGGCATCACAGGAACTGGAAGTTTCAGCGTGAGGGAGACCCACACACTGGAAGGTCACTGTATGAAAAGAGAGAAGACTCTCCACTGAAAGCAAATTTAGGCTCTTATTTAATAAAAGTCACCAGCAATGTGAAAAAGCTGGTGAGGATCTCAGTTTGAAGGGCTCTACCAAGCTTTAAGAGGACCCACCCCACCACACGTATTTTAAATAATGCCAAAAATGAGGGCTTTACTATTGTGTCAGTTAATCCTGAATTTCTATCCAATCCAGAAACATCATGTTCATCTAGTAAAACGAAGATATTTTTACCTCAGAAAATCAGCCTCAGAAAATTTTCTTAGTATTTCCATATTTGTTATTATATGAAATATGTTCACATATGTGGTATGTAGGAATGTTAGAATACATTGTTCATGAAATACGATTCTTTTCTTTTTTAGTTCAAGTGTAAGTTTTATCCTTATGGCCCACAGTGTGGGAAACTGTTACACAGATATACAACAAAGTCTGTTTCCAGGCTTGAAGGGCTTGAAGAAACAGACCAAGCCAACCAGGCAAACACATGTTTTCAAGTATTAAAAAGAAATCTCTCCAAAGGGAAAGATAGAAATTCTTTATAAGAGGATGGAGCTGCTTCTTTATCCCTGATCTCTCTTTTGAATGCCAAATTTAAGGGTGTGAATAGGATGCAATCCAAAGGGGTGATTGCATTTAGTATCGATATAACCGAGTTAGCTTTCAATTAGCGTGTTTGGATCTGAAGAGCTACAGTTACCAAGTGTTTATCGAGACTTTTATCTGACTTTATTCAGCCGGTACCATTGGCACGATGCTGTTTGAGTACCTGAGTACAATCTTCATCTCACCTCATCGTAGAAAACAGCACTAGAAGGCACCCCGACAAGTCCTCTGGTCCTTCCTTGGCTGCTTTCATCCTAAACTTGTCTCACTTGTTCCTGAAAACCGGAGTGAGGAGGTCTCCAGGGCCACCCTGTGCAATCGCTTCCAGTGCTTCACTGTCTTTGTTCCCGCATTTTATCTGTTGTCTAACCTAAATATCCCTTCCGTCAATTTAAGCCCGTTACTTTTTGTCCTAGTCACAGTGGATGCAAAAGGCAGTGTATCCCCCCCTCCCCCCCGTGCTTTGTAAGAATTTCTTACATGCCTGACAACTGTTAGTGTCTCTCTTTTCTCTAGAGAAGATGAGCCTCTAACAGTGTCAGTAACAAAGAGAAATAGTAATAAAAACTATCAAGTCCTATTCACGGGTACGCCTTTCCGAGTTATCCACGTTGTGTAACTTGCGCCCTCACCACGAGATAAAAAGAGAGCAGTAATCTGCATTAAAGTACAGGCCCCTGTCCGGTCGCCCTTCCCGGACACAGATGTTGCCTGCAGCCGGGGAAGACCCCCCCAGCCCCCCGCGGGGCGTGTGAGAAAAATCTCATCGCCCTCAAGAAGTCCAAGCCCTCCGAGTTTAAGTTCTTTTCTTTTCCTTTTTTTTTTTTTTTTCAGTAGCAGCGGCTACCTCTTCTGCGTGACCCACGCTATGAGAGGCTTTTCAGAGCTAAACATTTTCCTAACTAATTGGAAGTCAGTATGAGCCGCAAACGTGCAAGCTTTGAAACGAAGAAAATCTCCAGGTAAAATCTCTGCCTCCCACGCTCTGGTGTCAAGATCTTATTTTAAAGCAAAGTTGACTTGACACCAATTAAGCAAGCAAACAGCTGAGGAAAATAAGGATTGTTCTGAACTTTGTAATCTGTCTCAAGTAGAGCAGAAACCTTCTAAGAGGTTTGATTTGGCCTGGAAAATTACAGGACATCCATGTTTTCCAGCTTCCCCTGGTGGGTCATGGGTAAGTCAGGCTTAATACCTGGTATTCAGGTTCCGGTTACAGTTTCTAAAAGAGAATAAATCACTGTTGCTATTGACAACACTCCAACAGGGTAATAATAAACACAACTAGAAGTGGGCAATAATTTCTACCGGAAAATGCTGATTTGAGGAAATAAAAATGCTAATTAGATGTATTGGTTGCTCAATTTTTTAATGAAAAAAATATTGAAACATCATGTTCTGGCAGAGGCAAAATATTTTATATCGAGCTCATCAAAATACTTATTTTATATATGGCTATACATTAGAAAAGGTTAAGAAAAAGGAGAGAAGACTACTTCAGCAATATTGAAATAATTGACTGAAAAATCTTCTTTGTAATTTTCTTTCTATATTTCTAAAACTTGCACGGCTGTACTGGCATTTCCTTGCAGTGAGAGCAAGAAATGTATTCCAAGTTTTTTAATATTTTCATCTATCTATGGAAAATCCAGATTCTATATGGAGGAAAACCGGGGAAGTGGGAGTGGCAATTACTGAAGTTAACATGGAGAACTGGGAATAGAATTGCATAAAGCAGAAAGGTAGAAGGGAAGACCACAAGAAATTAAAATGCTGGGTCAGAGAGATAAATAATTGAACTAGCAAAGGAGGGAAGAAGGAACAAGATCATCTTTAAAAGGCCATGGACATTACTATTGTATTATGTAGTAACTCAAATCTATTCATGCATTACAGTATATAAATTTTACATTAGATTTACCCAAGTACACCTCTTTTTTTTCTTTTTTTGTTTTAACAGACTCATCCTGCACAGCAGCAATCAATTGCATTTTTGCTATGTATATGCATTTTTGCTATGTGTATGGAGCAACAGGCTGGAAGGGGAGGTGGGCCTTAAAGGTTTCATATCCAGCTATTCATGTACGTGCACATATCCCCTAGAAACTGCACAGTACCCCTTGCCTTAGCGCGGACTGACCATCTAGAGCATCCCTGACACAGTGAGGTTAGCACACAAAAAATCTAGGGAACAACAAGCTTTTAGTCATGAGCAAGAAAATACCAAATTAGTTGCAACAAGAAAATTAGCTGGAACATCAGCTTAAACTTGATGTGCCAGATCATTGTGGCTGCTGTGCTTACCATTTACTTTAGCAACTATGAAGAATGAGCAACAGCTGGACATGGCTTCATAGAAGAAATTGATGTTGCTCATCCTGCTCTCAGCAATTAAAGAAGATTCATTAGTAGATACCGCCATAGAAAGTGATTTTTGTTATGAAGTGTGCAGAGATGCACCTCTGTGAAGGGGGTTCCATGAAGATAAATGGAACTAGTGGATGTTTGATTGGCTTTGGGTAAGATAGATTTTGTCATGTATTGAAATAACTTGTGATATTTTAGAAGTACCAGAAAGTAAATTGTCTGAAGATAAAGTTGTGAAGTAACCCATGAGTTTAAGACATGACACGTTTGACAAAGGATGATCCATTGCTGTCATCTGGGACGGTACCGATTATTCAGATTGTCTGACTTGAGGCAGATGCAGTAGGTAGCAAGTTCATCTCTCTAGCTCTTCCACCCATATAGAATCATAGAATATCTCAAGTTGGAAGGGACCCATAAGTATCATCAAGTCCAACTCCCTGCTCCTCGCAGGACTACCTAAAACTACACCATATGACTAAGAGCGTTGTCCAGATGCTCCATGAACTCCGACAGGCTTAGTGCCATGACCACTTCCCCGGGGACCCTATTCCAGTGGCTGACCACCCTCTCAGTAAAGAACCTTTTCCTAATGTCCAATCCAAACTTCCCCTGACGCAGCTTCATTCCATTTCCTCATGTCCTATTGCTGGTCACCAGAGAGAAGAGATCAGCACCTCCCCCTCATCTGCCCCCCTTGAGGAAGTTGTAGACTGCAATGAGGTCACCCCTCAGCCTTCTCTCCTCCAAGCTGAATAAATCAAATGACCTCAGCCCCTCCTTGTAAGTCTTGCCCTCGAGGCCTTTCACCATCCTGGTTGCCCTCCTCTGGACACACTCTAATAGTTTGATGTCCTTCTTATATT
>NW_008824542.1:1589398-1620333 GCF_000699105.1 Pygoscelis adeliae
GAGCAGTTGCACTGTGCATCACTTGCTTTGTGTATTATTATTACATTATTATGATTATTATTGTTATTATTATTTTATTTGAATTATTAAACTCATGAGTTTTCTCACTTCTACTCTTCCAATTCTCTCCCCCATCCCACCGGGGGGGCCAGTGAGCGAGCGGTTGTGTGGTGCTCAGTTGCTGACTGAGGTTAAACCACAACACCTTATCATACAAGGAAATTAAATTAGTTAAGCAGGACTTTCCCCTCATGAACCCATGCTGGCTATGACCAATGACTACGTTGTCTCTCAAGTGTTTTTCAAAAACTCCCAGAATAAGCTTCTCCATAATTTTACCAGGCACTGAAGTGAAACTGACAGGCCTGTAATTACCAGGGTCTTCCTTCTTACTCTCCTTGAAAATTGAGACATTTGCCAGCTTCCCGTCTACTGGGGCCTCTCCAGACTCCCAAGACCATTGAAAAATAATGGAGAGAGGTCCCGTGATGACACCGGCCAGCTCTTTCAGTACCCTGGGGTGAATCCCATTGGGCCCCATGGATATATGTGCATCCAAATGGAGTAGCAAGTCTTGAACAAGTTCAGAGTTGGCTGGGAGTTTATCACCCCCCCAGTTACAGTCTTCCAACACAGGGCTCCGGGCATCCCAGGGCCCATCATTGGTGTTGAAGACAGAGGCAAAGAAGGCATTAATATCATGTGGGAAGTTCTTGACACTCAATTAATCTTGAGATGTTTGCTTAAGTCTGCTTTGTCTTACCTACATTAGCTATCTAAAAGATAGGTAGCTACTCTATGCTACTCATCCAGCTTCCCTCTGTAGCGAGAGAGGCACTTGAAGAGGCAATTCAGAGCATCTGCAGTGGGTTTCTGCTGACCCCCTCAGGAGAAGCCTGTCTCCGTTAGCTACATGAGAGCACTGGAAACTAGTCCTTCAGTTGCCATTGGCACCTACAGTTAGGCAGTGAGAACTCTTACCTGTGCTTTTATGATATTATTTCTATGACAGATACCATTAGATTTCTAAATTTTATATGCAAATTGCTGGGACATCTCAGGTAGGAACTCTTGGGGATATCCAGCCCAGCTGCCCTCCAAATTATAACTACTTCAAACGTCCTCCAACAAGTACCCCTATGTGAACTCCTCATCTCTGGATATTCCCTGACACTAATGATGCCATCTCACATCCACTTCTTTCTCCAGCCTCCAAGACTTTCCACTTCCCCAGGTTGACCTCCTCCTAAAATGCCAAGCTGTCCTGGTTTCGGCGGGGATAGAGTTAATTTCCTTCCTAGTAGCTGGTACAGTGCTGTGTTTGGGATTTAGGATGGGAACAAAGTTGATAACACACCGATGTTTTAGTTGTTGCTAGGTAATGCTTACACTAGCCAAGGACTTTTCAGTTTTCCATGCTCTACCGACTGAGAAGGCTGGAGGTGCACAAGAAGCTGGGAGGGGGCACAACCAAACTGGCCAAAGAAACATTCCATACCATGTGACGTTACTGTGCATCACTTGCTTTGTGTATTATTATTATTATTATCATATTGTTATTATTATTATTATTATTATCATCATTTTATTTCAATTATTAAACTGTTTTTATCTCAACCCACGAGTTTTTCTCACTTGTGCTTTTCCAATTCTCTCCCCCATCCCACCGGGGCTGGGGGCGAGTGAGCGAGCAGCTGCGTGGTGCTTAGTTGCCGACTGAGGTTAAACCACGACACAAGCCCAGAGTGTATCTCCAAAATTAATCCCTCCTTTTCTTTGTAAACCCTATCCTAGCTGCTGATCCTTAGTCATCACTTACTTTTAAAGTATTTTCTGTGGTATCTCATTACCAAAGTCTTGTCTCAGGCAAAGTTGCCTTGCCCAAGGACTGTACTACAAAGGATGCTGCCTATCAACTGGCTTCTCTTCCCCAGTAGCCTCAAATCTCTGCTTCTCCATTTTAATGCCTGTGGCAAAACCAGAGATGGGATGAAAAAAAAAAAAGGTCTCATCATAGGGCAGGGGCTGTTTTCAGTTGATCTCTTCCTCACACACCATCACTCCAAGGGCACCCATTCCTACCCAAGGATACAGAGAATGAAGCACCCTCAGCCCTGTGTATCTTCCTTCCTCGGTTCTTACTGCACCATGCCATCGTCAGCGATGTCACTAGTTATTCTAGTTCTGAAGATGAACATTAAAGCGCTTTACTTGTATGAATAATTGCAGCAAACAGGTTTCTTTCACCTTCCTCCTCCTCTTGCCGCCTTCTTGTCCTTGGTATCTCATTCAGTATTCGGCTTTGTGCTTTTGGCAGCTGGCAACCCCTGAGTCCCAGTGGCTGAGAGGATGAAACCTGCAGGACTGGAAGGAAGATGTTGTGCTTTTAATTGATCCCTGAAGCAACATGCAGGGATCCAGCGGAGGATATTCTGGTGATTACACAGCTTAAATATTTGATACCCAGGGTAGGTTTTGGAGGATTGTTTGGTTTTGTTTGCTTTAAATGATAAGCAAGTGATAAGTCTGCAAAGTGAAGTTTGGCTCTGAGGGGTGACTCTGAGCTGTTATCCCATATTCCACATTTTTGTATCTCTGTGGGTTTCCTTATTGAGTTTGCACCTGCTTACAAGTGTTTTTCCACCCTCAGTGTTATATCTGAAATCTGAGTATTTGAAATCTGGGGCTTTTCTGCTTCCTCAGCAACAAAGTTTATGGGATTCAATAATTTATAACTTGGTTTCCATTTGTTGGATATGTAAGTATGGTTGCAGATGCATCACAGCTAGTTTTGTCCCATACTGCAGGGTTAATAGCAGCCATCAGCTGGAAAGTCTTTTCCTTTCTTAGATATGTCCTTGGGTACACACGCAGAGCTGATTTCTGAATAAATGTGCTTGCCCGGGTTTTTAATTTTGTGCTTCATTTTTATGGGTCTTTTTTTTTCTTGCACTCCCAGTTTTACTACATTAACTTTGAAAGTGTTTTTCCTGATGTGAGAACGGTCAAGCTGCGTGTTTCTAATGACCTTAATATTAAAGAAAAGATGCCACTGAGTCTATGACATAAAGATGTCAAATAGATATTAAATGTAGTCATACTAAGTAACGTTTTATTGTCTGCGTTATTCAACTGGAACAGAAAGTTACTTGCTGCCTTGTAATTAATCAAAATACTTTGAATAAGCTCTCAGGTATTTTCAAAGCCTTACAGATCACATGTAAGTCCAAGAATTAAAAAAGCAACAAAATGGGATTGTGATAAGTCTTAGGCGATGTGCTCCACAGTCAGAGTGAGAGTAAGCACTCCTGGAAACATTTAAGATTAAGGAATATTTATTCTGAAATGACAGATTACATCTATCCCACACACGTAGTATCTCATGTTGTTTAAAACAAATTATTCTTTAAAAAAGTGAAAAATAATTTCTAAATTATTTAATGTTTTCCATTTCATCTTCCCTGTATTCCACACACCTTCCTGCTCTCTTGGAGAGTCTGAGAGCACAGTTTGCAGAATGCCATGAAGATTAAGCCAAGGCAGTAGCAAAACTATACTGACAACAGTCTGAGGAGTTAGCGTCCCTGATATATTGGTAATGAATTAAAAATAGTGACAATGAAAGAAAAACATTTATGAAATCTGAAAATTCTTTACATCATTTTTGATGAAACAGAAATTTTCATTTCATATCAAAAGAAGGAGAGAGGAATAAATTAGGGGTCTGAATGCCTTTTATCCCATTTGATTCAGAAACTGGAATAAAAATTTAAATATTCTTTTTAATAAATAAATAAATAAATAAATAAATAATGTTTTATAATTATTTTATTATTGCAATTTATAATTTAATGTTAATTTAATGTTAATTTATATTACTTTATATTTTCATGCAAATATTGTCCCAAATAAAAGACATTTTAGAAAATATATTAGATGCAAATAGAGATTTCTGTGCAACACTATATTGCATGTAAAACTATATAGAAATCTACTAACTGCAGTTATATATGTATATATATTTTCATTTTTACAATAACCCTCCTGAGCAAACAAACAAAAAGAGAGCGTTTTAGCAGCAATACAGACACCTCCCTCGAAAGTCCTTTGAATGAAAAAGTAAGCCCTGTGGTGGAGGTGAGCCTTTGCTAGGCGAAGCGTTACCGCTTCACCTCATCTTCTGCTCTTGCTTGTGTTTACAGATGCAGTGCTGTGAGATGGGGCATCCAAAAGATTTCAGTTACTATGGTAATGGATTTGAGGCAGGCAGAACAATCGCTGTCGCTCAGGGCTCGTGGTTTCCCGTTGTGGAGCCAGGAGGACGAGCCGGTGGTGGGACACCAGTCTGGACGTCACGGCGTGGAAGTTACCCCCGACTGCCTCCCACGGGCAGGGATGCAGGGATGCAGGGGTGCAGAGCTGCGCTCCCTCCCCAGTGACACCCCTGGCCGCTCACGGGTGTCCAGGCAGAGTCATGGGGTGGCCTTCAAAATCTTGTCATGGGTATTTGACATGCAGCTGGAGGCTTTAGGTCCATGCAGAGCCAGTTCATTTGCCATCCGCTGAAGGCTCCGGGCTCATTGTCTGCTGCGACAGTTCCTGAAGAGTTAAACTCCGCAACAGCGGTATAGAAATAGTAATTCCAATTAAGGTAATCGCCAGGGAGCAATTGAAGGAGAAATAAAAACGTGGTGTTCTCATTTCCATAAGCAAATGAAAATAATTTAGATGACTTGTATCTAGATGAAGGAGAACGCCTATGTAAAAACTAATTACCCTCTGTGCTAATTATGACAAAGAGGATAAAGGACAAACCTTTTGAAAAATATCCAAGGATATTAAATGGAGTTTTATTAATAGATGAAATAAGCTGAAAATGAGAGTTGTGATATATTGTGTTTGGGCCTAGATTCAATAAAAACTCTCTCTGGCTTCCGCTTCACAGTAGCCCCATAAAATCAATTTATTATATGAAGCCAGATGGGTCTTTTATTGAACCTGGACCTTATTCATTAAATAAAAGTAATTATCATCAGACTTAAAAGAAACAATACCTACTGCTTCATGAATCAGTCACTATCCCATACATTTAAGTGATAATGAGAAAGAAAAAAATATTTTTAAATCAATAGTCATACAGTTCATCAAATGTAAGAGCAGGGCCTGTAATACATTTTCTGGTGTAATTTGTTCCTAAGCAGAGGGTTCATTTAAATCATCATATCTGCTTTGGCTGTTGAATTTGGATCAATCAATGGCACCGGAGCATGATGCTCTTGACCTTTTTCACATGATGGCTCCCCGGTCCTCCGATTTCAAACATGGGAAGGAAGAACTGGGTCTGAGATGAGGAATGCGAAAAACAGGCAGCGGTACCAAACACAGCTCACCTTTCCTTACGCCACTCTATTTGGCATAAGCTTTGTTCTAACTCCTGTGCTGGCAGTGCTTTACCCCAGAGAGCAACCTCCCCTGAATTTTCAAATCCTCTCTATACCTCTAACATTGTTCCAGGCAGGACCTGGCATGAAATAAAAAGAGGTGCAAAAGTAGGAATCTAGTTTATCTCAGATGCAGTTATTTATGGGAATGACACCTCAGATGGGACATCGGTAGTTTCCAAGGCTTAATAGCAGAAGGGTTTTAGGATGAACCTGTTGACATGTCACACTACCTAACCTAAGCTAGCATTCTGATATTGAATGAGAAGTGGCCACGCATGGTCACACCTGTATGGAGGAAATTGGTGGAAGACACAGGGAAGAGCGACCCACCCCAAGGGACTGACTAGGAACGTGACATGTCAACAGGACTGGGAATGCAATTAAAACTGGGCTGAAGTCAGACAAGGAAGAACCTTCCAGCAGGGTTTTGTCGGTGCTGTTTGCACAGATGTCATGCACAGATTTTTATATATGTCACCAAATGGAGTCAATAGATTTAGATTTCAGTATTTTTAATATGTGATATTTTAAATATTACCATATTGAATTATGCCATTGTCACCACTGCTGATTTGAATCGATTACTTTCCTGAAAGTAGTCAATTCAAATCAATACTAGCTACAATAGTGTAATTTAGTACATTAATACTTAAAAACCGAAATATAGGTCTTGAAATCCAATTCATTGTCTTCAGATGCTGTTTCTAGTACAGTGCCTTTCTCCTGCTTCCCTGGAGAAGTTTGTATTTGGGTTGTATCTGTTTAGTCACATCTTGCTGTGTATTTTATAACACACAGAGGATAAAAACTTCCCTCAGTTAAATCACAACACACTCGAGCGCAGCCTGTAGTTTAAACACTGAGCTGGAAAGTGTACTTCCCTTTTCAATTTTGTTTCTTTAGTTATTTTTCCCTCTGTCTTTCAGGATGATAATAATGATGATGTGTGTCGCTGCTATCCCACTGCCTTAGCTACTCTGTGAGCACTGAACAAAAAGGTTTCTCTGCAGGACATTTCTACTGCTTGTTTATGGCCTTTATTCCTGGGACACCAGCAGCGGGATTGCTGCTTGGCAGAAGAGCTGAAGTGCTTAGCTGGCCGAGGTGCAAGTCGATTTTTCCTAAAGCTTTAAAGCGCTTGGTGGGGTCAGACCCTGAGCACTGGGAGGTAGCCCCGTTCCACAGTGAACTCTTTAAAGGCTGATGAAGTAGATAAGTTTAACCACTCACCGAGGAGTCCCTGGTGGCTTCAAAAGAGGGAAATCTCAGGGACTCCGTTCCTCGTGGCTGCTGGAATGGATGTGCTTTGTGGTGGTAAACCTTTCCCGGCCTCCTCTATCACACAAAAGCCAGCAAGGTCTTTCTCTGGCACCCGTGTTTCCCCCCTGACATGAGCTGGCTTGGGGCTGATGTACAATGATAGCAGCTCTCGCAGAGCCACGGGAGCACACTGGTAATTTGGACTCTGCCACCCGCGTGCTCTCTTCTCTCTCCCATGTTTTTCTCTGAGTTCTTTCCAGCGTTAGGGCACCGCTTATGCCTGATGACTATATCTGGTTTCCTGGGTGGCAGAAAAAGCTAAAAGGCTCAGAGTCCTCCTTCAGGCCACCAAAGACTTCACCTGGATCACAGGTCCTGGATGGTAGGCGATTATCTGGGACATACCTAGCCTTTGGAGTTGAAGCCAACGTTCAGTATTAAGGTATATAAATCGTGTACAGTTACTGAAAATTTATTGAATGAGATGTATGCAGAGCAGGGAGGAAAGCAGAACAAGCCAGCAGGAACCGGTAACACAGGGATGTTCCTGAAATCTGCCCCTTCGGAGCCATGCCTGCGAGGAGGCACGCTGGGGTCCAAGTCCCAGAATTCCCTCCCAACAGTGAACATGGGCTCTCTTCTTTCAAAAGCAGAACAGAGCTCACTTCGAAAATGCAGGTGCTGAGGGACTTTGTTCTTCAGTGCTCAGAGCATGCCCCCAGGAAGATGCGCAATGGGCTGACATGGCTTCCCGAGCCTTCTCCTCAGCATGCAGTTTACAATGAACCAACACTACATTAAAAATTCAATCAATATCTCCTCCACCCATTCTATTAAGAAAACAAATCTGCAACCATATGTTGTTTGCAGGCTGATCCTGTTGTTGCACATTAGGTATTTGCCAAACACAGCTTTCGGCTGTGGGTGCTGAGGGGACTTGGACTCTGCTCCATAACAGCTCTGAGGTTCAAGCAGGGCTAAAAAAAGAGCTCCAGGCAGGTCCAGACCTTCCCGGTGAACTTTCCGGCTTTAAGTGAGTGGCAGCTGTTGAACATGAACTTTGGGGTTGTATTTTAGGCTGAGGTGGCTGACATTTGAGTGAGTATACTGCATTGCATTTGATGGGTGGATGGATTTGATGGATGCACAAGAGCAACTATGAGCATATTGGCTCATGGTCCACTTGCCTTCAGACCATGCAGCTATCTCAGGCATAGCCTGAACACAAGCTCTCTGAGTATGCTTGACAACATCCCACCCGATGTACTTGGCACACAAACACCATACAGGACAGCCCTTAGCTGAGAGCTAAGCTTTCCTATTTGCCATTAAAGCAGTGGAGAGTCTGGTGTTAAAGGCAACCTTGGGGCAGCCTTCACATTGCAGTGCAAACATATATCCTAAATCCTAATTCGTGTCCTGCCTTGTGGCTTTCACACTGCCATGCTCACCTCTCCCGGTCTGTTTTCTCCTGCGTACTCTCTCTCCTGACAGAGCAGTGGGTAGTTCCTTACCGAGAGAGAAAGAAGAGACTCTGGCTTTTAAATACAAAAGCTGAGCATAGCAGGGGTGCTTAAAGCTTACAGAGCAGTATGTAGCTGAGCTAATTGGACTGTCTTCCTTCTTGTGAAATATCTGAGACTTGCATCAAGAGCTGGGGATGTTGAAAGATGTTCTAAGTATGTCTTGGGAGTCAGAGTTAACCACGTGGGGTGGATTGCTGTGTGATGGGGTGAGTGGAGGGATTTGTTATGTAAATCCCCATACTTTTATGTGCTTAGGGATGTTTAACTGCAGTGTTCCAGCAATGCAGTTTGTATTAATCATAGGATCAACCTTCATTGTAAGTAAAATTATTTTGTGGGCAATAAACATAAAGATTGTTCTTTTCCAGTCTCAGAGAACATTAAAAAATATGAGTGTCTTGCACTGGGGTTTTTAGAATGGTTTATCTTAGATATCGATTCAGGTCTCCTGTATTATTCCACTTGCTCCAAAATGTTTTATTTCAGAGAGATTATTATGAAATATAATTGTGTGATAAAACCTGCAGCCCACCAAAGCTGTGATCCACAAGACGCCTCTTTCCCATATCCAACCTATTCTTAATTCTAGTTTAGTCATATGTGATATCAGTCTTAGCCTTGTCACCCTTTAATCAGAAGTTTGATACCTGATTAGGGATGTTTGGGATATAGAAGGAAAAAATCCCTCCTGGTAGAGGAGATTTTCAGAAGGGCAGGAAAGCCTCTAGATGGCAGAAGCGTACTGCAGAAAACTCCAAACCTTAATTAAGCAACAAGCTGCAGAAGGGTTGTGTGCCAGCTGTGGGGAAAAGGTGCACTGATTATTGACTGGTCCACTGACCTCTTCCTCCTCCTCCAACTTTAATTGCTGCTGCAGATGATCTGTGCTTTACAGCCACACAGACCTGATGCCAAACTGGGTCTGAACAAGTTTGCTCATGGATGTAGTTTTTGACTTTCTGCAAAATGACACTGCAGCTGTTTTTTTTTAAAGGTGAAGTGAAAGGCTTCTGGCAGCTGGCAGTATCTGGAATTCGGGATGTCTTCTGTTAGCAGTTAATGCCACCCCTGAAACTTCACAAGGACCTGCATCTCTTATGAGACTTTGTGTCTGTCCCTTGGGAGGTGATCAGCAGTCTGCAGTCCTTTCAAAAATAAAAACCTCATCCTCTCTGTAGGTGGGCAGTACAGATTTTAAGGTCTTTTTGACCTTAGCAATGGTGCAGAAAAGTTTCAAGTGCCGTTATCTGTCTGACAGAGCTGTCAGCAACTCCTGTTGTAATCAGTTACACAAGAAGAATACAGTGAATTTTGGCACTGAAGCACAGAGAAGAAAATCCTTCTGTGAATCAGAGGTTCAAGCAGTATTAATGGCTGACACATCGCTAACTTCTGTGCCTGTGAATACTGTTACAGCTTGGTCAGGATCCCTCTGCACAGTCACCTTGAGAGAAAACCCAATTGCTTAGGCTTGCATGGTGCCACAGTAACTCAATCTAGAAAAAAGTCCAATTTCTAGCTCTGCAGTCTTATACCTTGGTCTGGGTAGGAAATGATCTGAGATTTCAGAGTTTTCTGTTTCAAAGGAAGGCCTTTTGATGTTGGCTTTTGGTTGCTGATTAAAAGCAATTAGATGGTACTCAAAATACTTGGATGGCTCTTCAGTCCGCCATATGGCAGGCGTGTCCTAACCTCAAGGCAGCTGCAGGGATAAAACAGTCTTTCCTGAGATTTCACTTAGTATTAAATACATAAACCAAGGGGGAGGCTTGAACCTTTTTCTCCCATACCTAGTGGGAGAACCTGCAACACATGTCCAACAAAACAGATTAAGACCCAGCCCCACAGTTGTATGGGAGTGTGGGACGCTCATGAAAGTGGAAGATCCTGGTGTTAGTCCCTGGTCCAAAGCAGGAACCACTGCCTAAGGCAATGTCCGGCCAGTTTTGATTTGGCACTGACACATACTCCTGCCTCAGGCCCTGAAACAAGTGCCCCAGACTGCAGGAGCCCCATAGCCATCACATACGCCTCCAGACATTTGTGATAGCCATGACTCATCTGGGCTTCAGTTTGTCTGCGACAGAGTGGCAAGAAAATAAGCATAGGAGTATCTTTGTTGCTTTCACACCATTTGCTTTTGACAATACTTAAAAATGATAGGCTTTTTATGACAGCTTTTGCCCACCAGGTCTTCCTTCTTTCCATGGACCCTAGCCATGGGCCAGAAACCAGGCAACAGTCAATAATATTGATTGTAGATAACAGCCTTGGTGGTGTCTCAATGGAAATCTTGTAGTGAACTATCAAGTGCTGTTTAGCTGTGTAAAAAGCAGCATAAGTTGTCCCAGGAAATTCTGGAGTTATATTTTTTGTTGTAACAAAAACTGAGTTAGTCATTTCAGAGAGACACGCCAGCTCCAATACAGGCGGTTCTTGGGCAGTCTCATGCAGTCAGTGGGACTGAAGCCAGTGGGACCTCCTGTACACCGTTTTCATAACCATGCTGGTCAACTTTTATGGGTTTGTCTGTATTTTTCCAGGAATGCTGACCGATTTTTTACTTGGCCTTCTCTTTTTAAGGTGCCGTTTGTACTTCAAGCAGCAGATTTCACATCTCAAGCAAAGGACTTCAGTACTTGACTTGGAGACTCCCGAAAGTATTGTAACAAGATGTGTGACTACAGCAAAGACAGATATACCCAATATAGCTGGCTAGACAGCAGTGAAGATGTGGCAGCACAGTTTTCAGGGTAGTCTAGCAACTGAAGTAGCTACTCAGGCTCCCCCATGGGTCTGTCTAGCACACACAGAAGTCTGGGTGACTACAACTTCACTGCTGTTATTAGCATTACTGTCTAGACAGAAGCTACTGTCACTGTTTCTGCCTGCTTCTGCAGCATTTGTAGGATTTGTCCTTGTTCGCAAGATACCAATGTTAATGACAGGAGTCAGAATTTTTTATCTATTGCATCTCATATTCTTTCATCCACACTAAGCACTAAATCAATGCATCATCATGAGGTTTGAGGGCTGCTAGCCAATTCTTGAAGTAAGAAATAGAATCAAGATCTTTGCCATATTTGATCAGAAAAAAGATCCTTACATATTTTTAATCTGATCCAGTCTTTAGGCCTGATTTGTCTAGAACTTGGGTAATCACAAGGTATCTACCCAGTTTCAGATAGACTTGTCTTCACTGTTGTGTATCCATGCTCTTTTCTCCAGCCTTGCATTCCAGAAACAACTGCATTTCAGGGAAAAGCGAGCTTTTTTCCAGACATGCTGTGTGGGGCACAAATATTTTAGTTCCTTCTGTAGATTCTCCATGTTTTACCTAGATTCTCATAATGTTAAAGGTAGACCCAGGAATTTGTACTTTGTCTTGTACTTCTATTGGGGAAAGTTTTCCGTTGCAGACAGCTTGGCCAATGTTTAATAAAATGCCTAGTGCTCTGTAGTGATAAAAATGAAATCCTCAATCCCATTCACATTTAGAGGACACTTGAATAGCTGTTACTTGAGGCTTGAATTAAGTTGAGAGTTTGTAAAAAGAAACACATACTGTATTTTTGGCAGCGTTTGATAGTTTTAGAGTATTCTTCCCTCTGAGAGACTGTCAAAGCACATAACAACCTCAGTGAGCAAAACCCTTGAGGGACTGGAGGGAGCATTACCTCCCATTCGCGGGCTGTGAAAGCGAGCCACGGTGCTCACGGCGAGAGCAAAGCTGGGAATGGAAGCACAGGCGGGATGGCCTCTTCGATCTGCTCCTCTGATCTGAGGGCACCCCGCCACCTGATGCCTTTCAAGAAGTTATTAGGATCTATTTTAAAACCGGCTGGGTATTTAGCCTCCATGCTTCCTCAAACTCACTCCTGTTAGGATTACAGTCTTCTAGTTTCACACTTAAATATGTTCATTGTCTTGTTCTTACGTTGTCTTTGCTAACTTAAGCAACTCTTCCCTGATTGAGCCTCCCAAGGTATCCAGGCAAAGCTTGCTTCTCTAAGATTTCATTTTCTGGATTTGAACAAACCTAAATAATTGTAATTTCCACAGAACCAGCCTTGCTTCTGAATCTGCACATCCCAGTGTGTTAGGTGTTGGTGTGGGGGAGTCTGAGGCTGGAGATAGCCACAGAAGTCTTTGGAAGCTGCAGTCAGGTTCTACATTTTTGGATGGGTGTGCTGGGGCTCACGTGGAGCCACACAGAATGGCAGTTTTGCTAGTTTAATGGCCTCTATAGAAACCTAGCCTGGGAAAAAAGAATCAATCTGAATAAAGCTGTATTGTATTCCCAGAATTTAATTTCAGAGACAAGAGACCAGTCTCAGTTTCCTATTTTCTCACTGAGATCCTGCTGAGGAATGAGCTCTGGGTATCAGCAGATTGTTTCTGTGAACGCGACCTACAGTGCTGCTGGCTGTCCTAGCAACAGAAGGACGACAGCTTTCGGGGAGTAAGAGCAATGCTGTGGTACTGAGCCCTAAAAATACATGCACATACATAGACAGAGGCATCTCCTCACACCCCCCCAATCCAGCAAAAAAAAAAAGGGATGCATAAAGTAAACAATTTATTTACACATGGAGGGATTAATATTTTCTACTCTCTTAAAATTAAACCTTTTATTAATTCACAGGTAAGCAAACATAGCTCAGGAGAGATATCACTCCACTGGTATGTTGTATTAGTAGAGAGATATTTAGACAGACAGAGAGAGATCAATATCTTACACTGTAAAAGCTACATTACCTTCTTTAAGGTTGCAAATCTAAGTATTTCACAATTACAATAAAGTTATCTTATCTTTGGTCTCCTTGTGCACATAACATATATTATTTCCAATAAAATTATGTAGTATATATAGATGATACCATTCTAAATCCTGTTGTCATCCACTGGTTTTCTGTAGGCCCTAGTCTTTATCTCCATGCAGAAGAAATGATGCTTACTTAATAGACAAATGTACAATACTTTGTCTTTCCTTCATTATCCAGTAAGCGATCTTATTCACTACAGAATATTACTATAATATTTTTGTCAAACTTTCTTTTTTTCCCCTCAGCTCTATAGTATGTGAATACTTTGTAAAAGTTCATTAGTTTTTGCCACACTTCTGTGAGGTTAGGAGATACTATATTTCTCATTTTCAAATGGGGAATCAAGTCAGAGAGTTTAACATCAAACATATCAATGACTCTCCATGCCAACTTGAGAGACAGAACAATGTTTTTTCTTCACGGTGTGCAACTGCATGTTTTACTGAGTAGAGCTATTCACATGCCAACAGCTCTGTTGCAGAGGGCCTTTTGACATTTTTAATTCATTTCTGATCTACACTGAGTTGAAAACTCTTTGAGTTTTACTGCAAAATTGGAGCAGTAAAAATATTTCTTGGTCAGACCACAAGCTTGGTATGTCAGAGGCTCTGGGTACATACACATTAATATTTCAATTTTGGTCAGAGGTAAGTTGAAGTGAGTCTTTATCACCCTCATTGAATGAATTCCTTTAGGGTGAAACTTAGCTAAAGGATGTGCTTTGGAGGACACCTGATGCTTTCCAGCCTGCTGATAGACATTCAGTCCGGCAAACCAGACTAGCACTAACCCTGGAAACACCTGCTTTGGTCCCTCAGCACTAGCTGTTCTGCTCTACAGATTCATCGCTGTCGTGCTGCATCCCTTGCCAATGTAGACATAGCCTCAGGCTGATGTCCCTGCTCAACTGCCTGCTTCAAAGCAGAGCTTTTCATGCATGTATGATTACCTCGAATCTGGCAGAGTGGGGACTTGACCCTCCTGCTACTGTGCGGTGCTTGTGCTCTTACCAACAGGTTCTATTTTTCCTCAAAATAAAGATCATTAAAGCTACCTGTGCAATATTTTGACTTGGATAAAGCATCATCATGCCAAAACATTTTGAGCATCTCTAATTAAGGTGCTGTGATCGGAGTTATCACTGATTTCAGCTGACGCGGCATGTACACAAATCAGTGCCCCGGCGCTGCAAGCTCAGCCAGCCAGAAAATGAAGAATACACCATTACTGGCTCCAAAAATTCTGGCCTGTGCAGTTTGCTTAGCGGGCAACAGGACCACTGTGGCTGGGTCAGCTGCTGATCCAGTTTCTCAGGGCAGCAGTCCGATGCTGTAGCTAGGAGTCCATCCTCTTGTATTCAGTGCACTTCATTTGCAGATGTTGGGAGGTATTGACATGACAAATAACAGTTTCTGCCGTTGCACAATGTTGATCCATGCCCAAAATACGTCCAACCTGTATACTCAGCCTGTATACTGAACTGTGCTCAGCAATCTGTATCCTTAGGTTGAAGACTGACTGCATCCAAATCTCCTTGGCAATTATATTCAAAATTCAAGGAACCGAATCCTTCTTGACTGTGTGAAAATTATAATTTCTCAAAGTCTTATACTCCTTGATCAAATTTCAGTAGATATTCCCTAAGACAGGAAAGAGCACCAGCCAGGTTTACCATCTCCAGTCAGTTCTCTCCCACTCCCTTTTTTTCCTGGGTCCTCCCTCCTAAGTATGGGCATCCAGAGGTTTTCAAAGGGAAAATGAACAGAATTATTATTTATGGACAAAAGAGCATGTCTTTCTTCCACTTAATGTTCAAAAGTGGTGCCACTGTTTCAGTTCATATTTTCCTCCCCAACTATGCAACCTCACTGTGACCAAAATTGCATTCAAACCAAGGGGTTCTTAAACAACAGTTGGACAACATTATAAGAGGCTTCCAGAAAAAAAAAACATCAACCTTGGGAAACACGGGGAGACTCGCTATCCAGAAGATTGGGACATAGGACTGTTTTCCTAAATATACAGGAACGTGTACTTTGGGGAGCTGATGTAGCTGGGTGCATTGGGAAGGTCGACAGTGAATGGAAAGCAGTGGGCTCTTAGCAAAGACAAAGATGCTCTTCAGAGCAGGAGCCTGACCAAGAAACTCCGAATTAAGATCTGAGGGTTTTTTCTTCTCATACGCCTCTTTCTTTAAGGAATTCAATTGATACACCTAAATTAGGAGTTGCCTTGGGCTCTCTTTACACTCAGATGAGAGGAGGCACCCGCAGAGGGGATTCAGACAAACTGTGAGGTTTTTTGCCCTCGTGGCTTAAAATGTTGAAAATTACCTGGATGGTTTTATGTTGCTGGCTTCAGTCGTGCTAAGCAAACTCTCCTCTATGATCTCACAGGGAGTTTTGTAATATCCTAGGACAGTGGTACACTGAAAAAAGATTTTTTAATAAAGCTCCACTCCTATGTTTTTTTTCTTTTCTATCAGCTATAATAGGAATAAGCAGAGGAATTAAAGTACACTTGTGCACCAATCTTTATGGTGGAACATGGGGAAAATCCTATTTAAAGGGCACTTTTTATTTGAAATCACATTGTGGCCTTTAATAGACTGAATCTCCTAAGGAGAAAGTTATCTGTGGTACAACTTGCGAAACCCAGGAGCAGTAACTCACACGGACAGACTGATACTCAACCAAGGATTTGAAAACAAACAAAGCATTAAACAGGAGCAACATTGACAAGGATATATTACAGCCTTTACAGCAAGGAGGCCTGAAAACTTAAAACTCGTTAGCATGATGCTTATCTTCAAAATGATGCTTGGGGCCATCTGAGGCTTTACAGATCAGTGAACTTTATTATGATAGCAGGCAACCTGACTGAGGGTTCAATTAGGGATAGAATAGCACAATGCTCAGATAAGTATAGCTTCTCAGGATCAAAGCAGCACTGCTTCTCTAAGAAAAAAATGTGCTTCCCTACCTTGTTAGAGCTCTTTTGAGTGTTAATACAGGGGACCCGGTGGAAACAGCATACTTGGATTTTCAAAAGACTTTTTGATAAGAGCTCTCATAAGGGACTACTAAAGTATAATTGAGAACTGTTAGGTAATGAGCATTAGTAAAAATAGGCTAAACTTCTGATAGGCTGATGGGCTCTGATTTTTCAAGGTCTCTCTGAGGAGAGAGACATAAAAGTCGTCATGCAGAACTCTGAGCAGAGGTGTGCACCAATAGTTGAAAAGTAAAGAGAGGGCTGGAGTTGTGAGCGAAAAAATCATACAAGGACACTGGGCTACACTTGGAAAACTGACACTGAATTCAGGCAGGTCAGACTGCCCCATGCCCTCTTTCCTAATATGCATAACCATGAGCTAAATTGGTATAAGATTGAGCAAATGTTTTCCCTGTTCTTTCTCTCCTGCCAGCTCCCCGAGGATGCAAATTTATAGGTCAAGAGGGGGATGTGCACAGGGAAATGGGAGGAAGAACCAGGGAGCAGCTTCTGGGCTTGCTCCCAGCGGGGATGCTGGCCATGCTGAATTTAGAGCAGCTCCAAGCAGAATTATACCGCAGCAAATTGTAGGTTAGCGATAGGCAGTATGATTCCTATGAGTCTGCAGGCAGAAATGCTTCAAGATGTGCTTGTTGAGTAGGCTAGAGTAGATTTTGGCATATTTGTTTCTCATGGTGGTCAATTCCACATTTTCAGGAATATTATGTTTGTTGGCCATTTTTTTTAACAAGCTGTGTTTTGTGCAGTTTAAACACAGATTTCCATCAGTGTTTTTTTTAGCAGTGTGGGATCATGGCTTGTATTTATTGTGCATTGACCGTATTAAAAATCATAATAATAACATATTGTTTATATATGACACTATTAAGTGATTCTGTAGAGGCCTGATGCAATAAGCAAAAAATCCAAGCAAGGAGGTTGGGAAAATTCAAATTAATTCACCGGCTTATTCATTTTCATTATTTTAAATAATAGCAAAACCAAATATCACTATTTCTTAATCAGCGTAACCCCAGTAGATCTTAAAATGCTTTATAA
The DNA here is from genome assembly GCF_000699105.1 of Pygoscelis adeliae. Taxonomy (NCBI): domain Eukaryota; kingdom Metazoa; phylum Chordata; class Aves; order Sphenisciformes; family Spheniscidae; genus Pygoscelis; species Pygoscelis adeliae. The sequence continues at coordinate 1,606,508 of NW_008824542.1, forward strand.
AGGAGGAAGAGCTCATTATCCTGTCTTACTGGTGGGAAAACAGAGGCACAAAGTAGCAATTCCTAAAACTAGAAATTAAGCCTTTGTGTTTTGGGTCCTAGGGCTGGGAGCTGCCTGATAAGCTATATCTCATAGACACTTTTTCCCCAAAATGTCTGTGGATGCAAGATATATTGTTAATATAGTTCTTCTACAGATGTATTAAATTGGATTTAGTGATGTTGTATTTTTCTATCTTAATGCTGAAGTCTATACTCAGGCAAAAATCCCAGCATCAATGGGAAGTAAATGCAGTTTTCTGGTAATGATTTCTGGACAGGACTTCTGTTCAGTGCACTGCAAAGTCAAACGTTATTAGAGCTGGCCAAAAAGCAGTGTTTCTGCATTGCAGGAAATTTAATTTTTTGAAAGTCTGAATTTGAAAAGAAACATAAATTTTCCAAATTTTCTGTGAGATGGTGGCTTCCCAGACCTCGCAGGTGTCTAGTGAAGTTGGTACGCTGCTCGATTTCAGCAGATAATAACTAATGAAGTTGTCGAGACTGTTAGTTTTATTGAGCACCCTAATAGCAGTGATACTGCAGCTTATAAGATACCTAACCTGAGGACAGACGAGCAGAAATGAATTTGATGAAAGTCTGTAAAACCTGAAATGTTTCAAATGAATCCTTCCCACTCCATAAATCTGTATCTTCTGATGAAAAGTTGTATTGCTGGAAAGTTTCTGATCATCTCTAAACGTTCTGCTGTCCCTTATGGAGCCAGATGTCTATGAGGCTTATGGTAAGAGACTTTGTTCAGGATGAAGAACATTTTATGTCTTTGTTTATTGTTTCTTTAATAAATATTTTTTCTGTAAGTTAGTTCAACTACAGTATTAATCACAGTTCTAATGCACAGTAGAAATGTGGTGGGTTGAAAAAAAAAATCTGCTCTTTTGCATGAGCCAAAATTCAGTTCATATTAATATATGTGCCTGAGCATAACTCGGGATGCTATGGAGACTCAAGATATAAATTAGATATGGAATAAATATCTTAAGGTGTTGCTTCTAAGGTTATGCAGGAAAAGACTGACCTGAAAACTGATTAAGATGACTGTGATAGTCAAATATATGAATGTATCTTAAAATTCTTCATATGTTTCATTTAATATACTGATCATCATAAAAATGGGAAAGAAAAGGCCTGTGAGTCGCATCACCTAAACGACTCAACTTCAGTTTCCCTATTATCTCCTGGTAGGCTGAAGAGAACAATAAATATTTTTCATTGTTATAGGATGGACTGGTCCCCCAAAGTCTGCAATTCCCACATTCTTAGGGCTACTGTATCCTCAGTATAATTTGCATGTCTCTGTCTGAATTTAAGGTTCTTCACTTAGGGAACCTGCAGGCAGTTGTACATAGCATGGAAGCAGCCTTCAGGAAACCAAGCTAGTAATTATATTGCTACGTAAGCAGAGCTTATTAAAAGAAAAAAGTTTTAAAACTAGAAAAATTCTACACAGTTTCCATCGTGCTTGCAACCCTATGGTACCTTAAGTCATAAATAAGTGCCATGAGTTAAAGACCGTTTTCTAAAATGCTGCTAAAGTATGTTTGTTGTTCTGTTTTCCTGGGCTTTGACCAGTCCTGAATGCTCAGCAGAAGAGTCAGCTACTATCTCAGCATCCTCAACAGCTCTGAAAAGTTTGACAAGAGGCAGTTTTTCTCAAGACACAGCTGAGGTGGGATGGCAGCTCTGGAGATCGTCTAGTCCAACCTCTCTGCTCAAAGCAGGGTCAACTCCAGTGGCGTTCTCAGGGTCATGTCCAGCCAGGTCTCCAAGGATGGAGACTCCACAACCTCTCTGGGCAACCTGCTCCAGTGCTCAGTCACTCTCACAGTAGAATGTTTTTCTTACATTTAAGTGGAATTTCCTGTATTTCAGTTTGTGCCCTTTGCCTCTTGTTCTCTCATTGGGCACCACTGACAACAGCTTGTCTCCGTCTTCTTTACTCCCCCATCAGGTATTTGGGTAAGACTTCTCCTGAGCCTTCTCTTCTCCAGGCTGAACAGTCCTACCTCTCAGAGTCTCATCATATGACAGATGTTCCAGCCCCTTAATCATCTTCATGGCCCTGTGCTGGACTCACTCCAGTATGTCGTCTCTTTTGCACTGGGGAGCCCAGTGCTGGACGTAGCACCCAGATGTTTCTCACCAGTGGTGAGCAGAGAGTTGTCGTCACCTCCCGTAACCTACTGTCAGGGCTCTGTCAGCCCATTTCTTCAGTATGTCGAGGTCCCATCCTCGTGGTGCCGGAAGTCAGAAGCTTCCAGCCTTGGTCATCATGGGAGTCTCCATTTCCCAACCAGACAAGCTCAGACTCTCCTTGTGTCTCCTTCAGTACAGCTGGATGTTCAGGGTCTTGTATCTGCAGGGTCTTGGAGAAGATCTGGACAACCTCTTTCTCATCATCTCTGCTGCTGCGCAATCTGCCAATCTCCTCCCGCAGCTCCTTTCTTGGCAAGAAAAAAGGCCCTCCACCGGCGCATACCTCCTGCAGGCAATGAGCCCACCTCCCACTCCAGCCCCAGTGAGAGTCCCCAGGCACGCCTGCAGCCCCAGGCTGCAGGGCTGTGTCCTCCATTCAGAGCTTCATCTGGGCCAAGACCCTGACATTACAGGGATGGATGCTCCAGCAGCTGCTGGGACCATGCCCTGTGGCACATCACCACCACCACTGAGCCCGTGTACACTGTCCTCAGTAGAGGTCCTGGCTCTCTTCTGCAAAAACTGCTGCCTTTGATAGCTGCGTGCTGTTAGGTGGCTCTGCGTGCCTTTCCTTCACGCTGCATCCCAGACTTCCCTCTATTGTACTAGGCCTCTGCAGTCATATTGCAAACGCCTCGGAGGGCTAATGGGCACTATTAATAACTGACTGCAGAACAGCTCCACATTTATAGTACTGAGTGAGTGGGTAGCACCCCACTGGGACTTCAGGAAAGGATTCATCCACAGAAGTAACTGTCTCATCTGGCCAATTTTGGGCTATAAAATAAGGGAAATGTTTTCTGCAAGGAAAAAAGGAAATTACAATAAAAGAGCAAAATTTGTTAGCAGTGAACTTCTGTTCATTCCGATTCCAACAGGACTAATGAAGGCAAAAGAAAACTTCTGTCTTTATCAGACAAAGATTTGAAAGAGTTAAATATGAACAAAGGAAAATAATGCAAACTTAAGTGGTACATTCTATTACATATTAATACAATATAGTTGCTAGAGACTGAAAAAGCTTGAGAAACCTCGGAGAAGTGGAACAGAATGTGATTTATGCAGGCTAACATGGAATTTGCTTGAAAATTTCCCAACATGGGATCTAAAGAGATTTTGCATCTTCGTTCATATACTCATGGGAAGTGCTGTAAGTGCCATCTTACTCCAAAATGCAGTCAGAGGAACAATGAGAGAGCAGTGAAGTACAGTTGTTTATGTAAAACACAAAACTGACACTTATTCATACTCCTGCTCCTGTGACAATTTTTAGAAGTTCCCATTATTAATATTTGGATATGGGGTTCAGTTTTGAACTACATTTTAGGATGACAAACTCTCACCTAACTGTCTATGAAAATAGGTGCAAGGGGCTGAAATACAGGATGTGATTTAGAGAGAAAGAAGTAGGAAACAGGGATTGCTTAAACACCTAAGAAATTCAGGGACAACAGTCTGAGCAAAAACCTTTGTGCTCCAAAATCATTTAGCTTTCAGAAGCTGCCTGAAGCACTGGGGCGTCATTGTTTTCTTCTCTTTTTACCTGCTCTCCATTCTCAGAGGAGGTTAGTTTTAAATGGCCTTGTCAAAACTTAATTGCAGTTTTGTAATGGCTAATTCCCAGGCTATTTAGGCACTGAAGAATCACTCCTGAGACATGTCTATGAGGAGTTTGTTAAGGCATGGAGGATGCTGCTGAGATCAATCAGCTTCCTAGTTTTTAAATCTCACAGGAAATTCAGGTTAAAATCTTCATTCTGGTTGATTGATCCCATGTCTCAGGGAAGTGCCCTCACTAACCACCTTTATTCTTGCAAATTTGTGACTCTGTAAATTAATTAAATGTGCACTGGGTGAGAAAGGAAGACTCGTGTTGAAACCCCGACTCATATTAGCCTGTGGTGTGGGGACTAGAATAAGGACTTCTGCCCTGGTCTCCTACATCTCAAATGAGGGCTCCAGCCACAGGCAGTTCCAGGTGGGACACACATAACTTTCTACTCATCATTTCAGGCTTAGCTCCATGCACACACCTATGGGATTGTACCTAGCTGGGGAGACAACTCCTAGTTTGAGAATCTGGCTGAAGGTCAATGGCCCAAAGGGCTGGCTGGTGGTGGAGGAGCAGCATGATTTCTCACATAACCAAAGCTTCTCCAGTTTGGTGGAGATAGGAAGGCAGTAGGTGCACCATTGGTGGCCAGAAAAGAGGGGACCCATGGCGATTGAGGACATGAGAACCTATGTGTTTTGCAAGACTGGAATCAACATGTCTTTACTGACAGCATGAAGAAAAGCTTGTGACTGCTCCTGCAACTGAGAAGCAGCAGCAATCTCTCTTGTATCTTATATTAACCTCACAAAATTTCATTTTTTTTAATGCTTGAAAAATCAACAAGCTGAGTTGGGAGCAAGGTAAGAAGGACTCAGGCTAAGGATTGTTTAAGTTTGGCTATTTAAAGGTCATGATATTTGTTAGCATGTGTATTTATTGGATGTAGAGCAGGGGGATGGAAAATTGTTCAAAGCTTCCTCAGGCAGAATGCCTATGTCAATGCAAGAGTTTTGCTGGATTTTAAAGGATTGGTGAGGAATGCGTCATACATGCAAGAGCTGGGCTAGAGAATTGAAATTCTTTGCTAGATTATCCTGAATTCGCTTAGTCACAAGAAGCTTCAGGACTGGTTAATGTTTTGTCTGTGCTCAACAGACTTTTTAGGGAGAACAGTAAAAGAAAATTGTAACAGGGAAACATCAAGTAATCTGCCAAGAATATAGGAGATTTTAAAGTTACACTTATAAAATATCAGCATGTTGTTCACTGCTCTATCGATGCTCTACTGTTTACAAACATGCTGAGTACAACTGCAGCTTTCTGCTGTGAGTTATGTGCACGCTGAGATGACTCAGTGAAGGGGTAGGTATTCAACACGTGGTTCAAAGTCAACCAGCAGAAATACTCCCTTGAATTCAGTGAGAACTAGAATGGGGCCTGCCTAAAGACAACCAAGTGTTACTAGTCTATCACTTATTTACATTTTTTTATACAGTTGAAATTGTTGATGTACTATGAGAAACAGGGAATATTTTTCCTTTAAATTATCTCCTTTCTTTTTACAAAAGCTTCCAATAATTGTTCTTGATTTCCTTTTCTTGAAGCCCAGAGGAATGATGTCACAGGTGGATTTCCATCTGTCCAGCACTTGACAGATAGTATGAAAGAAGACAAATAACTGCATGATAACAGAATAACTATAGAAACTTAAGTGAGATGTGTCTGCAAGGGATGGATATCCACCAATCCCATTTCCATTTACTGCTGTTCAGTCCTTCATTTTTTTATTTGTGAGCAGAGGGCAACTCCCCTGTAAATGCATAAATTACAGCAAAATAGCAAAATTTAGTCAGGCTTGCACTGCAGAGTTCCAGTCCATTCAACCATGTCATGTAAACCAACACATACGGAATTTCAAGTCCCACCAGAGTGTGGTTAGATTAAGCCCAAAAGAAAAAAGGCTCTCGCGTCTCTTGTCATAAATAATTATCTCTTTAAATATAGCTGTAGACATTCTCATTAGCAATATAAATATATATCTAATTCTGTGCTCTTCTGATGAGAAAGAAGAGAATAAGAGAGAAATGAAATAGTGGAGCCCAGTTTTAAATCACTTTTCCCAACCTCTGCCAGGAGTGGTTTTGAAGTCCACCATGTCTCGGTAGCATATTCTGAAGGTGATTTTATGATTTTTCTCCTTATCGAGCGGTAGTCCCAGGGATGTCCTTCTAGCCCTACCTGGATAATTTCTGTGCTTGTTCTTGACAAAAATTGTGCTGTAAACCATAGAGATTTTTTTGGAGGGGAAAGAATGAATCTCCTTCTTCAATTTCTCAGTCACTTCAGTCTTTTAAAGTAAAATTGGGAGTGAGAAAAATGTATCAGTAGTTTCATAATAAAAATTCTCTCATGCTTTCCATGAGGAGCAGTTAGCATCCTATGGAAGTCCAGGAGAATTGCTTCCATTTTAAAACTCCAACTGGCTCACTTGTTCATGCATAGACAGTATTCATTCACCACTAGAAAAAGTAACAGGACCAAAAATCATGGAAGCCATCGTATTTAGTAGTCTAGCAATCATAGCACGAGACTTGAATATAGTTGCAGGTATCCTGTTTGATCAAGAATTAGCTAACTGTTGCTTACTTGTTCAAGAAATAAAATAAGTAAGAAACCGTGAAACCTTAATATGTGAGATACTTGCATCATTCATTTAAGGAGAGAAAATAAGTTGGTGAGTTATAATTTAAAGGAAATGTTACATAGAAAACTAAAAAACTAGTAGGCACTCTTCCTCATCTTTAAGGAAGACAATAAAAAAAGTATAGTTTTGTGTAGTACTGCTTGCACGTTTTTACTTCAACTGATCATGGTGTTTAGTTCTCACTGGGAGAATAGCTGGTTATACCAATAGCCTTGGGCTCTGTGAATGCTGTTCATTGCGTTATTCACTATAGTGTGTCTCACATTTTAAAAGTTCTGCTCCAGGTTCCCACTTTCTTGACTCTGTGTTCACATTCTCAATATGCAGTAGGCTGCAGGTGCATTTTTACACCTATAATGAGTTATCATCTCTCTCAGAATAAAAGCAGCGTACACAGTGTTCCTTCAGTCACATTGCTAATCTTTCTGGAGAGAAGGAGAGATGATTAAACTTACTCTCTATCATCATATGGATGTTGAAAGGCGTTCTTCTCTTTAACTTCTGGTTTGTCCTAGAACAAGCCAGCAACTGAATGTAAAGCTCTTTCATCACATAGTTAAAAAATATAAATCCAAGTTGATGTTTCCCTAACATCTAGTAATGGAGTGGTTGTTATTATAAGGTTGTTTATTTTCTGCTAATCAGCCAGTTGCCTCCAGTAGAAGCAGGATTGTTAGTCTTTGTCAAATGGTTGTGTAAACCGTTTATTGAAGTGAATCCTTTTCCAGCCATGAAAACAGCTCTCTGTTTTTGCTCTGGTCCCTGGGACAGCATGTAGCATCGCTCAGGTCATACTTGTGTCCACGCATTTGATTTCTTTGAGAAGGGTGTATTCATGAACTGCCTGATGGAAGTTTGCAAATGAAGCAGCCTATGCTGTAAATGATGAGATGCAGTGGCTGAAGATAATTTTATCCTATTTCTGATTTGATGCACTTCATTTTTCTGTTAGATTTCCAGAGATTCACACTGGCAGATTATTTGGATAAACTAGGTATTCAAAAGAATTTAAATCATGACACTATTTTTCTTCTTTGTAGAAGTGTTTGCTCCAAAGGTTACTGAATAACATCCAATTTGCCCTACTTCTGTGTTATAAATACTGATTTTCCCCTCCAGTCTAAAAATCCAGTCTCCAATCTTAAAATTGAGCTGAGCTTTTGTTCAGATTTGCAACATTATCAATAACCCCCAGCCACCAATTTCGTTTCTGGATATGGCGTCAGATTGTACATATTACAGTAGTTACAGTTTCTGTGAGTGATGTAAGTATAAGATTCCAGCCTGACTTTCAGAAATGAAGGGGAAGTCTCACAAACTGACAATTGGAAAAACGTCTTAACTTGGAACTTGCATAAATATGATTCTTCAAGACAGAGTAAAGCCAGGACATAGAGAGATAAATTTGCATAGTCATATGGACTATCTCAAATCAGTAAACAGTCCAGTTTGAGACTGGTATATTAACCAAAAATCTGTTCCAAAAAGCTATTGCATTATAGGAATGGTTAAATGCTGGAGCAGCTTCGCTGGAAGAATTGTGAAATCCCATTCACTGGAGGTCTTTTAAAGCAGCTAAAACAAATATCTGTCAGGCATGTCTGTCATAATTCGTCTTGTCTCAAAGCAAGAGGAGAGGCAAGGCGACCCCCCAAGGTCTTTCTCAGCCCTATATATCTACAACTCTGAAACGGCATGTTATTCATTAAAAAAAGTTTGTTTATAATGTTCGTCTGCTATTTCCATAGACCAGCAATAGTGGCAAGTTCTATACCAGCAAGAGGTTTATAATGATGTCATGCCTGTAGAGCTGACACCTTGCTGAAAAGTGTGCATGCAAAAATTACTGTACAAACAGACAAGTGTTCTCTCCAGCCTGCTCATGCAGTTTCAATTTATGATCAGTTGAATTGTCTTACTCTTAGCAATAGGTATTTTGAATTCACTAGTAGGTTCTAATATTATTTGCCAAATACAACAGTTGTGGTTCAATGTTCTTCTGACTGTGACCCATGAGGGGATTTTCAGTGAGTATTCCATGCAGTTTAGCTTCTAGCACTTTATGGATAGAAAAGCTTTAATGAAAAACCTGTATAGCTTTTTTATATGTTGTACCTTCCTGATACATATTTCAGAGCTTTGTGAAGTAACTCTGGCAAGTTATTTAGCTTTCAAATAGACCACAGCACAACTCTGCTATCTCATTTATACAGTTGTGCAAGTGAATTATTATTCAAGTTCTTTGGAAAATCTACAGCATTTATTCCACGGAATGACAAAGTTTGGGGCTAGGGGCTTTTTCAGGCTCCTATATTGCTTAAAGTAAGAGTCACTTGTTCTGATTTCTTACATCCCCATATTTTAAATCATAGGGAACTATGGATTAATCAATCTAGTGTAGTCAAGTGATGAATACTGGAATAGCTATGTGTATCTGTGATTAATACAGTACTTTTTATATGATCACATCTAATTATCTGGAAGCTGATGTTTTTCTCTTTCTTTGTTTCAGTAGTCTCCAAGATTTTTTGATTTGTAGACCACGGGCAAGCTTTCAGTGAAGTTCAGCCTACTGAAATAGGCTTCTTAGTTCTAACGTGGACCTCTCAGTTCCCAGCTGTCAAGGGGTCCTTATCTACTTCCTTATCTGCTTATTTTATCCAACTGTCCTCCTTTTACATCTCTGGTGGAAAGACATAGAAAGGAATCAGTTTTTACAAGAACTGCACAGTTTTCCCAGGCTAGCAACACTAATATTTTTCTCTTGTAGCACTGTTTTTCATAATACAGATAGAGGAAGTGCAGCACATGGTTTCCACAGTCTATCTTAAAAGCTGAGTACAGATAAGGAGTTTCCAAAAAACCCTTTAAAAGAAGCTGAATTCTCTTCTCTCTGCAATAAGAAGGCTCACAGTCATCCCCACTTAACTTTGCTTCCTGACCGAGACAGTTTCTGCCACACGTCTTCACTTTGCAAAGCTGGTGCTGATTTTATAGTTGTGTAACATTAATTAATCTAGGTTCAGGGGAGGCTGCACATGCTAATGGAAGAGAAACATAGACCACATAGAAACCCATGTTTGGATTACGATGTCCCGTACTGACAATGCCTGCAGTCTGGCAGAATAATAGCAGGAAATACCATACATGCTTGCTGTGTTCTTACTTTTCCCCAAGTCTCTGTTTATGGCTGCTGTTAAAGAGAAGATATGGGGCTAGGAAGACCTTTGTTCCAACCAAACGCTGCTCTTCTGTGTTTAGCCATTGTGCCACAAAAGTCGTTACCAGTGCACATGCCATGCAGCATAAGAAGAATTTTCAGCCTTTTTTTAGCAAAGTGGGAGCAAACTCTGCAAAAGATTATGGGCCCCAAACCTCAAAAGAAGCTCTTTGCATTCTATCTTTGAAGTACCTAATTTGAGTGCCTATGTAGTGTCTAGATGCTCTCCATAGCAGTGAGTGAGCTAAACCATCCAGGTGGACTGTCAGAGCAGGATCTTCCTTTGGGTGTTTTGAGTAACCTGTGGAGAAGCTTTTTGCTTTTCACCAGCTAGAGGGAGGCTATGGGGCCTAATTGGCACTGAGAGCTACATGTGTGAATGTCCTTCTGAGGGCCACATTGGCTTTCAGGTATGATGAGGCACTGAGACTTGCTTGCAACAGACTAGGGCTAAAGAGGCCTGTCTGACTCCATGGCTTGTGTGCAGAGAGTTAATGCAAAGTTAATGCTGAGGTCCGTGAATGAAGGCAGTCAGAAAATTCCTTTCTGCTTTTATTTTGTTTTCGTTTCTTTTCATAGCACCTTCTCTTCACCCTCCCCTGCACAGAACTGACCCCAGGACTCAATTTTGTACCACTGAAATCAACAATAGGACTTAAATCAACTTCAGGGAATATCATGTCCCATGTTCAGTCAAGTCTATGGCAGCTTGAATATCCATCCTGCCCTGAGAGATAATGTACCTTTCCATCCAATTTCCTACACCAGCTGCAGGGGCTCTTTCAAGTTGCTACTTTCAGATCCGTTCCATTTCATCTCTGTTTTCTTGCCACTGTTGAGTTCCTTTCCCAGAATACCACTCCAACACAGTTACAGTGGCTTTTGCAATGCTAATCCCATCATTGCCATCCAATAAAGGACCATTGTACCTTTTAAGTGATAGAGTTCAGAGTGTGTCTGCTCAGTTTTTGTGTAAAGTATATCCAGAGCTCTTCTTTACCATAATGATTCACCTTCATGTCAATCCAATGCATTTAAAATCTGCTTCCAGATTATGGGTTCATGGTGCCAGGTCATTATCTGGCCTCAGAAAGACCTGATACTTCATATTCTAAGGGAAAAGTCTTTGCCACCTAACAAACCAAGCAAGTCAACTGCTTAAAAATGCATTTTTGATCCCTTACGGTTCCTTCCCAGCCCCCAAGCCTCTAGTTTGTGGTTTCACCACATAAGGTATGGACAATGGTCTTGCTGAATCCCTGAGGTTCCGTATTGTTCTCAAACAATTCCTTGGATATCGGTTAACCAATTAATTCTACAGCCATAGTAAGAAAATGAAATTATCTGTGGCCACAAAAGTCTGTCAAAGAGTTTTATGGATTTGCTACAAACACTTAGAAGAGATTTCTTGGAAAAGTTCATTGTGGTCTAAATCTCTCAACCTAAATTTATTGAAGCTAACATTAGCCAAGACTGACCCTTTTCTTATTAGAAATCATGAGAATCACAATATACATTGCTCTGTCAGGTCAGTCCTGAGAACCAGCCACCCTGTTCAAACATCAGGCACTGAGGGCAGCCCCAGGCATGATGCATGGGGCATCTCATGCAATAACATGTACCCCAGAAGCCCGTGTGGTAGTCCTCATCCCAAAACTTGATTTTCCATCCTAAAGTTTATGGCACCATGATATAGTGTCCCCCCAGGGGAATAATCTCACCTTTAAGAGCCATAACAGAGAGGGGGTGGGCAGCCCAGAACCAGAGCTCACACTTTATTCCTGGCAAGAACCTAAATATGTTAGTGTGTGAGGTCAATCACACAGGCCATAGGCAAGCAACAGACCCCATAGTCTGTCCCCAAAGAACTGCACTTGCATGACCATAAAAATACCCCAGGTCCTGGAGAGACAGGACTCTTTTTTGCAGGGGTGATGGAGGGCATGTGCAGTTGGGCACTGGGAGGGGAAAATCAAGTTAGGGTTCAGACAGCTGGGGTTTGCTTGTCTGCATATGTTCAATTCTGTAATATTTCAGAAAGTTTCAGGGAACACTGTCATGAGAATACCTGTATCTGTGGCTGTACAGAAACCCCCGATAGAGGAGTTCTCTTGTACAGGCACCTGGAGAAGACTAATGCCAGAACTCTCATCAGGATGCCCACACTGCAAGGTTGTACCTCATTGCCAAGTCCTTTTCAGGAAAAGATCCTTGTGCAGGGAGCCCCTGTGAACGCCAGGCTGGGGAAGGCAGGCTGGCCTCTGGAGGTGCGGCAGAAGGGAATGCAGCACGAAGCGGGTGGTGCGAGCAGCCTCAGACAGACAATGAAGTGGCTTGGGACTGGGGCAGCTCCATGTGGGTCCTGGTTATTTTCCCTTTTGCCTGGCACTGCAGCATGCAGGAATGAAAGGTCAAGCTGTTGGCAGCAACAGAGGTGGAAAGCTTGAGGCATCACGGATGTTGGGCTCTGAAAGAAAAAGATTTTCTGTCCTAATAAAAACAGATCCTATTTGAAATATGTGTATTCATGAATTCTGAGTGTTGTCTTTGTGCTATATAGTTCCAAAAAGGCAATGTAGTGCCTTCTCCACCTGCCTGATCACAGAGGACCTTGGCCTGGTTAGTACTCTAAGCAGGCAGGAGATTCTGTCTTGGGGAGTGGCTGTGTACATTGCCCTTCTGTGGAGATAGCCTGGTGTGGGATTCTTCCATGGAGTGAAGGACCTACCATCTGGGAGGGCTGCCTGTGTGACAGTGCAGTCAGGCCAATATGAGAGATGACTGAGCACCCTGCATGGACTGTGTAGCTTTACAAAGAGCAACCACACATGGTTGCCAGGGTGTGATGTGACAGTGTGAACATGTAGGAAATTTGATCTTGCGGATACGGTTGGAGAGCAGCCTGGATACAGTATGAACCAAAGAGTCCAGGGAATTAGACCACCCTCCTTGCTCAAGTGTTTGAGCCATGTGCGGCCTGAGGCACCCACGATTACCAAAATGTGGGAGTGAAGAGGAAATACCCTGTGAAAGAAGACAGCTATGAGTGGTGACATGAGGGGAAAGTGCTGGCGCAGCACCAGCGTACTTCTCTATCTGGTCCTAGTCTTGTCAGCAGAACTTATTAGCTTGGGCACAGCGCCACACTAATGCTGCTTTTGGACCCATGCTAGATTGTATCTGGCCATTTCAGAGTGTTAGCAGAGGGAATATGGTTCAGTTTGCTCCTTCCTGCGTAGACGTGCCCTAAGGGGGTTGGAATAGAGTCACTCTTCATGGTGGAATTTGCTCAGGAGACTGTTACGTTTTAATCACAGAAATCTACCAAATTATATTGACTAATAAGTGGTACAGCTCACTTCTGACTGAAATTTAGTAGGGCTAGTCTCTTTTTAGCAAGTCCAAGGACACTTCAATTATTTTCAACCAAGCAAAAAGTTCATTAATTTGCCAAGAATCACACATGTATGTGATTTACAGTGTGGTAGATTAAGCTTGAATATCAAATGCTCTAGGCACATACTGAATGCAGCACTGAACCTCGCAAGGGATTGACATAAAACAGTACTGAGGTCAAGTAGTTATACAACACAGCTCCCTAAGAACAATGCAGCTCACCAAGAATTCTTACATTTATTTATAACCTTTAGTCATCCATTCTTTCATATCTCTCGAAAAATTTATCAATCTGCCTGCAGTTCTCCAAAGAATAAAGATGCATTTGTCTTAAGGCAATTTAAGGCATATGGTCCCATTGGGAGGGAAAGGGATTAGTTTAGAACACCAAAAGCAAGTGTTTCAAATTATGGTTTGAAAGACAAATTCACAGGGGGAAATGTAAGGGGGCAAATGTGTACAATAGGGCAATTAAACAAGAGGTTCACCATTAAAGAATTAGAGGTGGTACCAATGTATTCTAGTCATGCTTGATACCTACATATCTGGGGTGACTGAGTTTGCATCTAAAGCCAGAATTTCATCTACAGTGTCTTTATATACGTATATGTGCAAACAACTCTGTGTGCTAGTACCAGCAAACTTGCTAACCCTCTGGGAGTGTCCAGTCATGCAATGGATCCAGCATGACTAGAA
>NW_008824542.1:1620368-1634760 GCF_000699105.1 Pygoscelis adeliae
AGCAGGAATAAGAAATGTCTTTCTATATTAGAGGTTGCATTAGGACAGCATAGGTAAGTATTCAAAATCCAGGAACTGCAAGTATTGCAAGTACTCCAAAAGACGCTGGAGATGGATGAAATACAAGACTTCTGGTCCAGAAGGTGGTACTGGATGAAATATGTCAAATTTAGTAAAGCTGGCCATTTTTTTTTCAGTGAAATGCTCTAGCAAATGCATTACCATCAGCTTTCTGTTTTCTCATATTAAATACCAAGTCCTGGAACCCTTCCTCACCATCTTCACAGTGAGTACCTTGATAACCAGACTCATTCACTCATATATTCTGTATAAATGTACTTACGTAGGCAGTACAGAGGGAAACAGCTTCACCAGAGGAAGGAACAATGCTCTTCTGCAATGGCAGTGCTGAGGTACTTTTCTGGAAAGCAAAAGATTTTTCTTCGCACTTTGACTGGGGAAGGAATCAAATCAGTGTCTCTCCTCCAAGAAGGTAAACTCATTGGGAAAAAGCGGAACAAAGAGGAGCCACCACCCATGCGGCCCACTGTGAAGCCCTGCTGCTTACACTTCTTTGAAACTGTCCTTCAGATAAGAGAGAGAGAGAATTAAAAATGTGGATCCCGAAAGGGTTTAGAAGTGAGGTGGGCTTCAAGTTATGCAGCATTATCTGAACTGAGCTGCCTCTGGGAGACAAGGACTTGGGTGTCTAAACCATGGTCTCATTCTTCTGGGGACATCTGGAACACAAGGTGGCCGTTACTGTGATGTTTCTGAGAGTCACACCTTTCAGCAGAGCAACCCAAGGTGACAGGCAGGCCTGGCTTACCATCTTCTTTTGCAACTATTTTACCTATTGCACAGTAGTCTCATACTGTTTTCCAAGTTATTCTGTATTTTATCACAGATTTATTGCGGATCAAGTAAAGCATTGCTCCAGGGAGTATGTGTGGATTGCAGAGCTCTAAGGCAGCACGGGGAACAATGGAAAAATTTGGAAACTGGTCTTTGGAAAGAGCTCACTGTGAAAATGAAATTGTTACTAAGCAGCAGCAAATAAACTAATAAAATGAACAAGGATACAGTTAACAAGCCAAGGCCAAGAAAAAGAAAAGATGCCAAGAACGGAAAATTTAAATAGAGGGAAACGTCACAAGAATCAATAAAATGGACTAGAGAACTGTGTCTTTCTGCATTAAGTGATGCAGACAGTGTGAAACAGATGCTATTTCAATGTCATCAGCAACTTGACAAGCTGGATAAATAATTGTTGCCAAGAAAAATAAAAGCATGTGCTGTCAGTGTGGGTGGTTGCCATGATTGCCATGGCCTCTGGTTCAAATGCAGTTACAGAGATGATGAAAAAGAAAATAAATATGGAAGTGGCTGAGGAAAAACAATTAGCTTCCCACAGATGGGCCTTCGGCATACCATAATTTGCAGCTGCCTTTTTCATCATTAGTTTGGGTGGCAACCTGGGAAATAATAAAAGGTGGAGAATTATGGGTACAGCCATTCCCTGAGTCCTTCCCATAAAAGGGGAGGAACTGTTGGTGTGGAAGAAGAATTGTTATGAGGAAACTGCAACAGACGTTTCAGCTGCAAAACAGCTAGACACCAAATTCCCACCTGACTGCCGCTGAAAGTGTCAATACCTTCAGGGCTCCCACTCTGCAACCACATACCATGGGGTTACTGATATGTCATCAGGAAGGTCTCTTAGGGACCTCAAAGTCTTCTTCCAGGCATTTCTACACTTGGAGCTAGCCACACGATGTGGTGAGGGGCTCAGTTCACGCATAAGCCCCCTGAGGATCTATGGAGAAGGTACTTCAATGCCTTGGGGTATCCTTCTCAGATAATATCGGGATATCAGCTATTCATATAAAACATGAGGAGGAAGAACAGTAATTCTTTCTATTCATTGGAGAGCCCTTGCTCAAGTCACTTGGTTTAGAGATGTTGGCTCCATTCCCATCTTTGTCTGAGGAGAATAATCCTACATCTACAAACTCTTGGGTGAAAACAGAGCCATCGTCTATGCAGAATCATAGACAGGATCACCTGAATATCTGTGTTAATTCTCTACACACATCCTCTAAATCCTGTAAGAGCTGAGAACGGGAGCCAGATTTATATTCATGTCAGTCCCACTTAAATCTTACTTTAGGAAGGTGAGAAACAGGAAAGACGTGCATTGAGTCAGTCACTTACACACCTTGTCTGTATCTCAAGGACAAACAATGTGTTTTTACACCTTCTCTATTTTCATTTTCAATTCCTTAAGCATTTTAGCCATTGAAAATCTTCATCTCAGTCCCTGAGCAATTTCACTTACATAAATACAGAAGTGGATGTCGGTATCATTTGCTACAGTCCCAAATAATCTGTAGGGTAAATTGTCAATAACAAAGCAATCAGTGAGTGATCATCAAATAAATGGCAACGTTGTTCTTTACTCATGACACTTTGTGTAAGAAATCAAGCCTGGCTGCAATTACTTGGGATGCTGATTTGTGATGTGCACTGAATGATGGGTGAAGGAAGAGAGTATAAAACTTTAGCCTACCGACATGATTCCTCCAGTTAAAATACATGCCTTGCCTACAACCTTATAAAAATAACATCGTAATAAGCATCAACAATGCTGACATAACTAGAGCAGTGATAGAAAAACTTACTCTCTGCTTTAGGATTTGGTGTAAGACAAATTTTCAGGCTGTTTGTTGATTCTTGATCCAGGACTGAAATCTACTGAAGTTGGGTTTACATATTTTGACTAGAAGGAAGCCCAACCACAAACCGTACAACCGAATTGTCAGTGAGGCTTTGTCCTACATAGGACAAATCTGCTGGCCTGGCTGGGCCACCCTTGGCAAAAGAGCAGATGTGGCACAAGTGTGAGCCCCGGGCAAAGTCTGGGGTCCCCGGCAGGAACGGAGCAGCTGACAAGTGGCTTGGCTTTCTGGTGCCACCCTGATGCAGGAGGCATAATTTTCAAATTTTCAAAAGGTATTACCAGTTTAAGCTTGCCTGAAATTATTAATGTTTACACCCTTAGTCATTTTTCTTTTTAAGAAGAGAGCTGAAACCTCTAACGGGAATGCTTTTGAACTTCAGCATCCAAAATCCAAGTTCAAGGTTGAGCTTTACCCCTATCCCCACATGGATATGATAACCTTGCTCCATCCTTGATGTAGATGAAATCTTATACCCAAGGTTGGCTCAGACCGCAGGTTTTGGTTTGCTCTCTAGTTTTGTTCCCACACCAAGCAGAAATGTCAAGTGTTTTGTTTCAGAACTTTGCTCTAACATCAGTAGAATAAAACCAAAGCTCCAACAGTAACACCTATTGTTCTCTTTGATGATTTAAAAAGAGTAACTAATACTCTTTTCATGAACAGAGCAGGCAAAGAGGCATATTTAGTGGTCAATTGGGAACGAGGAGGGTCTTAGAAGCTTTAGGGGAGGACAACTGATCCCTACGTACTGCTTCTCAGAAGCCACTGTTTCACACAAGGCGATATGGTTAATGCCTCTCTGATTCTTGAATGCCTGCCCAGTTTCTCTGTGTGATCCTATCACTAATGTTGATAAATAGGTCTGCCTAAAGCAATAAGGCCACAACATATTTGCTTCTTTGAATTAGAGTAATTCTGCTCCCAAACCAGAGCTCCTAGCCTTTCAAGGTTCAGCTAACAGTTACGTGTATATTGACATTTCTTTTTACCTCAGGCCAGATGAGGGAGAAACAGTTTCTTACTTTGTAAAGCACTTTTCTTCCCACTGTGTTACAGCTTTTGATACTGCATTTGGGAAGGAGAATGAAGGTGGTTTCCACGGAGATGGAGAGATCTTCAAACTTTTCTGTTCTCAAAGAGGAAAGCCATGCTTCATTCAAATAAACAGGACCAGAAACACTTTTAAACTTGCCTTTCCAGCAACCTACAGTGCCATTCCTTTGAGAACTGCTTTCTGAACTTAATCAAGATCCTTCCCAGCCTGTTTGCAGATTCCCCATGCAGGAGAACGACTCTCCTTAACACATTGATTTGGTATATGTTACTTTTTCATATCAGATCATCCAAGAGTTTTTGAGAAGAACTTATGAAAAAAATTAAATATGTGTGTCATGGAAACGCAGAAAGAAACTGCTGTCTATTTCATCATCTGCTGTTTGGAGGATTTAGTCGTAATACTGCAAAGGTTTATATGTTATGAAAGCTTACACTTTTGCTACATTTCTCAACAGGTTTAATTCTATTTTATGCAACTTTATTTTTGTGGAAAGAAATCTAGGTCAGGCTTCTTTCTCAGAAAGGTAAATTCTCTGTAACAGCCTGCATCTGATGTCTGCTTAAACAACCATTTTTATCTTATAGTATAAAATAGGTACCTATATGCCTATGAATTCTGGTCTTGGTGACAATGTGCGAGATATGCTATATTCCCTGTTCTTCAGCAGAGGCAATTTCAAGTAGATTTATCTACTAAAGGTCTGACCTCCCTCCTCCCCCTTATTCCCAGCAGGGCAAATATCTTTTTAATGAAGGGCTGATGCAGAGTGAACAGTGTGGTATCTCTTCACCTTTCCTTATCTCACCAGAACTTTTGGGATCTTATTTTTCTTTTTGTGTGTTTTTACTGAAACATTTAGGAATTAGGAATTTCAGCATTACGAATTTCAAGCAGAGGCTGAGAGAACAAGCATAACTATCAGAAGAACTACGTGTTCTCTTCATATAAGCTTATTCACTATTCCTATATTAAAGGTGTTATGTCTGAAATCATTTTGGTCTCGAGTGTAATGCCAAGGCAGAGACAAGCAAAGTGGAGTCCACAGTGTGGTTCACTCTAGTCTCTGTCAAAAAGGGGCTGTGTCAGAGATGTGCGAATTTCACTTTATTTTAATCTCCTAGTTATAGCATAACAGTGGTTAGAGGTGGAATAGACCTACCAGGTCTTGCTTCTGATCTATACCCATGGACCAACACAGGGTGTTTATCATACATTTCTCAAGTCTTGTCCTCTCAAATTTTAAATATAACTTGATTGGCGGCTAAGTGTTGTCACTTGTCACATTTTTAAGAGTTGTTAGGGGTAACGGCGATTACGTAGGGAAACTGCATTTTAGAAACCTTGTGGAAATGCTTCTATTTTGGGTTCCAGTAGACTTTCTCCCCTAAAGGAGGTAGAGGAGGTTGGCAGTATGGAAGAACAGTTGTAAAGCTGGAAGAAAGTGTTGGAAGATCCAGATTTGTTCTTGTAAAACCTGTTCAAGAGATTGATGTTTTCTTTCAAAATAAGCTCCACAAAGCTGTGAGTAGTGTCTCTTTTTTATAGCATACCCATGTGCTCTTGAGAAAGAAAGAGAACCAGTGAACCGCATGATATAGTTAAAGACTTACATACACTCCAACACCATGGCATAGTTTAGCTTTATACAGTCCATTCCTCTACTTAAAGGGAAGAACTCAAAACTGAGTCAATCGATCTGAAAGAGTAGCCTTTGTACCTGGTACTTCAAGGGCTAAATAGTGCAATAGTTTTTCTGAGTGAAGACACTTCCATGGACATGAATGGCACATACTTAAATCTTTAGATGATATATTTTGATTTATTTTGAAGTGATTTATTTTGAAATATGACCACGCAATCACACATCTATTTACAGTGCACTGTTTTCTCAGATCTAAGGGCACAAGCACGACCACATAGCAGTGACTCTGCAAGGTACCCTGACCCAGGGCAATGCGCAAGCATTTTAGAAAATGAGGCCTCGAATGCTCTCGCATATTGTGAGCCCCTGTTAGGGGCTAAATAGCTCATGCATTTTATTGCCAATCCATGTGCATCCCTCTGTAATCTCATGCCTCTCATGCCATGTCTCACAGACTCTTTTCGGTTCTAACACCTACAAATTGTCTGACAGCAATGTGATTAGCACTCAGAGCTGTGGCCAGGTTTACCTTCTGACGTGCACTGGGTTTCTTGTCCTCTAATCAGTCAGAAAACACCTCCTGACGTGTATGAGATGGGAGGAAGGATGTGGCTGGCTTTTCCCCAGGGCATCAAGACCTCACTAGGGCATGTCCAGACATAGGAAGATAGCTTCGTTGCAGTAATGTAGCTGTAGCGTCAGTCACTGGTTCCTCTGGGCTATCCAAGTATTTGCTCGGTTTTAGGGATTAAAGTAGAACTAACCTTGGCTTAGATTAAGCATGTGCTGAAGAGTGCTGTTGGTGCACAGAGTATTCAGCTCTCCATAGCACCAAGACCGAAAGCAGCAAGATATTTTAGCCCATAAATCCAAAGGACTTCAAGGGACCCATTGATATGATTAAAGGTAGATACATGCTGAAGTGCTTTGCTGAATGAGGGCATTTTGAAATATTTTTTCATATCTCTTGCACTTGAAAAATCATAAGCATAACTGAGAAGACCAAGAAATAAAAAGGAAAAAAAAAAATGAAAGAAATATGTAGGGATATTTGGGATTCTAGACATAAAATATTTGCAGCACCTATTTTATGCAGGCATGCCAATGCGTGTGTGTATAAAATAGGACTTTTTTATTGTATTTTATGAATTGACAGTAGACTATGTAATACAAGAGGAACGTAAAAGAATAATGAAAAGAACAAGACATGACTGAGTAAGTCTCCTAAAAGTTTTTTATGGCCTTTGTCAGGAGAACAACCCCCCATCCCTTACTTTCTGACTGTCATTACCTTCACATAAAGATGCAAGATTAGAACAAAATCTGTTCAGAAAATTCTTTCACTCCATCCCCACAACAACAAAAGCGTTAGAATCAGTCACAAAATGAATACAATAATGTTGGTTATAAGCAATGTGAACTGGCTATTCATTTTGATAATTAAAATGGGAAGATGAAAGGCTAAAAAATTAATCCTTTTCCATGTCAGGTATAAATTCCTGCACCTTGTTAGTATTTTACTACTATTTTACTTGGATAACCCTGTAATGATGCAAAGATAAATGGTTAGAATATGCTGGCTGATGAACATACAAAGAGCTAATGTTCTGAGAGGGGTACAGCTTGGGGAGAGTTTTGCTGTAATGCCAATTACCTTATGTGGCATTTGTGTGTAAGTCCATTTGGTAGAAAAAAAGCCCATCTTCACCACAAAGCCATTTTAACTTTGCCGGATACAGGAGCAGTTGAATGATTTGTATGATATAGTCAGAATACTCTATGATAAAATTGAGGTATTGGTTCAAGGAGATTTTAATTTAGATTAGTTCACTTAAAATGAGTAATAAATTGACATGAACTCTGAGCTCACGTTCAGAATGAATTATCTTGCCACCTCATTTAAATCTTAGGCAAGGAATAATTCTAGTTATGGCCCTAACCCAAATCACCAATTTTAAATAAGAACTGTACAAATAATTTAGACAAGAGAATGACAGATGTGATATCTGATTTGTAAATGAATTCTAGGGAAAGGAAAAAGAATAAAAATTTTTTTTCCTAAAATAAATCAGAAGGAAAAATGTAAGTAATTTCAGTACTACGCTCTAATATTAACAGCTCCTCATGTGCCAAATGCTGTGTTAATATTTGATAAAATCTTGCATATTGCTACCAGTATTTCTTTCCAAGAATACTTTTTTTTTTTCCTCCTTCCCCCCACCATCTTTCTGGGTAGGATTTTTAATGAGTTATTCCTATACTGAAGCCCTTTACGATAGCCAACAGTTCTGTTTGCTAAGATGTCTTGTGCTGATTTAACCTATTTTGCTTTACGTATTTTTTATCCATGCATGTTTACAATAGGCATACTCACCGCCCACACTCAGACTGTTGATGTATATAAGCATAAATTCACACACTTTAATATGTTTTCCTCTTGACTAATTTTTAAAGCCTCCAGTTCCTTGTCCATTCTTTTTATTATAGTTCTGATTAAGATTTATTTTCTTCGTTCTGCCCATTTCTCTGTATATTGTTGAATTTATTTCCTACAGGTGTTAAATTGGGAATATGAGTTCTAATATCTATAAAATAGATAAAAAAATGGAACAAAAAAGGGATATATTTTGCTTCTACTTTTTCTGTAATAATAGCTTGCTGTTTAATCTCCACCTTATTTATTTTATGGGATATTGGTTTTTTGTTGGCATTTTTAATAATAAGTTTTCATCTTAGAACTGATGGTCTTTGTTCAAGGCTTAGCTTGCTAGACATTCTGGGGATCCTTTTAGGCATCTAAACTCAATGATTTTACACTTTTTCCAGGTGAATATGAGGAGTCCAGAGAAGATGTCTTGCTTACAATGAGTAGATCTTTTGGATTTATCACACAATAAAGTGTCCATTGAATGGCAGCATTCATACTCACATTTCAAACGAAGGCATGCAGATGTTTGTCTCAAGTGCTACAGAACATCTCACATAACAGGTAGGATCTTTGATAGCCAAGCTATCATCTACATCAAATCATAGCATTCTTATTTAGATATCTAAGCTAAGACCAATATACATATTCCACTGTCCATAGCATGGCTACTTTGGTCTTTTGCCACCTGTGCGTGGTCACCCTCAGCTCCTGGCTTATCTGCCCTCATGGAGTTGCCCTGCTCTTGCTGCTCCCTGAAAATGGGACTGGAAGGTGATTTACTTTAAAACAATATTGATTTCACTCATGTGCTCTCACATTCCCACAGACAAGCACACAGGCAGTCTGTCCAGCATCAAAGATGCCTGAATTCAGCTGGTCTGTTCAGGGTTCCCAGTGGAGGACAGGACACCCTCTATCGAGTCCTCATCTTGTCTCCTGGCTTGGGAACCATGTGCTGATTTCTGCATGTGCCTTTCTGTACCCTTTCGGGCCTGATGGTGATTAGTCTTTCCACCCCATCTCTCCTCATGAGTTGTCAGGATTTACTCACTGTCCTTTGTCTCTGACCTGGGTGTCCTGAGAAGCTGCACTTCACTGTGTGCTAGGATCGTGTTGAGCTGCAAATCTCTAGGTCTCTTCAAAACATGGTCATACATTTCCATTCATTCCCCATTCACACCAGTTGCAACATTCCTATTACTTTTCTCTACACATTCTGCACAGGTTTTTTATGTACTGAACGCTTCCAGTGGTGGTCAGATCTAAAAATGTATCAGGGTGCCCCTTCTCTTTCCAGAGGAATAAATCAAATGGTGCTAGCAGATTTTAGGCACTTTAATTTAAGAAGAGATACATTTCCAGAAGCAGAGATAAAGGGGAAATGAATAAATTTTCTCCATGTCATAAAATAAATTCAGGTCTAGACTTAGAATTTATTGTATTTGGCAACAGAAAAATACCTGTCTTTACTGTCTGATTCAAAGGCTATTGGGCAGAAAGAAGCAGGGATTCTGGATGGGAAAAAAGCCACTAGCTCTTAGATAGCAGTTTCTGTGCTGCAAATGTAATTATCTGTGTAAAGCAGCAGCATTACAAAGAAAGGCATTTGGAAAAAATAAGGACATTCACTTTCAACAAGATTAAAAATTGGGATCCAGTACAATTTGGTCCTTTCTGTCACCCTAATGTGTCCGTTTGTAGCTTCTGCAATGAGTGAGAAGATCTTAAAATTGCTTATTGCTATCAACCAAATACAGTTTGTATTATTTCTAGAGAGACCCATGTTTCCCTGAGGAGTTTGCGACTGTACAGGTAATTTAAATATGTCCAGGACTGTTCTCCAGCACTGAGGCCAACTGGTATGCCATAGCCTGCATCCGTCAGTCCCAAAACAGGTTAGCCGTGTGTAGACCGCCCATGGGAATGACTGCTTGGCCATGCCAACTTTTGAACCTTGCCTGGGAAATATTTAGGAGGGAACTAACTGGCTTGGGACGAAATCATGCCAGAGTTTGTTCTAAGAGTTTACTGCTGTAAATGAATGAGTTATCATTCCCAGGGCCTTTGGCACATTTTAGTTTAGCAGTTTAGACATAGGCAATATGGACTAAGTTCTTTGAAAAAATACAACATATCTCAGCATTTAGAGTCAGAAAAGGGGAAAGACATACACTGCACTGTGTCCAGATATATTGTGTCTAGATGATTTTTTGTTTTTTTTTTTCTTCTCCACGTCTGCTTCAGTTATATTATCCCCAGAGTGGATATAACAATATTTAATCTTCCTTCTAACTTTCTTCCAGGAGATTATGTAGATATTATTTAGATAATAATTAGATTTTCTCTAATATTAGATCAGATCCAATCTTAGTAGATATAACTTTGATTTTAATAAGAAAATATTTCTATTTCATAGGTAGAACCAGCTAATTAGTAGAGGGGATCATAAAGTCAATACATTTGAGTCCCTTCCTCAGATTTGATTAAATGCTAATTGCAGAACTGCCATTTGCTCATGATAGTTAATAGGATATTTAACCTTGTATGTTTCCTAAAACATTAAGCTTTTCTTATTTTGTTGCTGCTTCTTTTCCTTCCTGCCTGGTTCTCAGCTACAGGCAGTTAATCTCCATTCTACTGCCTTCATCATTTAACAGAGAAACAAGTGGATCTGACATTTTTCAGATCTGTATTTGACAACTAATTCTTTCTCCTGGTGATAGCCTGAAAAGTGTTTTGAGTGATTTGGAGACAGAGGCGATGCTTTGCCTGGCACTGGGGAAAGAACATCTGTTTTCTTTCTTTTTTCTTCCTTTTGTTCCCTTGCTCTTTTTAAACTTCCACTTCTTCTAAATCACAAATTGGGGATGTTACTGGACTTACTCATCGTCCTGTCTCCAACTGCCTCGAACAGTTCATGGATGTGCTTCTTAACAGAACAAATCCTTGTTTCTTGGTAGTTTTCCTCCAAAATTCACAACATCAGCAACAAGGAATGTATAAAGTCCTTGCAATTGCTAGGTTCCCATCAGTGATGGGAGCAATAAGCTCCACATGTGTGGCAATTAGAACAGCACCACAAAATGAGATTGGTTATAGAAAAGAAGATCTGTTCAACCTCTTCAAGCCGTATGAGCTGCCAGATACAAAATAACTAATGCAGTTGCCACATTACCAGCATCAGGTCATGATTCATACAGCAGACAGCTGTATTAGTAAATACCTTTAAAAATAACTACAATTTGAAGGAGGGCTATTTTATCTATACTTAATAACAAAACTGGTCTGCTTGTTATTTACCCTGAATTATTTGCTAAAAGACTTCAGCTTTCTGTCAGAATAAAGGAGAATTAATTATAAAGTTATATATATAGTCAGTTCACAACAGCCATCTGTGAATGGAAGACTGACATCCCACAAGGAGACTCAGGTGTCTGGATGAATCCAGTGGAATCCAGCACCTTCTTATCAATTCTCCTATATCTGGTAAGATTTTTTTACATGCATATGGATATACAACATCGTAGATGTTGTGTCTGCAGACTGAGATTCATTTGTGCAAGACGTGCAAGAGAAAAATAACAAGCCACTCTGATCATCCTAAAATGAAAGATACATATCGTTGGTCAAGGATTTATAAATAATATGCCAATTCAGTGATCACATACTGGGGAGCAGATCCGCAGCTGCAGTAGAGATCTGCTCAGCAACTTCTTGTGCTAGCTGTGCATTAACTAGCTTGAACACCTGCTGTGCTCAGCTCAGGGATTAATGGCCTTTTGGGATGGCTTCTTGCATTGGTTTGCTGCAGGATTGATGGTGGGTATGGTGACTACCCTGCAGGCAGTCAGTGGAAGGGCTTGTGGTGCAGTTGTATTTTGAGTTAGCTGAATTAGTAACTGCCCAGACTTTGCAATAACAGCTCCTCAGCTGTGTGGACACTGCCTGGTGAGAAGCTGCCGGGCATGGACAAACATCATCACAACTGACTGCATCATTTACAAATAAGGCATTTAGGCAGCTGTGTTCTTCCCATGGCCAGTGGCAAGAGAGAAGCACTGGAGGAGGCTGAGCTGTGCTGGATCCCTGTTGTCGGAGGGGAGGAATGAGATGCTGCTCCTGGCCTCGGGAGCCCCACAGCCCACTGGCTGCAGTGTTTGGGAAGTATTGTGGGGAAGTTTGACCACTTGCTGGAGCTGTTCTGGTAGTTTCCACTTGGCATCTTATGCTGACCACTTCTGGAGACACGGTACAGGACTGGGTGGTCTGTTTGCCTCTCCCTGTTCTTAGATTTTCATTCACTTATGAGTTACCTCTGGGATTTCTATCTGTTTCCATTGATTTTATATGATACTGAAGTGAGTAGCTTAGACTAGATGCCTTAGTTTTATATAAAGTCAAATTATATGAATTCTTCCTTAAAGTATTAACATTTCTACTCTGGGAAAAGCAAACACACAAAAGTGTTTCACTGCTTATCCTGCAAGTAAATGTATAACATCATTGGGACTCTGCATGCGTTTAAAGGTTCATTAGTGCCTTAATAACTAAAATGATACTGAGTCATTTTGGCAATTATGATAACACAACTGTGCATGAACAGAATATTCTTCACTGCACGATGGTGTAAGCTACAATATGCTTGCAAAGTAAACCTGCAAATACTTGCTGCTTAGCCTTTCTTGTCTCTGAAATTTGTAATTAATTCAATCAGGGACTTTTCTGTTTACTTGAACTGGCTTTGATTTGAACGCTAGTTAAGATAGCATTATGCAAACTCATGGCAGATGTGCAGAAAATTATTTTTCAGTTGTCAATAATTTTGTCCAATCCCTGTCTTCCTAGACAATGCTTCTACAAAAGACCTATTTCCTTTTTAAATATTACCTTTCCTTTCCCAGCCCCCTAGATACATTTGAAAAGAGTGAGAGGATTTGCTTTTAGCTAGGGAAATAATTTCCTCTTCCCTACCCTTCAAAACGCCTGAAATGCTGGTCCCCCAGCTCCCTTTAAAAGAGTTCCCTGAGATGGAGCCCTCCTTCTCAAAATTTTACACAGAAAAGTGGAAGCTCCTGCAATCTGGTTGTCAGAGACCTCTGCTGCTTCTGCAGTTACAACAGGGATGTTGCGTCATGAAAAGAAATGTCATTTTCTATTTAGAGGTAGAACAAAAAGTCTAAATCCCAAGTTAGTAATCAAAAAGAGTAGGTCAGGAACTCCTTCATAAGATTAGTTTAGGCAGGTAGTCTTCATGGATATATATGCAGTTCATACTTATGCTACTTAGTAAAAAAAATCTGTCAATGGGAATTAATGATCAATTATTACTATTAATTGGATACTTTCATTCTTTAGCTATTTTTTAAATCAATTCCCATATGTCTAGGTAATAAAACGTCATTCTGCCAACCAAAGCAGTTGTTATACTGCAATGCAGTGGAGGAAAAATACAGCATGCTGGTGTAAGGAAAATTTGTCTGGCTTCACCTTCCTCTTCACTCAAAGTTTTGAAAAAACTGCACAACAGTTCTAATAAAACTCCAGGGTTATAATGCAGATACAGTACCTCCAGAGGTGTTCTCATTCTGGTGTTACAAGTATTAATACATGTGAAATAACTGGAAATCTTGGAAAAAGAAAAACAATTGAACATGGATGTGAACTTACTTTGCTTCTATTGCATCTCTCCTCTATGCAAACATGTATGTTTTCATCAAGCTGTCTCCTTGTACACTACAAAAAATACATCTGCAGGATAATCTTTTTCCCTGGCCTATTTTTTGCAAGAGTCCTGAGAAGATTCTTTCTGATGTTTCTCCTTTTTTAACGAAAATATCTTTCTAGTACAACAGAAACATTCATGGAAAACATCTGCTTTCCCTCAAAGCCTGTTTTTTGTCAGGAAATGAAATCCACACTCAAAACCCTTTAATCCAGAAATCCAAAGTTCATCTGATTTATGCTGGCATATATTTACACAAAGTTCGTATACATAGGTTTCAGACACTGCATAAGTACTCAGTATTAACATGTCCCATGGAATTACCAGCCTCATTCCTGTTTATTCATGACACATGGGAATGAGGCATCTTTACTTCTGCAGCTTCTGTCATTGTAAACCTCAATTGCTGCTTTCTGCCATATCTTCTTGTTATTTTCTTGCTGTCATCTGTAGTCAACAGTCCATCCATCACCGTTGCTTTGATGATTGCCAGAGCCCCTGCATCAAGACCACACTGTCAGCTTGACATCCTGCATGTGGAATAACCTTCCCACTGCAGTAGGGATTTCTAGATGCTCAAGTGCCAAGGGCACAGGCTATTCTTTGGAGCTGATAAGCATGCAGATGAAAAAAACTATCTTTCCTGGTTTTACTAATTTTTATTTTTTGATTGTCTATTTTGATTTGTCTTTTTGGTCATTCTGATTTCTCTCCTATGCTTGTCTTGCTGCTTAGACACAATCTCTTATCAAGGAATACCTTTTGAAAGAACTGAATATGATTTTATTTACTCTGGTTGACC
>NW_008824542.1:1634782-1638179 GCF_000699105.1 Pygoscelis adeliae
ACCGTCTGTATTAGGTCTGATTTCTCAGTAAATACCAGCAAAATGGTGCTGTGAATGCTAACTAACTCTCCTGAGTTTTCCTTAGTTTGCATCAAAGCAGTTTCAAACAACATGTTTTAAACTGGGAAACACTATGTTTGCTTTCATCTTTTCCCATATGTGTAACCCTCCCACATACACCTATATGTATAAAACTATCAAGTTATATACATAAAGCAGGATAAAGCAAGTCAGACTCAAGGCATGAACCATGGCATGGTTTAGCTTTTGAAGTGGCTGCTGTGTGTCCTTGCATAGCTGGGAATTCCTTGGTGAAGGAACGCCATGAACGCCGTCTCTCTACCACGTCTGTACAGCCTGGGACATGCAAGCAGGCTGTACATTTTAATCAGTCATAGTCAATTAGTACACTTATGTCTTTCATTACATTCTTTGATGAAAAAAAAAACCACAGAGAATTTTTTAAAATTATGTTTTGCTATAAAATGTGTCCTTTTTCTTCTCCCCAGTGCATACTTGTGCTCTTGAGAGTCTTATCTTGAAAAGCTTTTTCTTGTACTCAGAGCCTTGTACTATTAAATTGCCTAATTGGTCAGTCCCACAGCAGGGAAATAAAACATCCCAGAGCATAGGATCCTGCAAAAGATGTGTTTCAAGAGCATCTTCCCTTGTTGCATATTTGTTGTATTTCTCATTGATGTAGTCCAGGACTGCCAAGGCAATAAAATGTTCCTGTTCTGATGTTTGGGGAATGATGTTGTCACAAAGGATTTGCATATTCCCCACCGTAGCAGAGGTTTTCCTGGCTGTAGTCAGCACGGTGCATACACAATGACGAGGAGACGTACCCTTTTTTTTTACTTCAGAGGAGTCAGCTAATGCATGCAAAAAGCAGGGAAGCTTGAACATCTGCTCAGAGATGATAAAGATAAAAGCTATTTGGGATAAGGTTTTGCTTTCTACTTTTTATTACCAAAAATCATTGTATTTTTCACAAGAAATCAGGAGGCAGTCACCCTCCTCATAGTTACAGTTAATGGACAGCATCATCATTAGTAGACCAAATACTTGCTCAGTTTATAGTTTTCCAGGTACAACTGCAAACGGAAAGGCAAAGTCCTCCAAGTAACAGAAAGTGTTAAAGAAACTAATAAGCAGCGTCTGTACAATCTTGAGGACAGCATTTGACAGAGCATAAAGATGAAAATGTCTCCAGAATTGGAGGAAAAGTATTTTGGAAAGGAGCTTCAATCCAAATGTTGCAAGACACTGAATTATACAAAGTGTTAATGAATACAATTTGATGCAACTATCAGAAAGGAAAATTACATTTAATATCTCCATGGCAGAAAGCGCACCAGAAAATAAAGGGAAAACTGCAGTTCATTATTGGAAAAATGAGCAGGCATCATCTCCTGAAGGAAATCAATTCCTGACCTGCCAGTAAGTGGTCTGCCTGTGCCCAGGGTGTCCTCGCACGTCAGGAATTCATCAGTTCCTCTCAGAAAATTTATAACTAACTCTGCCATTACTTGCTCAGATAAATTCAAATTTTGGTAAATATGTGTCATTCAAACATATGAAATTGACAAAAAAAATATAAGCAGCAATAAATTTAAACATGAATATCCGGAATCATAGCTGTCAGTTTTCAGGAAAGATAAGTGTCAGTCTCTCCCAATCCTCATTTTAAGCTGGTGTGTCCAATATTAGCTAAATCATCCATTGTTTTATGAGGAAGGATCCCAAAATAGTTTAGACACTTTTTTTAGAGGCATGCAAAACACTCCCAAAAGGAAAGTGTTACACAGCCCTGGAGCAGGGACCTGCACAGGTGCAAAGGGTGAGCGCAGGGATAGAAGTAATGAAATGAGGACAACCTCCCCCAGCACAGCAGAACCAGCCACTTATCCTGGTCTGGCTTTGTGTGTAAGCAGAGCTGCATGACTACCAGAAGAAGGAAACTGCAAGAAGAGAGGAGAAATGAAATCAGAAGAAGGAAAATGAGTATCTCCTGTGCAATTGCCTGGGCTTTCCTGATTCTTTTTAATATAATTTTTGCATGAAATGCCTCATGGGCCAAGGGTAGGCCTCCAACTTGGAAGAGAAATTGCCCTCTGCAGAAGAACCAGAAGGACAGAAGCGCACCACCTTTTGTCAAAGAAGACAAGAAGACTTTATTATTGCCCATCCCCAAGCATTCAAAGGTCATGCTCAAGCTCCCAATAATATGAGACTGGCTTGAAACTCCCAAGATTGAATGAAAGGTTAGATTTATTATATTTACTACCTGAGCCTGGTAGTAAGGAGGCATTTGTGTAACATTTTCAAATTTCCCAATGACCATTAGGGTTGGACCTTGTGGCTGCCTTTTTTTCTTTTAACAAAAGGAGCTGAGATTGGCAGAGTCACTTATTTCCAGAGGTAAATTTCCAGAGATAAAGCATAAACTATCGTAAGAATCAATGAGATACTGACAGTTGTCAGCACCAACTATACTAAAAAGTGGCAGTAATCTGACTTCAGCTTTGCAGAAATAAATAATACAAAGTGCAATTTCAAAGCAAGCAGGACTGGGGGCAAGAAAGGCTTTTGTCAGATTCATGTTCTCATTTCCCTGTGGCTCTCTCCCACTGCCCAGATGGCTGTATTTCCAAATGCCTGTCTTAAATTTTTCTACTGGTCACAGGATTTTGAGGGTAGTTTGAAGAAGAATATTCTCCTTTATCAGCAAGTTTTTCTTGCCAGGTGTCTTTTGCTGAGGAATTTTTGCAATCTAAAAGTTTCTCTGTGTCTACAGAAGTTATCTTACAGAGGAAGATGTTTTGTTTAACATAAATGCTACCATAGACTTACAAGTTTAGACTTAATTTGAGTAATCCAATAATAATGACATTTCACAGCCTCTAGGACAGAAGGCTGCCCTGACAGAGTAATACTTTTTCCTGTCCCCATTACTTGTCAGATATGGGCCAAGGTCTATTTTCAATTATGGTGGTCTGAGCCCAAACCAGTTTTGCGGAAGTGAAATGCAGTGATGCGCTGGTGTGAAGGAAGGCATTTCAACTCACTTCCCATTCATCTATTAATCTCTTACTTTTACATTTCTTTGTTTTATTCTTTTTGGATGCTTGTCAGCATGACTATGGCCCTCGCAGAGCCCTGCTGATGCGCCGCAGCAGGAGTTTTGCCTGGGCAGTATCTCTGTGTGGCGGAGCCCGCCGAGGTGCCGAGGTCTGCCCATGTGCCGGCAGCGACACCAGCTGAGCTCCCCTCTGCCCGCCTGCTGTGGATGGGGTCAGTCAAAGGGCAGGGCTGAGACAAAAGGTTTATTAAAGTTTAAACGACCTCGTTGCTGTGAAGATATCTCTTATTTGTTCTGACATCTCCACTGTCA
>NW_008824542.1:1638379-1642807 GCF_000699105.1 Pygoscelis adeliae
TTCATCACTCACCTGCTTTCTCTAGGGCTGAGGGAAATGGAAATCTGGAAGGGTTTAGCTGGGGCATCCAGTCAAGAAGAGCCACAGCATTTGATGGTGTTATGGCAAATGTTAACGAACAGGCAGGGCAAGGGTTGCCAAGAGGAAGCTTAAAGGACCCCAAGACACTTTCACTACTGATGTCCCCAAGGTGCCCTTTTTAGGGAAACTTTGCGGCATGTGGTGAGGGCCTCCAAACAAGAATCTGTTTTGGACCTGCCAGCAGAGAACGAGCTCTCCAAAAGGCAGCCAGGTCCCTAATTCTCACTGAAACCTGTGGCTCTGAGGATCAAGACCCAAATTCTCAGTGCTAGAACTTGCAAAAGACTGACTACAACTGTGACAGTATAAAACAAAGTCCTTTTTTTCATGTCCTTTTTATGCTTCCCCAGATTCTTGGTTACTCTAGTGTTACCTCATCCTCATCCAGTTCCTCATCAAGAGGTTTCCTGAGGTGCTCAAACACATTCATCAAGCTTTCTGAGGTAGAAATATAAAGCTGAGTGTCACCAGGATGCCCTTTAGGCCATGTCTCCTCTGAACTAAATTGAGCATTTGTAAAAGAGAAATTAATCTGCCTTTCCGTTAAGGCTCAGGGGCTGAAGAGGAATTGTCCCACCTTACCTCCAGGCTTTCTCTCTTCAAGGGTTTGCAAGTCAGTAAGTACCACATCACTCCTAGCTCCAAAGTTTTTGCTATATCAAAGCAAGGACACCTAAGGTCTAATAAGAGTTTCCTTGTCTCTAGCAAGAGATGCTTCTCGCTCTCAGTCACACAAAGCGGCTGGCAAAAACATGTAGCTTCAGTAGATGGCCATCCAAACGCAGACGTCAGAGTCTGGGACTTGTAAGGCAGAGATCTTTGTTATGGGCTGCTTTTCTTTTGTTTCTCACTAAGTGCCAGGAATGAAACTACAGCCTTAAATTGATCAATATTTTGCTATCACCTTGAGGAAAGTAAAGATTTCACCTGCAGAGTTTGAGACTTTTCTTCTCTGCTAATGTGTGCAGAGAGGTCAAGGGTAGGCTTCCTAGGGAACCAAAGTAAAGAAAGGCTTTCCATAAAAAAAACAAAAAAAGCGCTTCATTTTATAAAGCTAATTTTAGTCTCCTATTTGATACCCTGTCCAAGGACAGAACAAAGCAGTGACTACTGTCTGTTTAATGTTGCTAGTTTAGAACTGAAATAACTTTTGTTAGAAGTGAGTGAGTTTAGGCAAGGATTTTTGTAGTGATAACAGAGCACGTACTAGTTATTTAGGATGTCTTACAAGTAGATCAGACAAAGTTAGGATAATATGGGTCTTGCCCCTAGTTATTTGGTATTGTAAGAGTCAAAGACTTTAATACTTTTTTTTATTCTGTTCTAATAAATAACTAATATTTTGTATTGCATCACAGTTACTGTATGAGCATTGTAGATGACCTTTTATTTCTCTTCATTAAGACACTGGTCATATTTGACTGTAACTTATTGAGATCAATAAATGCTTAATGTGTTATCTTCTCAGTCTAATTTTATGTGACATCTTGCTGAGCCAGCAAAAGGAATGGAGGACAGATTGGGATGTGCAGTGATATCTGAGAGGTATTTATATACAACAGCTATGGATTTGTGGCATGTTTGCCAGGATTATTAAACTACTTTCACACAGGTTAAGTCCTCTAGCTACCTCTCCATAAAATGAAGAAAAGGTCATCTTACAGTTCAAATGCAGAACTTGGTTTCAATAGATCAGGATTTAGTTCCTATCCATGCCATAGATTTTGACTGTGACCTTGGGCAAATCACTTAATATCCCCGCCTCTCACTTCTCTGTAAGCTGAAGCAGGGATAATAACTCCTTAAAGGTGAGAATGAATATGTTAGCATTCATGTGGCACTCACACTGTTATTCAGTTCAGGGTCCTACCTCTGCCTTGAGCTAAGATGGAGTTGATCAAATTGTATTTCACCAACAGTTTGTTCCAAAGTGAATCTCTTGCTCTTTTAATGTTTAGACACAGTCATAGATGGTGAATGGTCTGAGACTGTTCCCAAAATGGTCAGTCTGTACCCTGATAGATTTGAAGACCTTTGTTCACCCTGTGTTTGGTGCGGAGTCCCTTCTCCTTTCCCAAACATGAAGCCAGATTCTGCCTTGATCTAACTCATTTCAGAAGCTGAAAGCTTCCCGGGGATCCAGCATTGCCACACAGCTAGTAGTAGGATTTCATTTCATCGGTGTAACAAGGCACAGTTGGAAGGGAAAGAAGACCCTGGATAAAGAATTTGTTGTTTTTTCTTTGATGTAAAATATACATTGATAATGATTTACATAATTCAGCCTGGTCTACAGCATGCTAGTGGGCATGAGTATCTGCTTATCTGTGCAGCAGTTAGCCAAGGTAGCCAGCAAACACGTAACTCAGTAAGGTTTTGTTAACAATGAAGATTTAATCATCTTCCGGAACACTCCAGATGCCCAAAAGTTTGCTGTTGAAAAGATTGTCAAAAGCCCTTTGTATAATTGTGGTGTGTTATATGTAATCACTAGGATGCATTCAGTGCTGGGCTGTGGTTCTTCACCATTTACAGCTGTCGTGGGCTCATCTGTCTCCCCTTTACACAAAGTTGTCTTCATGATCTTGTGCATCTGGCACAGGACTTGTTTAGTGTCAGTACGTCACAGGGCATGGAAGAGACCTAGGAAGGTCATAGCTGTGCCCTTCTCTCCCTTTCTTCCCCCATACTTGACAAATGCCTCATACAGATTGCTTCTTCTTTCCTTCCCCAATGGACATGTTCCAAGAGACATTTGGGTAAAATCAGCAAAATTTCTCCATGGCGCCAGGGTCCTAAACCCCCACCACATGATAGCCACAGCAAAACCCTAGATTTGCCATATGCCATTGCCTATCAGTGATGGTTAGATGCAGTGATAAAGCAAATAATATTATGTTAAGTGTTCTGCATTTAAAATCCCAGAAAGCATCCAAGGCCGCAGGAAACATGCTGCTCTGATCCTGTGAACAAAGTCATTGCCGTCTCCTCTCCATCACAAATGCCAAACCGCTCTGGTTACCCATTGGGTCAGCTTTCATGCTACCTGAGGTGCTAGCAATTAAAATCACCACACTCTGTGCTGAAGTGAAGTTGCCTTTCTCTTAATGCCAGCAAAAAGAAAAAGAAAAAAAAAACAAGCAAAAATCATACTGAATCCACCAGCCAGCCTTTGAATACAAGTACCCAGAAAATGACCAATAGACATGGGATCAGTGCAGAGAGCAGCACTGGAATTACTGAATATAGCTGGCAAACTATAAAAAAGAAAAATAGGAACCAGTTCTGTCTGTGTTATCTCAGATGAAACCATGTTTTCTATTGGAGAAACAAACTACCTTAAAATGAAAACAAAGATAAAAAAAGATATATTGGGCAAGAAATGGGCACCATTCTTTTAAGTTGTGTCAAGCGTACTTCATCCTGAAATGGAAACCATGATAGATAAATGTTTGTTACTGGCAGCTTAAGTTTTTAAATTAGAATCAAAATCCCATTTTGTTGGATTCATAAAGGGAAACAGAGAGCTTAGAGCTGTCCTGAGGCACTGCTGTGGTCTAGAGTGCCTCAAGGGAAGTCTTTAAAGATGCCCTTAAAATTAAAGAGAAAAATATTTCCGCATAGAGGGTTTTTTACATCAAAGGGGACAAAGGGCATGTTGAAACTGTTCAGATTTACAGAATGCTGTGTAAAAGAAAAGGTCATGAAAAGCAAATATGAACTAACAAGCACAGTTTACCAAGGGTGAACTAGATGTTTGGTCAGCTCCAACCTGTGCCAGGACTCTCAGAGAGGCAATCCTTACATCCTTTTGTGTTTCTGAAGCTGTAACACATAACAGTGACCTTGCTACTTTCATGTAAGCTGCACATTGATGAAATTGCTAATGGTATTAGTGAGAAAAGTCAAAATTGCATCTTCTGAACAAGTACCCTTCAAAATCAGCCTGTGCCTTACAAAAGCATACACAGCATGCATACTGCATCAGACCCCTTCTAGTCCCTTCTAGTAAATTTGTGACTGGAAATGACTCTGCCCTCATCTGTGAATAGGTTGCCTCAGTTAAGCTTGGAAGAATAGAGATAATGAAGCTCTGCATGCATGTTGGGTCGCCTGAGGGAGAAGGACTGATTCACATAAGAGGATTAGAGAAACAACTTCAGTGAATTGATGTGGGTTACATTCATCTTTATCTTAAACTTTATATTAAGGCCCTAAATTCAGCTCCCAAAGAGAATTCATGGGTAAGGTTGGTGGTTCTTCAAAGTCTGTACTCCAAAGTGACAAACATTCATTTTAACCTGTAAAGATCTTAGTGCTAAGATGTGTATGTCCTGATATAAGACT
>NW_008824542.1:1642841-1672079 GCF_000699105.1 Pygoscelis adeliae
AAATTTCATTATTCTTTAATGGCTGATTCCTTTGGTAAAGGACTTTTTTGTGATTATGGTTTCAGACCCACTGGAACAAGAGAGGCATTGACAGACTGGAGCAAGTCAATGGACAGGCCACCAAGATGGTCAGGGGCTGGAGCATGTGACATAGGAAAAGAGGCTGAGGGCTGGGTTTGTTCAGCCTGGAGAAGAGATGGCTCAAGAGTTGCTGTCTGCAACTGCGTAATGGGATGGTGCAGAGAAGACAGAGACAGGCTCTTCCCAGAGGTGCATAGGGACAGGATCAGAGGGCAACAGACCCGATATGAAATTTGGGAAATTCCTCTTTGATATAAAGAATACTTTTACCATGATGGTGATCAAATATTGGAATAAGTTGCCTGGAGAGGTTGTGGAACGTCCATCCTTGGGAGAGATCTAAAACTCAACCAGAGTTGAGCAGCCTACTCTAGTCCTGCATTGAGCAGTAGGTTGGACTAGATGACCTCCACAGGTCCCTTCCTAAATTATTCTGTGAGTTTATGAGTTAGGACAACAAAATGTTTTCATTGGTTGATTAAATGGCTTGTAGTTTCCACACTTTGGGATACTGTCTTTTTGAAGTGTCATCAGAGAGGAAATCAGAGGGGGGACAACCAAGCCTTGCTCCCAGCTTCTGCTACAGTAGGTACCATCATGATCTGTTTGGGTCTTCATAGTCCTGAGCAATACCTGGACCGCACTCAGGCAGAAGGAAGGGACTGAATGACAGCACCATTGGTGATGGCTAAATCCAGCATTTGGAGCATAAAAGCTTTGTTTCTGTGCTATGCTCCTTAAGGATTTTTTTTTCAAGTGAACGGTCTTTGGAGCTCTTGGGAAATGCTGCGTGTTTCAGCTGCAGCTGCTGGTTCAGGCTCTTAGGAAGATTAGAGAAACTGATTAAGGCCATTTGGTGCAACCATAATAAAGTAAAAAATTATAAAAACTCTGCTGTGACCAAGCCTACTTCTTCTGAAGTCTGAGGGACATATATCAGTGAGGTAAATGGGAGTAGATAAGGCCTGAGAGCATTTCACTTGGGTTTTTCTTTAAGAACTAAGTACTACTCTGTTTTTCAGGTTAATCTTGGTGCTTCATCTCATTCCACACTGGCATGCTTGCAGCTGAAGGAAATATTTATACAGCAGAATAATTCATGGCACTCTTTTCCCTCCTATATGAACCTACTTCTTATTTTATTCTTTTTCTCCACATTCCCCATACACATTCACCAGCACAAATTGTGTTTGTTACATAAGCTGTCAAGTTATCTGTGTAATGTTGTGTTAGGGATTTAGCTAGGGAAACAAATTCCCTTGGTGTGTGAGTAAGATTAGAACAGCATGTGTATGTGATGGATTTGTGGCCTGAAAACTCATTCAATTTTAGTTTGATTATGAAAGCAAGGTTAAATGCAAACAATATTAAAAGAAGTATAGGCCTGACTCTTCAAAAACCCGTGAACTTTAAAATCTCTGCAAAACTGTGTTTGGTGCAGCAACATCTCATTAAAATTGGTATGTCCTTCCTCTCTAGTTTCTATTTCTTCCCTTAAGCAACTAAAATTGCTAAATACTTCAGTAATCAGCTTTCCTAGCCCCACTTATTTTTCTCAAGGCCAAATCTTCTGGATGCCCTCACAAGAAGATTACTCCCAGGTACTCCCTGGTTCACGTGCACTTTCTGGAAGAGTAGAGAGAGGAAGACAAAACTCTCAATGATGCCATGACTAGGTGTCAGTGATACCATTGCCACAGAGGCACACTGAAACATCCCCAGGAGCGCTCCATGCTCTGCTGTCTAGTCTGGACATGGCAAAAACATAGGCTGGTGCAAGAAGCTATGCAGTAGCAGTGAGTCTGAAGCTCACTGAAAATGCCCTCTAGCCCCTGGCTCCTCTCTCTGCCTTTGGAGCAGTCAGGAAACACAAACCAGGGAGGACAGGCTTAATGTCACATTTCTGCTGTGAGATTTGTTACCCACAGCCATCCCCAGACCAAAGGCATCCTGAGCATTGAGAGGCCACTAGGGTCAGCTGTGAATGGCGCATGTAAGACTGGGTGAAACACACTTCCCATGCAAATGTCATGTCTATAAAGGAGATCAGTGTAATCATTGAGGCTGCCACACTGTATTTCATGGTGTTTTCAGACTCAGAAACAAGTCAGCTTGGGTGGTCTCCTAAGCCTAAATTTTCCATGAGTCTGCTGATGAACTGACTAAAATTAGAGGAAAGTCTGGATTTGATTTCACTGTAGAAAAAAGTAGGTGTGGATAGGTCATTTTAAAGAGACCCTTTCACTTAACCAGCATCAATGAATCCAGTCTGATGGCTGTTGCTATTTAAGTTACTTTCTGCTAGGTATTTACCTCTAAATAGCAGTATGCATTTCTCTGTTAGAGAGCAACACTAGCACTGAAATGTACTTCAAACATCTTTCATATATTCCACTACAAGGAAAGTGAGTAAATAAATCAGTGCTTATGACCTGATGGTGGCCCATTGCCTTTCCTGTGTGTATTCTTGTTAATGATCAACAGAATGATGGAAAAACAATTAGCAAGCAAACTGTCTTGAAGTATTCTCCCTGCAAACCTTCTCCCCTAGGTTTCTGTGGGAACTAGACACACAAACACTGCATTGAGCTCTTTGGCTGTTGGAACAAAAACCAACATCATTTGCAGTTGCACTTCCAACCACGCCTGTCAGAGGAGTCAGTGAAGTTGGCAAGACTACAGTGAAAAGTTAGATCTGTTATACCTCTTTTTATCTCCTGCTCTTGTGGTGCAAGGAATTGTTTGTAAACTGGGATTGAACATTGGCAGCCCCAAAATTTCTGCCCAATATGCTAACTGCTTTGCCTCATTATACGTATTCTGTGATGGCAGAGATTTAATCTTCCCTACTTGTCAGAAAGTTCAGTCGTCTGCAGAGAGGGCAAGCTATGATGCATTCTTCAGTGTGGATTTACTGTTATTTCATGTCACAAAGCACTGTGTTTTGAAATACCACCTATTGGTCCTGGAGGTTGAAGGCAGATTTGCATGCCTTCATACTACAGATTGTGCCTAGGTAAAGCAGCTTTGTTAAACACAGTATTTTAGCAGAGAACATATAATCTGTGACTACTACAGCTGTTCTACAAAGTGGGGTAAGTCTTAAGCATCAAAGGAGCAAAGCCTGCACTGAAACAACAGCCTGTCCTCTGGCATCAATGGGTGCAAGAGGTGCAAGTTCCTTCAAGTTCTGTTACACATCTGGGAGATGCTAAAAGCAAGAGAAAGCTCTGCCTGATGTCTCAGGTACTGGCAATTGCAAGACAGTTAAAACAGTATTTCCAGGTTGTTTCTGATTGAACACTAAAAGGTAGCTTGACACATAACTTGAAGCTTCAGCATCATTAAAAGTGAAGCTACAAAAACATCACTTTGAGCAACCAAAGATCTAGAACCCAATCCTCCTCATCAGTATGTTTTTTCCACGTTGCTAGCAAAACCCAGAGCTAGTTCCTGCTATGAACTGGTCAAAGTTTAAGAAATGTTGAAATCTCAACAGCTATTCAAAGTGTTAGCATATAAATCATAACAAATTGGCCATGACATTTTCAGTCTCTTCTGGTCAGTCTTTTATTCTAGTAAGAGTATGAGAGTTCAAGGACTCATCAGCAGAGCCTTTTGACAGTACACCAGAGTTGTTGAATACCCATGTTTTTGAGTAGTATGACAGAATTCAGAGACACAGGCTACTTTTTGTTTAAGAAATAAGAGCAATATTAGGTTGTGCTTTCTCAGTTTATCAGAGGGTTTCTGCATCCCAGAGAATTAAAGGCAGAGGTCTTGATGGAATGCAGCAGACTTTTCTCCTTATCGTCTTTTTAATATAACAAAGCAAAGCCAAAATTTAAGCTAAAACTGCAAGTAAAAAATATCTCCTGCTTATTTAACCAAAGGCACCTCCTCTGGTACTAGTAATGTTATAATCCTGTTTATTCTCCAGTGAGTTTAGTTTGTAGGTTCTTTCAGGGAAAAAGACTTTTCTAAAGTAAAAATAAAACCCAGGGAGAAAAATCCACCTTTTTATTCCCTAAACAAAAAAGATAAAAACCCAAACTTCTCCCCTTTTGCAAATCCTCTTTGAACTAACCCAATGAATTCAAATGGTTTAATGGTTCAAACTGAAAAGAAACATATACTCAGTTACTCTTTTGAACAAACACGTAAAATGTAGAGTGACAAGGTAAGGTTACTGAGGTACTTTGTACTTACCAGAGCTTTAGCCTCTATTACTTGATGGACTCCTAACCAGCTTTGACTTTTCATTGACTTTCCTCACCTTTAATTTAAGACTGCATTAACTTTTCCTGTCACCTTAATCCATTTCTAGCATTAAATTGCTGCACAGCTAGCTATAATGCTACTCAGTATTGATTATATTCTTTCCTCTCAATAATGTTTTGTTACATAAATTGAAAAATAACCAAAGAAGCTTCCTAGTGCTTTGCTGCTTTTTGGTAGTTAATAATTCCACTGATTTTTTTAAAAAATATGTTCTTCAGTGTTTCATTGCTCACTTAACCCAGGTCAGTGTTTTGGAGAAGGGAAAGCTGTAAATGAGATGTGGTGCAGTGGCTATGCAGAACATATTTGATCCTGGGGTTCGTCATAAATGACAGCTGCATGAGAGGAAATCCTTACCAGGTCCCAGTGGTGGCTTTCCAAGAAGCCAAAATCTCATTCCATGGCTGATGCCCAAGTTGTTTCCAAGCAAGGTCACCACAAAAGGAGGGGGTGACAAGGAGGAATGAAAGCTGCCTCGGTCTCGGGACTTCACAACTGTATAACCCACCAACAGGGAAACACAGGACACGTGGGGATTTGGGGTTCATACTTAAGACAGTCTGAGCACCCTCTGCTAATGACCACTTACATATGAGCTCCTCAGGGATGCCGTGATGCTAGAGAAGCGAGACCTGTCCATGTGTAAGGTTTGCACAGACAGTGCCTGGAAAGCCAGGACTAATTTCCTCTATGTCCTTGCCCTGAAATGGTGGCAATATTTTCTTTTCAGGCAGCTCTCCCTTGCAGGGAATGTGGGTTTTTACACCAAGGTGCTCAGTAGGGGGTCACCTCCATTACAATAACCCAGGCCTGATTAAAAGGTATTGCTGTTACAGAAGAATTGCAATTACGAAAGTGAAAAGATGAAACAAAATATAGTATTCTACAGGCAAATACTCTACGGAATAACACTGTGTTAGATGAGGCTTAAAATACTCTGGGGAAATTTAAAAGTTGCTTGAAGAATTACACTAGGAAAGATAAAATCTTTTTCCCAGCCTCAGAATTTAAGCTTGAATTTATTGTTCCGTGACAGAGTGTCTCCTCTCACCATTTAGTGGATCATAAAAAGAAAACTTAGTTTTTCTTGTTTCTAGTGAAAAAAAACTTACTCATGCTTGCAGCCCAGGCTCAAGCTGTGCCTGGCTGGGTAGGTCTTTAATACTTTTTTTGGTAGAAAAGGGAAGGGACATATCCATGATAAATATAAAATGTTTTTTTATATTGTTTGGATGAAGACAAGTACTGTGTTCATTCCTGTCTGTCTCCTTGACTAACCGTGTTGTCACTACACAGGCTCACTCCCTTGTTTGCACATTATACAGGAGATGTAACACAGGGCTCAAGGAAAGCAAATCTCTTCTCCCATAAGACTGCCTTCTCTCCCAAGGCAAAAAGGCACACCTTTGGTTGTCCTCAAAGTCAGCCTGCTTAAGTGGACACATCGCTAAAAGATAAACTATAGAGTTTAAAGAAAATTAAGTTGATATGTTCCAATACACACTTCTGGTAGCAGCTTTAAAAGAAGCTTTGGTTTGTTTTTTTTCTCCTTGTGTCTTGTGTTTGGTGTCTTTCTTTGTTAAGGATGGGCCCTCTCTGATTTTCCTGTCTTCTTTCCCATAATATCAAAGTAGCTGTTTAACGCAACCCAGTCCGTGCAGGTAAGTGCTAACAGGTATATATGATTTTGTGTCTGTTCCTGGGCAGGGCATTAAAGCACGCACAGAGAAAGCTGGTTTGTATAACAGCCTCCACCATGGACCTCAGATGTGACCTCAGAAAAATCACTCTGATTTTCCCCATCATGTTCCCTCTCCTGTCCCTGGTCTGCCCAGTCCTGGTAGAGCAGAGCCTTCTGGGGGCCAAGACCATCTCTTTCCGTAGGAACCTGAGCTGTGCCTGCTACAAACTCTATGTGCTAGGAGAATACAAATTAATGACATTAAACTGCTGTTGAAAAAACTTATTGACTCATGGTTTTTGTACAATATTGAAGCCTATATGGTTCTTAAGCCTCTCTGTCACAGTTAATACCACCTTTCAGTCATATCTTTGCAATTGAAACTCAGCAGGGGACTAAAGGATGACCAACTATTTTCCGCTAATATACAGTAGAAATGAGCATGCCTGATCAGTTCTTAAGAACACTCACAGTGAAGAAAGTACTCAAAGTTGAAACTCTATTCTTTTTAAGAGAACATTTTTTTTATGATGCCTGATTCTGCGTTTAATTCTGTAAGTGTAGTTTGAAGGGCAGAGGGAGTTGTTAAATTTCATTTCACATTCACACTCTTCTCCCATTGGCAATCCTGTGGAATTGTTACTGCTGCTCATGCATATTGAGGGGGAATGCACCCCTTTGCAGGCAGACTACAGCTCTGCAGCTCATTCCCAGCCATTTCCCAGATGCTTGGCACTGTGATAGCATTGAAGCCCACAGGATTTCCCATTTATGCCCTTATCATCTTTTCTTTCTTCCTACAAAGGATCCGCTTTTGCAAAAACCGTCTCTATGGCAGAGGAGGGCTGGGTGCGATGTCCTCATAAGCTCATAGCAGTTTCTGCTGCTCCTTCAAAGTGCACCACATCTTTCAAAGCACAGCACATCCTTCAAAGCACTTCTAACACTTACCTGTCAGCAAACAAGAAAGCAGGGCAGGACCCAAACGTTAAAGATCCAGGTTGCACA
Organism: Pygoscelis adeliae; assembly: GCF_000699105.1. NCBI lineage: Eukaryota > Metazoa > Chordata > Aves > Sphenisciformes > Spheniscidae > Pygoscelis > Pygoscelis adeliae. The sequence goes on from NW_008824542.1 coordinate 1,649,893, forward strand.
CTGTTGCTGGGAAGTGCACCGGTTCCAAGCGTTTTGACATCAGAATTAATGCCTAGACTAGGAGCTAGCCCAGAGTGCCTTGTGCCTCTTTGTGGATTAGCAGGTTGTGCCATCGTTAATGAATTCCTGCTCTTTCTCATTTAGACAGAAGCTACAAGAACTGTTCCAGTCAGCTTCAGTCTCCAAGAAGAAAATTAGTACAGAATATAACTACACGGCAGGAAAAAAGAAGTCAGTGCTTCACTAAAGCCTGGATGATCGTTCTGCCCATGCAGTACAGGAGGAGTCAACATAGCTGAGAAGCTCACAGCTATAGCGTGCAAGGAGTCATATGGCATGTGTCACAGCAGGACACCTTTCATGGCAGTTTCTATGGTGTGTGGTAAGGAGAGACAGCACTTCATGGCAGAGCATGTGGCAGTGCAGTTTGGGAGACAAAGCTACAGAGCCCTGCTGTTAGAGAAGAGTGCAAGCCATGGGGTAAAATGCCTCTGATGCCACCAGGAATGTTTCACAGTACAACCCTTCTAACTTCTGTTCATTAATTTCTTTTCATCCTTTTTTTTAAAATCAAAAGTCAAACCCCAAGATTGCAGTGAAAAGTAGACATGTTTCTCATCAACATAACACCTAGGATGGAAAATCTGAATGTGCACTAGTAACCATGTAAAAACCTTCTGTTGTGCTTCCATTCCAGCCACTGTTCTCACCGGGCTGCTCTCCAAAGTTTCCTCTGCTGCAGTGCATTCTTGCTAGACACTGACTGTCTGACACAAAGTCCAAGCAGACAGAAGAGAAGTCAAAGGAGGCAGTTAAGCAACTGGATGTCTCTGATTCCTTTCTTGCTTAAACTGTGTGTACTCAGGTGGGAAAGGATTTTATTTTTCTTAGGTGAAAGAGATTATCAGCAGGCTTGAGTATGTGAAAGAGTACCTTAAGCTGGAGCCAGCTCAGATAATTTTTTGGCTGTGAAAGTTCTAAATAACTTTAATACAAAGTAAATATTTAGTGGTGCTTGACATGGACCAATATATGATGTCTGGAATGGGTGTTGTTCTTTGTTTTTATTAAGTCCCTCTTATTGTGCTTATAATAGAGTCAAATGAAAAAATATGGTTCGTTATACCATGTTTTCAACAAACATGGAGCAAAAGGCAGTTTCTTTCTGAGGAGCTTTTGCCTAACCACACAGGTTGAAGAGGACTGGGAAGGGCTGTAAGCAGAAAGGATATGTGATAAATATCATGCTGGCATTGACATTTGAATAGGCGGCCAGTTGAGGCATTGATGAAAAAAGACAAATGGGGAAAAATAGAAGAGCAGAGACTAGAAGGGGACAACAGTTGAAGGGGATGAAAAAGGAAGGAGAGCACATCTGCTATGGTTAAGGGGAAGGCACTGAGGAATGTGTTAGAGCATGCTAGCTTTTACAACAGAGGAGAAAATGCTCAGAGCCAAAATTGTTTGATATAACCTCTGGACAGCGGTAAGAATGATAGTGCAGACCTACACAGTCCTTGTTGCTTAGGCCACCATTTGCTGCCATGGACAGGACTGGGACACCTTGTTTGGCCTTCCACTGGAGACGACAAATTACTGTCATGATGTCTCACACTAAGTGGGCAATATAATCCTCAGTTACATATCCAATTCTCATAATCACTTCACATTTCAGACAGGAGAACACAGGATGAAGTCTACGACTATAGTTACAGAAGGGACTATTCCATTGATACTAATGACAGATTTATGCCTTAACTGTTTCCAGTTTGAATAATAATAAATATTTCTGTCATTGTTTGATGGTCATCTCAGCATAATATTGGCACTTAGGCCCTTTGTCAGTGCTGAATGAGGAAAGTTTATCTTTGCATTTGCCCATTTCATGGTTTCTACTCCAAAAAGTCTTGAGCTTCTACAAACTCCTTAACCTCAGGCTCCGCTCAGTGTGTTAGATTTTGGTTGTGGGACGTGAAAAAGAGAGAGTGCTTTTTGGGGAATGGAGAACTATATAATTTACAAGCTGAAAAATGACTACATTAAAATTTAGAGGAAGATGAATATAATTATGTACATAAAATTTCAGTACTAGCCAGTAAAGCCATGTACTTGGCCATGTGAACTGAACTCCACCAAAAAACAGTCAGATGTGGAAAACAGACCACTTACGTGACAAATAATTTTCTGTTTGACAGTAGTTACAAGAATGATTTAGAGATAGCAAATTTGTCAATTTTCTTATAGTTATTCTGCAGACAATCAAAAGGGTGTAAAGTTAATAAAAGCAGAGAAGTCTAGAAATTGTCTCTGACTTTCTCAGCCCTGGCCTCTGTATATCACAGTAGCATTTCCACAGAAATGCTCCCCAGCCAGTCAGACAGTATTCTGAAAACAACCTTGTCCCAAGATAATATCCCTGAGGATCAGACTAGACAGGGATGAAGAACAAATACACATTTCACATTCATATACATAGTGGGAGCATTAAAGATTCAGCTCCTTATAGCAATATTCATAACTACAGGTAAATATTTACTCTATATTCACCTTCAATCAATCATATTTAGCTAAAATTTCCTTAGGTTTTCATAAGCCATTGTGTTACTTTTGCTACAGTGGTCTGCTAGAGTAAATTACACAACAGAAAATAGAGACAATTGCACTTTTGCTAAAGATACATGGTTAAATGCTTTTGCCTGAAATACAAGGTCTACTGATGCTAACAAACCCAAACTTCTCCTCTTCCTCCCCATTCCTGCCCTGCCCTCTATTACTCACATACCCAGGCTACCATTCTGAGGGTCTGATGGATCATCGGGATTACTGTAGATGGCAGCTGCTACTTCACTTCCTTCTTAAACCTTCTTTTTTACAACTTTCCCCCTCTCCCTTTCATTAAGGATCATTATTTTGGCTTAACTCCTTCTTTCCTCACATCTCTATATTTCACTGCTCCTTTTTCCAAAACGTAATGAAAGAATTCCCATCCTTTCAATTCATTTGGACAACAGCCTCATCAGTCCTGGTCCTGGCTGCTGAATCTTCTTCTCTTCCAGCCCCTCTTGTGTTGTTTCCATCCAGCTTTTCCACAGCTCTGCTACTCAGCGTAGCTTTCTTGGTGGACCATGTCACTTGTCTGTTTAAATTTTTTCCAAGATCAACACTTTCTCTTAAACTTCTGGTCTTTATCTCCAACTCAGGCTAAATCTCAGAACTGAATCTGCATCCTATATGGATGCTTCTGTCACCCACTTATTATCTTTCACGTTGTCCTTGACCATAAAACTGTTCCCCAAAATTCCCTATTATATCCAGGTCTGTGTCCTCATCTTATTCAAAACATTTTGAAAGACATTTTTTTCATATGAAGGCCACGCTATTAACTTGTCCTCCCCAACTAATGAAAAGGGTGCTCAGGTTACTTAACAAGCACAGCTGAATTGCCTTTGGTAGGAGGCAACTATACTAAATTATACCAGCAGAGAAATGGGCCAAAATACAAATTAATTTCTTCATTTAGGGCTTCTTACTGTGCTTTGATTTATCTGTGTCTTATCTTCTGGAGTTTCAGCTGTAAAGGGCAAGAACTGTCTTTATCACTGTACTGAATACCACTGCTACGTTCTCAGTTCTTTCAAGCCAGTAAATAATGAGATACTCATGAAATTCGTAGCGGGTGTTGTGTTTTAATACCTTATCTGATTTCAGTGGGAGGTTTACCTGACTAAGATCTTCTGGGATGCCTCCACAAAGCAGAATAATTTCTTGTTCCCCCTACCAGGTAACAAGTGCCATCTTAATACATCAATCATCACATAGTTATGTATAGCCAAAAGCCCCTAATAATAAATTCTAATCTCCTTAGGATGATAAAGTAGAAAACTAATGAGAACCTATTGCAAATAAAACTGAATTCCCTAAAAAGCAAGGTCTCTTTATACCTTAATAACACAATGCTCTTTCCAGCTGTCAGCCTAGAAACTCAGTACTACTCGGTATCACATACTTTATTCTGTTCTAACAAACCTGTTAATAAAATGAGCTCTACAGCTGTGGGAGTGAGGATTGTGGATTGGGAAAACATTACACCTAGTTCTGCATGGAAGGTGAAGCTGCACTATTATGGCCAAGGGCAGAATTGAAGTTGTTTTGTGAAGAAGCAGTTGAGCATGCATTTTGAAGTGCAACACTTGTTTTTGCTAACAGGTGAGTGTTTAATTCCGTTGGTTGGACAAAAATAGAGGCACTGCAGTAAGACCTGACTCTTTGTTCAGAGTTCTGCAGTAACCATTGCCAGGTATGCAGAAGAGGAAAATGTATCACATCCTGATAAGGAATGTGGGAATTAGCTGCCTGAAGGAGGGGCACATCCCTTCCCTGTATGGTGAACGGCTGTGTGATATGCCAAAGGGTTTTTTAATTACCTGATATAATTTCAAGGATGTAGCATTACTGGGTAACACCCCACAGGCCATACTATGAAGGACACTAGATGTGATGTTCACAATGGCCCACAGTCTTTCCTTGCCCTAATTATTCTTTCCTTTTCTAGGAGCACCTGGTCTGTTTTATTGTCACAATGCACAGACACCCAAAAATCCACTACAAATGTTCCATCACAACTTATCATGATGCAGTGGAATACGAGTTATGGGTTGTCTTGATAGTAGACAATACTGCCTATGTCTGGCAGAAAAGAGTTTGGCTGAGGGCTACCTGAAAAATAGATAGGGCTAGCTAAAAAACAAAGAGCTATTTGCCAAATGTGAATGGAGTGAATCCTCTAGTGATCCACACTGCAGCATATGATCCATTCTGCAGAATATGGTGCTCATCTGATACTTCCCTTCATATGCAGGAAGAGGAGTGTCTGACAAAAGGCAGGGAAAGCGCATGCTACCATCTCTTTCTTTCCCAGATCTCTTCATCCCTTGTGCTAATTTAAATTTTCTCTTTTATCCTGAGTAAGTGTTGAGCTTTGCTAACAGCAAACTTACATTTCATTACATTTTGTGATAATTGGTCTGCTGCTAATTTGAAGGTTGATTAGTTTTTTGTTACCTGTGATTACAAACAGGCACTCTTAAATGTTGCTTTAGTGCCAATCTGCTGCTCTAGTCAAGAACAATTTAGATGCTTTCTCTTGTAATTGAAAGTAACCGCTGATGGACAGGTAATCTAGCAGATGGATGGACCTAGTAGGCGTTCTCTCCTGGTAGATGGTACCAACAAATAAAGGTCCATGCACTGCTTGCAGTGGCAGGGCTTTTTAGTTCAGTTAATTACCATTTGTTGTTAATTAGTTACATACAACCAGCACATATAGTCTCCATTGACCTGTAAGAGGGGTGATTGTTATTTTGCGTAGCATACTGCTCCCTTTAATCCCTGGGCTCTTGACAGAAGACACAGTCTCGTTTCTGATCCTCTCCCGATTCAATCTGAATGGTGATGGAGTGGAAGCTGTGGTGCTCAAACAGGGCTTGAGTAATCTCTCTCAAAATCTTCTGGCTGTCCGCTGTGTCTGCTATAGATAGCAAGCAGAAAATAATAAAAATGCTTATAATATAATACTTTAAAGAAGAGTAAGTGTTTACTGACAGAAACTATTCACAAACTTCTAACAAGAAGTTTGTTTTGAGACATGTGTCTTGTCCTTTTTATCCTCCTTTCAGGAACCTGCATGTCAGCAAAAGTTTGTTCATTCAAATGTGGTCAGAATATGCAACTTTGGCAAGAGCTGAGCTAAGAGTAATCACCAAAGAAATTCAGTTTGGCAGAAGACTGGAGGAAAGCAGGAATACTTAATAAAGATTAGTTCATCCAGTCAGGGAGTAGCAACAGTGCCAAATGATTCGGATGGTTGATAGACCCACTCTTTTTGGGAAGCAGGGTCTCCATGGAGGAATTTGTTTCTGAACCCATTCCTGGCCAAACACAGGTGGAATTTTTTTCTTAAATAAACCTGAAGAGGTACAAAGCAAACAGATAAACAAGCAAATTGATCTAGGTAGTAGTGGACAATTGGTCAACAGGGATAAGGACTACATTTTAAAAAAATATTTTTAAAGATGAACTGTTCCCCTGTAGTTACCTCTACACTCTAAGCTATGTTTTAAAGATTGTTTTACAGCTAGTGATGCCTCAGGAATGCAGATTTGCCCTCTAAGTTTTTCTTACAGGGATCAACAGTTTTCAAGTTTGACAAATCCACTCCAAAATTTGTTTGATATTGTGAGAAAAATCCAGCCTGGGTCTAATTCTTCTAATTTATTTAAAATATCCTGTAGTTTACTTCCTTGCTCCACAACCTCTGCAGTTTCCAAGTTTTGGGCTAAGTAGAGGTCCCTGTTGTTTTGGCAAGATTTCTGGGAGGAGGATTTGAGAGCTTTTATTGTTGTTGTTGTCGTCGTTGTTATTTTTCCAACAAAATGATGACATTTGTTTTAACAAGCAACAGACATACAGTCAGTTGTGTCCCAGTCAGGGGAGACTGACCTTTACTAGGCAGCTGCTGAATACTTACACGCTGTTTACAGAAATTTACTGACCTGTGACAACATGAGCAGATAGAATAGTTTGATTCATTGTCAGAGACCAAAGATGAAGGTTGTGAACAGACTCCACTTTCTCAACTGCAAAAATTCTTGCTTTCACTACATCATAAGCAAATCCTTTTGATGTTCCTTAAAAGGAGAAATTGGTGAGAAAAAATATTTTGAAGAGGTAAGAATGATGATCGTTAGAGGAAAATGCATCATGAACCTTTATTCAGTTAGATGTATAATTTTTATAAAAATATTCAATGCTTTGGAAAGCCTGTCTATTTCAGAGTTCACTGTGAAATTTAATCCTATCCCTTGTTTTATGCTTCTCTACGGAAGAATGAGACTCATGCATGTCTTAGGAGATACTCTGAGGGTCCAGTTTACATAGGGAAGTGAGCTGTTTAGCCAGATTATGTCCTAGTTTTGCACCAACATCTTTTCTGAGTGCAGATTTTATGGCATCACCTGAGCACCTCTGAGGGATTCTGTCCTCAATATATTTACACAATAGAGAAGCATCTGTTTAGCAGAGAGGGAAAGACAAACATAAAGATTAAAATGGTTTGACTCAGGAATCTTAGATGAGATTAGATCCCAGGTCCAGTTATTGAGTAGATCAGTGATTGTTTTCCTAGATGAGCCTTCTTACAAAAGATGATGATAGCGATGACCCTCATTCAGAGTGAGGACAATTGTGATAGGGTGAGCTGCAACATGAAATTCAGAGTTTAGCCTAAATTCAAATTTGGCCAAGGAATTTAACTACAGATCTTCCCTGGAGTGAGACCTGGGAATCTGAAAATGCACCTCTATGCCCTCGTGAACAGCTATGCTCATCGTGCTTCACTTGGATCAGTAAACTGAAAAATATTTTTAATGCCACCAGTTACGAAGTATAACAATGATAAGCACAGTATTGGTTAATTTTGTCTTTCATACCATAACTGATAATTATTTGTAATTGTTAATGACCTCAGTGTTATGTGCTTTGTCCTATCTGTTTATTACAAGAATGATATGCTATATGGAGTGCTGACTTAGTAGAATATGACGCTGACATGCACATGCTCTTTAGAGAAAACCATGGACAGTCAGTGCCTGCATGACACAGTCAGTCGCAGGGGCTGTGGGACTGACACCCCGGGACAGACTGGATGCGTGGGGTAAGAGCCTCTTCCAATACCAGCTCCAACATCCAATTTCTCTTTAGAAAATTCTGGGCAGAATATGCTACTTAGGAGGTAGGAGACTGGCTTCAGAGACCTCCCCAGAAGGACGGCGTAAAAGGCCTTGCTGCAGAGGGGAACAGAACATTGCAAATTTTGGCATGTCAGCACTCCTTACGGAAGCTGGGAATCACTGCTCTGAGAAAGAGACCCCAGAGTGTCAGGGGCTGCCATGCCTTCCTGGTAGTTTGATTTTTTTTTTTCAGTAATCAAGAGATCTTCTGATTTTTTGGCAGCCAAGATACAGCCAGTTGCTGCACTCTGTCTAGGTACAGTTCTACACAAATGTATCTCTATCTCACAATCACTGAAAGCAAAGCAGCCCTAGAATGAAGCTTTACTGTAAAACAATATTGGAAATTTTCTTTCTTGAAACAGAAGTAGGTGCAAAGTGAAAGAGAGAAGTGAATAGCCATGCAGTCAGTCACACTGAGTAACTCGCATCCATTCAAAACTTACACTGTTAGAGCTACTTTTCCCTTTAATCCTTATGTCTTCATAGTTGAGAAAGAGGTTGCATTATATTATTCAGTGTAAGGAAGGCAAAAACCTGCATCTATGACTGCTCAAGTCATTTGGCCTTGCAAATCAAATCTTCAGGCCCATAGCTGACAGGATTAAATATTGCTAAGCCTAGTTCTTCTTGCTGCTGATGTGCTGAGAATTGTCTATTCCCTTGCACCTGAACGCAACTGGAAAGCTCCATCGGCTTGCTTTTCTGAACCGGCATAACTAAAGATCTTTTAGACTTCTGCCTCTTGCACTCAGCCTATTTCACAGACACAGTTCAAAGCTCAGATTTTCTTTTCTTTGGGTTTTTTTTGGCAAAGACTTGTATTTCAGATGGGTAAAGGAATTACACAATGAACAAAGTGAGTAGACATCTCATATGCCAAAGGGGTGATAAAAAGCAATGTTACACATACAACAAATAAAAGCAACTCAGTTTTAGGAACACATTGGGAGTTCATTAGCAACATACCAGTACACAGATTTTTACGAAAACTGGCATATGTATAAATCTTTTAGTGCAATGGTAGAAAACAGTTTTGATTAAAATTGTAATTAGGTTTAAAGTATGATCAGAATTATGAGAATATTGGAAACTGATACAGAAGTGTGCTATTATACTTTTGTCAGCGAGTATAAGCGTTATGGAGAAAGAGAGAGGAAAAAACCAAAATATAACTGTATTGATTCTGGAATCAGGTCCTACCTTCCATTAACACAATCAAAATATCCCTTAAAATGGTGATGGTGGTTGCCAAAACAAAGATGGAAAACACAAATGTGCAGATTGGGTCAGCTATTTTGTATTCTGGCTAGAAAAATATGAACACATCACTTTGTTAATTTCATTATTGTTGGTTATTGCCATTTTTAATTAGTTAATCTCAAAGAATAATATATTCCATTCATCTAGTACAGAATGAGTGCTGACCTCCTTTGCCAGTTAAGGAGCCTCAGCACAGGGAATGAAGGTGCTACAGGCGAAGAAAGGGAGAGGCACCAAAGTATCCTCCTTGCAGTTGAAACACCAAGAAGCAAGTGTTACACTTTCAACAGTCATTTCAATTCCCAAGAATAAATATAATTGTCTTTGACTAAATTACAATCTATATCATTAAGACAGAGAAAATATTTACATAGTACCTAGTGTCACAATGCTGTGAAAATAACTGTTATCCTTAATTGCAAGGAAGGCAAGTGAACTAATAAAACTAACCTTAAAGAAGATGATAAGCGCACTAATTAGCACACTAATACTCTGGAATAGATCTCCGATGGTGTGCACAAAGGCTGCCCGCAGACTGGCATTGCTCAGAGCTGCCTTTTCTGGAGGGGCTGACACGTATTCTGGGGCTTGTGCCCCATGGCTGTGCCTGTGGCCGGTCTGGTGCAGAATCAGGCTTAGTCTGCAAGACATGTAAAGCTACAAATATCAGTGGGGTTATTGCACCTCTGAAAGCAGTGATATCACACATGTCCTCAATCCTCTCACTTCTGAATGCTGAACAGTAAAATCAGACACATTAGGCAAAAATACAGAGTGGCTAAGCAGATAATTCCTAGGTGATTCAGTGTTTTTTATACAAACAAGAAAGTCTGTGAACAGGGGAATTAATGAGGCCTCATTTTCTATAGACCTCTTCAATGTTCTGACATCTAATAAAAAGTGAGATAGAGATTAATCTTTTCCTGAAGTTTGTGCATTTATAATTTCACTTCCCAGTGTGGCAGCTAACAGAAAGGAGGAGAGCAACTGCAGCCTTCAACGAGAAGCAGGATCCCTCTTCTCTACCCCTTTCCATGTTCTCATGAAACTCATAAACACTTAATATTTTTGAGGCCAATATCTCTCTATCGTTTTTTATTGAAATACAGCAGCACCTTCAATGTTCAAAAGTTATATGGAGAGGAAAACAAAGTAACTTACAGGATGTTGGCGAGCACGGCACAAGCGGAGGTAATGAGCATCACTGTAGCATCAATATCATAATCAGGTTGTAACAGCCTCATGCCAGCCAAATACGTCAACACACCAGTCACCATCCAAACAATTATCATAGACATCAAAGCTCCCAGAATTTCTAGGAATGAAAAAAATCTGATTTTAACAGCAGTCATAACAGAAACACAAGAAATTTTAAGGGATTGATGGTAATTGTTCTGGGTTTGTGAGCTTTATAGCCAGCAGAGTTACTTCTTGGCAGCCTTGATGCTCACAAAGAATGGGCCAAAACCCTTTCTGGTCATAGCAAATCCAGTGGCTGCCCAGGGCAGCCCTATGCATGTGGTGGCCTAACCCTGTTCTACCTGATCCTACTTTTGTGCCCATTCCAGTGTTGAGTTCATGTGGCATTTGGAGAAATTCAGGAGATGAAAAAGATTGTTTGGGGAGTTTTGGGAGGAGCAAAAGGAGTTGTAAAGGTAAGGAAGGATAAAAAATCAGTTCTTTTACACCTCACACAGTTGCCTGGCCCTGCCAGTATGGTTGGAAGACCCCAGGAACCAGCCCTCCTCCCCCAACAAGATTATCTTGGTCACGGGAGCAGAGGTTGGAGGGAAGCAGAGAGGGACAGCTCACCCAAACCCACTCGCAGACATAATCCCCCTCCAACAGCCTCTCTTGTTTCTGCACACCTCTCATCTCTTCACACTTCAGAAAGGCAGTGACAGCCCCTGACGAGGTCCTGCCAGCAAAACCTCTCCTTCCTCTCTGCTGGGACTCATCCTGCCAATGCCAGAAAATCATTTTTGTGCCACCAGCAGTGATGAGGACAAAGGAAGTTATTTTTTCCCTGGGGCAGCAAAATTTAATTTTGTCTCTATTGGCTCTGAGTTGGGCTCAAATAAATCCAGTTCCCAAGGCCACCTTTTATTGCACTGCCATAGGCGAGGTCTGGGGATGTTCGTATGAACGTGCACCATGTTTTTAACAGGATGTGGGACTAGTAATTGCCATGTGACTTGAATGGGTAAATGTGGCACTTTATGAGTACAACTGAGATAATACCAAGGAAAATGAAAGGTAACAGCAAAGTGAAAGGCAGTAGATAGAAAGAGCAAAGCACTTGCACAGACCTCCACTGTCAGTTCATGAAAGCAGCTGAAACTCAACTTATGATTTTGAATATATTTTTATGAGGGTCATACATTTTGCAGCAGTGCAGGCTCCAAATTGTGCTGGTTTTGGCTGGAGTAGAGTTAATTTTCTTCATAGTAGTTAGTATGGGGCTATGTTTTGGATTTGTGCTGGAAACGGTGTTGATAACACAGGGATGTTTTCGTTACTGCTGAGCAGTGCTGACACAGAGTCAAGGCCTTTTCTGCTTCTCACACCACCCCACCAGCGAGTAGGCTGGGGGTGCACAAGAAGCTGGGAGGGGACACAGCCGGGACAGCTGACCCCAGCTGACCAAAGGGATATTCCACACCATATGACGTCATGCTCAGCATAGAAAGCTGGGGAAGAAGAAGGAAGGGGGGGATGTTCGGAGTGATGGCGTTTGTCTTCCCAAGTAACCGTTACGTGTGATGGAGCCCTGCTGTCCTGGAGATGGCTGAACACCTGCCTGCCGATGGGAAGGAGTGAATGAATTCCTTGTTCTGCTTTGCTTGTGTGCACAGCTTTTGCTTTACCTATTAAACTGTCTTTATCTCAACCCATGAGTTTTCTCACTTTTACCCTTCTGATTCTCTCCCCCATCCCACTGTGAGGGGAGTGAGCGAGTGGCTGTGTGGGGCTTAGTTGCTGGCTGGGGTTAAACCACGACACAGATGCTTATCACAATAACCATTTTGTCTAAAATTGACAAATAATGAATGAAAGTGCACTGACAGGGAAATCTAGTTTTGCTTAAAAGTAGATAGAGAGAAGCTAACATAAAGCATGGTGCTTATATTTTCTGATAAACCTGGTGTTTGTATTTTCTCCAAGTTACAGGTTGAAGCCCTGCAAACCTGGCCCAGCTGAAGGTGTTGATGGCTATGCCATCATTGCCATGAAAGGAGCCAACAGCTTTTGAGAACACCTGCATGAATGTCTGTGTACATGTGTGCGTATACTCCACAGCTGAAAATTAACGTTAGAGGTCATCTTTACCTACATAGGTGAAAATACATATTACTTTTCAATGTAGTATCTTAGCAAAAGTTTAGCTAAGCTTACGGACCAGTTCAGTAGTACTAAATGTTTTACTCAAGATGTTCTCAGTTACATTTCTTCAGAACTGCTAGTACTAACAGAGCACAGCAAACAATAGTATAGGATTGTTTGGCAAACTCTGAATCATGCCAGAGATAAAGAAATAGAGGTGGAAGAGAGCTGTCCTACCTGGAAGTAGGTCTGGCTCATACTATCAGTCTCCTCCAATATTATGCTTCTAGCCATGTTGCTGAAAGTAGCTACACACCCAAAGGATTGTGTTGAATTGCTGTCTTACTGATTCTGTTGCCTGGTTCTGGCTTAGAAGACAGGAGGCATTCAGATGGCTCCTGCTAAACCCAAGCCCTGTCATACACAGTCTTTACATGACAAACGCTATCTATCAGTCTGAGAAAAGCAGTGAAAATACAGCTTCCAGTGTCATGGAGGGCTGCAACTGCAAGACTTTGGTAGTCAGCGCACAGTGACTCTGCCACCCACCTGACTGCCCTCAGCTACTCTATGAAGGCACCCACCTGCATATTAAACTGGAAATACAGCTGGGAAAATAAGCAAGAAACAGGATAACTATCATGGAATGCAATCAAATAGCCACTGACATTTGACACAGGGCCTCTTTGCTACCAGGATAAAAAGGCAATAAAAGATTGGTTTTGAAGTTCTGCATTGCAATGACAAAAAACTAAAAAACCTAACACAGACTGAGGGTGAAGCTACATGAGGTGGCTAAACCTGCCTACCATCTCGTTAGCAAGAAAGAAGTCTCTCTTTCACTTCCCTTTATTCCCAGGCGAAGAGAGCATAAACACAAAAAGTAATTATGGATCAACTGATGATAAGTAGCAGTTTGCTAAGGCTGCACAATTCAGCTGTCTGTTGGCAACATAATGCCAGCCGTGCTTCAGTTATACTAAACCTCCCCCTCAACCAGCAGCCTGTTTCCAGCAGAGCTGGTAGAATATACTTAGGGAGCAATATAAAGACAGGATGAGTATGGCATTTGTCTTCTCTGGTACATTCTGCAGCTACAGACAACCTTGGCCTGCAGACATCCTGAGTCAGAAGCTGCTTCTAGACCTTCCTATTGAACATTCTTGAAGCATTTATCATCTGAGTCCTCAGTTCAGGTGCATAGGTGTCTAGAGCCATTTGAGATACACTGACACCTCCATATATGACTTAGAATCATAGAATCATTAAGGTTGGAAGAGACCTTCAAGATCATCGAGTCCAACCGTCAACCCAACACCACCATGCCCACTAGACCATGTCCCTAAGCGCCTCATCTACCCATCTTTTAAATACTTCCAGGGATGGTGACTCAACCACTTCCCTGGGCAGCCTGTTCCAATGTTTAACTACTCTTTCAGTAAAGAAATTTTTCCTCACATCCAATCTAAACCTCCCCTGGCGCAACTTGAGGCCATTTCCTCTCATCCTTTCGCCAGTTACTTGGGAGAAGAGACCAACACCCACCTCGCTACAACCTCCTTTCAGGTAGTTGTAGAGAGCGATGAGGTCTCCCCTCAGCCTCCTTTTCTCCAGGCTAAACAACCCCAGCTCCCTCAGCCGCTCCTCAGAAGACTTGTTCTCCAGACCCCTCACCAGCCTCGTTGCCCTTCTCTGGACACGCTCCAACATCTCAACATCCTTCTTGTAGTGAGGGGCCCAAAACTGACTTGACACAAGATGTATAGATGACCGATAGCCTTCTAGAGCGGCAGTTGGAAACTTTGTGGAACACATTAGGGCATTTCAAATAGCACCAATCCCTTACATATCAGCAAATAAATTGACCCCTAAGACTCCCAGTGTAGGATTCATTTCCAGACCAAGGCAACTAAATTTAAATGTCTACATGTAGGTGTGAGCTAGGTGTCTAAGCTCCCATTGTGGACAATGGACATTAAATTAATGGTGATTCACACAGCTCCCTGCTCCATTGACTGACTGGGAACACATTGTAGTTTCTTACCTACAAGTGTCTGGTAGCATTTGAGATGCCCTGGTCTTGTGCTTGGCATCATGGGCAGTCTCCTGTGGGTCTTGTGCCACAGCTGCCATTCCCATGCGTAAGCCTCAGACACCCCAGGGATATAGCACTAGACCTCTATGTTTAGACAGCTGAACGGAACCTAGATTTCTGTTGAACGTATCAGAAACTCGGACTCTGTGCTTCTATGTGCTCACTTACATGTAGACATTGATATTTAGGTGTCTAAATCTTGAACAGAATCATACCCCCAGAAAATTTTTCTCATAGTTAATATTTTGCTGATGTCTTGTCTTTTGTCAAAGCACTTGTGTTTGATTGTAAGGCTTTTGGTGTTAGGTGTCATCTGTAAATATATTGATTTTGGTTGAGGAGACAGAACTTTCAAAATCTACCAGTACTTCCATGTGATAAAAAACAGCAGCGATAAAAAGATATGCAGGGAGAAGATTTAGAAAATGGTAAATGTTAAAGGATCTCACTTTTCTACAGATATAACTTCGTTGTCTTTTTAAAATAATTTAATGATTTGCTTTATCATTCTATAAATGGAGTAGACCCTCATTTTTATGGGTATTGTTGTTTTCATAAAAACTTGCATTTCATAGTAGATTGAGGACTCAGTCCTCCTCACACGCAAGTCACTAGGGGAAGTTGCTGTTATCTCAGCCAGAACTAGCACCAGCCCAAAACTATATTCAATAATGAACGGAAAGACACGTTTGTAGATAAGAGATGACTGTGCTTTTTACTTCTTTGAAGCTCACTGGCTTGCTCTGTTTAACATGTGTCCTGGGGGCTTTGAGAGCATTAGTGCACTATCTCTAAATATCTGCAGACCTATGTTGGGCATCGGCATGTTTTCCGATCCCTGGCTATGATGACTTCCCTTTCCCATTCCACATGTTCATACTGTGACATGTTTGCTACCTGCTCGGTGCCACCCGAAAGTTAGCTGCTTGGTGGGAGGTTTGGAGGCAAGCCACAGTGAGAAGAGGCTGATCAGGAAGCTTGTCAGGTCCACCAGGATGTGTGCCGCATCGGTGATCACCGCCAGGCTCCTGGCGATCTGCCCACCTGTGGGAAACACGTGTCCGTATCATGGCTCTGGTCGGAAGTTTGAGTTGACCAGATCAAACTCGAGACCTGCTTTGCTGCGAATCAAAGGGAACACTCAATTTTCAGTGATCACACACACGACTCAAAACTCTTCAAATTTAGTTTCATTTGTACCTCGTTCATGCAATGCAAGGTATAAATTAATAGAAGGAAATAAGCTAAATTTCTTTGTGAGAGCGAGAGAGAGTCCTAAGGACAATAAGAGTTGTGATACATTAGTGCTGTGGTTATACTACTATTGGACTGTTTTACTGTAACTATTTTAATATCAGATTTCTTGGTGAAAAGCGGCATCAGAAGATGGATTACATCAGAAGATTAGGGATCACATTTCCAGTATCCTCCCACTATCTCTTCACAGATCGCTAGTATTTTTATGTACAAATACTCAGACTCTTAGCTTATGGGATTCATTTCCTATTTGTTATAGGAAAATATGCATGTACTTCCTGAGTTTTGGATGGCTGGATGCCCAACTTGTTATTTGTCACAGGCAACACTAAAACAGGAGTAGAAGGAAAGGTCCTAGTAGAAGAGCTATGATAAACAACCAGCCATTTTGGTGAGGGCATAGAGAAAAATGTTCTGTTTGCAGGTCTAATCTATCATTTTGTATCTGTAATGCATGATTTAATTTTGCTGCTAGAGCTGGAAAAATGTGGCTGAATGTCATTTTACTTTGGGGGGTTTTGGTTTCATGTGAATTCTGAAAAAAAAAATCCAAGCCATTTTAGGCTATCTGAAACCACATTTCTTTTACCCAGTAAGCCAAATATCATTATTTTGCCAAATTCTTCTAACCATGTCTTAGGGCTAAAGACAGATCCAAAGAAACTACAAGATTGCTCTAAACTACGCCAGCTGCCGGTGGCTGCAGGAGAAGACAAGGGTCACAGGCAGGAAGCTGTCCTGCCAACTTGTCGTAGCAGGGGAATCTTTTCATCAGAGTGGAAATGCAGAAAAATGGAAATGTGAATAATAGAGCCAAAATGTCTAGTTTCTGCGTTCGGCAATATATTTCCATCCTTCTTCAGTTATTTAATTAATTTCAACTCACCTGTTTCTCCTGACCACAACCCATATGAGAATCAACGAATCCTGAAAAACATCATAAAATGCCTCTTCCAAAGCTTTGGAAAGATACCACTGCCAAAGGGACATGTAGACACATCTTTTCTTTCCTTTTAGATGGAAAGTCTTCATGCCAGCAGGATGGACTGTCTGTTTAATTTCCTCCCATATGCAGATTTTAGATTAGAATACCTAATACTGTATGGTTTGTCACCGCAGGAGAATGCATATTGCACATGTAGAGCATATATCATTTTTTTCTGTTGCCTCCCTATACATCCCATTTACAGCTGCCTGAAAGTTACTTCCCTAAAGGGAGCAGGCATGACTGCAGAATTTGGGAGCATCTCATTCCTTGCAGTAAAATGAAAAATTCAACAGAACGGGGATTTCCCAGAACATGAGCAGGTGTAAATGCACATATACTTTTTGGTCATGACACAGCTCCTAGACTTTCGCTGTTTGCAGGGTAGCTGTTTCCCAAGTGGGAAGCAATTTTGCATAGCAGAGGGAAGCAGGCTTGTCTGGCAGTGCACAGTTGTTAACAACCAAGGCATCAGCTATCTTTCAGCAAACAAAAATGTAGAGCACAAGCTGCCTGCAAAACCCTATTGCATTTTAGATACTGTATTTCCATGTTCTGTGGGACAGCATTACAAAAGCTTGCTTCTAGCCTGCCCTCTTTGAAAAATGTTGGCAAATTATTATTTTATGTATTGCTGGCATAACTAATGCCTTGGGTGAGTTTCTGACATCTCAGTCTGCTTATCTTAGCAACCTGGTCAAGTCTATATGTTCCTTTTTGACATGATGACACATGCTGGGTTTGTCTCTCTTTCTAGTGCCCAAATAGAAATAAAGTACTTTGAAATCCACATTTGGTCCTTAGCTACTAAAAATCCTTGGAAAGCACTTTTAGATCAGGGCTGTACATAGGATGTCATTGGTTTGACTGATATGTCCAAATCTATGGAGATTGTGGTGGATCTGCATTAGAAGAACAGGAGATAATTGTCTTTTGGAGACAGTTGGTGTATCAGGCTCAGCCAACAGTGCCCCTTTTGGGAGAGCAGTAAGGACCAGCACAGATGGTTTGAGCAAAAATATCACTAGGGATTCAAAGAAGCACAACTTTTCAACTTCTTTGAGAGTGATGCAGATTTGTTTCTTCTGTTTAGCATAATAATGCCCACGGAAGTTGTTTGCCCTTAAGAGGAGAAGGAAGGAGAACATGTTCTTTATTTTCAAGAGTAAAGCCTGTGTAATAGTTATAGGCTTTTATTGCTTTGTATCAATACTCCCAACAAGTGGCCTTTATGACTTACTGTTACCCACAATGGATGTTTATAGCTTTGTATACCACAAAGCAGTAGAAACCGTCAGTCCCTCAATGGTCAATCATCAGACACAGGCTGTCTAGCCTAATGATTAAAAAAATTAAATGCATGGTTCATAATTACAAAAATCTCCATAGACTGCTGTCTGTAACTGCCGTTAATAACTGGTTTGTCAAAGTTTAATGGTCTGAAGCAAAATGGTCTTCAAGCCTGTTACTTAAGCTGTCACTGCAAAAAAGCTGTATGATTCATTAAGCAAAATGAAACATTTAGTTAACATATCATCTGTCCTTCCAATTATCCTCTAGCATTGCCGCATTCACCACACTTAAGCCTACTGATTATATGGTTTTGTTAATAATGCATTACTTCTGGCACTGGAAATTACTGCATGGAGATTTGTGGTATGCACTGGTTTTCACGGGGAAATGCACGTGACCTACAAACAACAGGGCTTCACGCAGATGAAGCACGTGGGAGGGAAGAGTTGGAGAAGTCCCTGCTGGGTTTGGCAGCCAGGGGAGAAGGCAGAAATGCAGCAGCTCTTTCACTGCCTCCACTTCTCATCTGTGGGGAAGACAAAGCCTTTCTATTTCATTTTCATGGGGCTCCAGAGATGCTGAAGCAGGGAAAACATGGGTTTCAGAGGCCTTCCTGGCTGATTTTTGTTACATCCCCTGGGGCACATGTGGCAAAAGCCTATGGGATTCCTCATGCCTTAACTTATCTCACCTCACCGCAGAGAAGGGGAAATTAAAGAGCCAGGAACTATCAGGTGGGTATAAATGTCACAGAAGCCATGCAGAGAGCAGATCGGTGGGACAAAGCGAAAGCTAATGCTTTATGAGTGAGCTTAAAGTTATATTGGATATTGTAGGATGGGTCCAGAATTGAAGGCTAATTAGACAGGGGAATAATTTTCCATTGATCCAGAGACACACCAGCAGGCCTATTTAAAAGATAAATGTGCCCTGGTATAAACACATTGACTTAACTGAGGAAAAGCAGATGGTGAATCTGGCCCTGGATTTCGCTGGATTTTGTAAAGACTGTTGCATTTAATATCAGATCCTGCTGCTAGCAGCCTTCATCAGTGCTGAGGTCTCATTGGCCTGGATAACCACGTAAAATCTTTTAATCTTTTCCAAAAAATGTAACCCAATTTATTAGAAACCTTTTGTGACATGATGCTAAGACATGCTAGCAACTTTTAGCCGAGCTTAAAGACCTGGGAGAGCAGTTTAGAGCATTAACTGATCCTTGTATTCCCACCCACATGCAATCCTTAAATGAACATATGAAAATATTTTGATTATTTCACTTAAAAAACCCACAAAATTCTTTCAAAGATTGGGGAGAAAGGAGAGATATTTTATCCCAGGTGGGTTACCTCTGTGCATCATGGGTCACTGCGCTCAGAGTAGGTGTAAAAGGGCATGAATATGTCTGTGCTGGGCACCAAACTGAGCTCTCTTTGAACAAACATACTCCCCTGTAATCTCAGCAAGCATGAAGAAGATGCAAATTACTGATGCTACACAGAGCTTCCTCCTGGCTTGATGCTGCTCCCTTTTCCTGTTCTCATAGGCCTGTGAGTAGCTGTGACAGTGATACGCTGGATTAGCTTCAGTATCTTCTGCTTCCTGCTGCTGCCTCTCTTCATTTAAATTCTTCTGATGCCGGCTCATCCTTTGGGTTTGAAAGAAACAGAAGGTTAAAAAAGAAAAACCCTGGTTATTTGGGCGTCTAGCCCTGCAGCCCCAGAAACTATGTAATTAATGCTTTTGAAGGATAAAAGCAGCGTTGGGAACAGCGGAGCAGGTCATAGAAGAGGCTTGCTTGCACAAGCAGGGCTCTGCGGGAGGGAGCTGCACATGAAATGACTGCTCTGGCTGTGTTTCCCAGCTCTTTGGGCTCTCCTACATCATTTAGCAGTTTATGAAGCACAGGGTGACTTTCTTAGGCTGTGTATTTTATGCACACCGTATGATTTTCAAAAAGTCGTACCTCATGCAAATAGTAACCTAATTCAGCATAGCATGGAGACAATTCTATGGAAAATTTCAGTTTGTTATTCCCAACAGCTTTGTCAGGAAGACTATTAAAAAAAAAAAATCTTCTTTTTCTCAAATATAGTTGACTGAAGATATTTCTCTCCTCTCTTTGCATGCAGAACTGTTTTATCTCAAATTTCCACATAGGTACAAAAACTATCAATCTTCCAGCAGGGCCTTAGCATAGAAAATATTAGCCCAAAAGTTTCAAAGGCACTTAAAAAATCAAAGAAACAATTCTTCATAGTATGCTGACCCCTTTGTGCCACTAATTTCATAGAAAGGCGAGAAGTTCAGCAGAAGTGGCTCTTTGAGCATTGCTCCCTCACAAGGTGATTTCCCGGCCAAATCTGCTCTGCCACAAGACCTCAGTGCTGTCCTTATTTTCAAAAAGTCGTACCTCATGCAAATAGTAACCTAATTCAGCATAGCATGGAGACAATTCTATGGAAAATTTCAGTGTGTTATTCCCAACAGCTTTGTCAGGAAGACTATTAAAAAAAAAAAAATCTTCTTTTTCTCAAATATAGTTGACTGAAGATATTTCTCTCCTCTCTTTGCATGCAGAACTGTTTTATCTCAAATTTCCACATAGGTACAAAAACTATCAATCTTCCAGCAGGGCCTTAGCATAGAAAATATTAGCCCAAAAGTTTCAAAGGCACTTAAAAAATCAAAGAAACAATTCTTCATAGTATGCTGACCCCTTTGTGCCACTAATTTCATAGAAAGGCGAGAAGTTCAGCAGAAGTGGCTCTTTGAGCATTGCTCCCTCACAAGGTGATTTCCCGGCCAAATCTGCTCTGCCACAAGACCTCAGTGCTGTCCTTCTCAGGGCTCCTGCATAGGAAATACAGGATGGGGGTGAAGAGGTTCGGGGCCGAGCATATTGCATTGCAACTGCCGGAGCTTCTGGATAACCATGACATCTGGTGCTTTCACTAGAGCAGCCCAGAGACTACCCCATGGGAGGCCCCAAGGTGGTTTGGTAAGCAAGGACGTACGTTCCTCCTTATCTCTCAACTGAGAAGAGCCCAAATGGCAAAAAAACCTCCTAAACCCTGTCGCAGGAGGCTCAACTGAAAACCGTTATGTCTCTCCAGATACAATATTTGTTGCCACAGCTGTTCCTTAATGTGATACCCCTGTTGGTAAAACAGTAAAACATCCCCTGCTGTGTACTAAGACTTGTGGGAGAGCACTGTGGCATCAAAAGGCAAATTCTGCCCAGATGCACGTACGTAACATTCATATAACCACGTGTTACAGATATTTGAGGTCTGTATGTGAGGGGCCATAGTCCGCAAGCCTGTCTGGGAATGCAGCAAACTCCACTGCTGTTTCCGAATTTGTTTGAAATTAGCCTGGGGGCATGACATGGGGTTAGCTGCCCCCAGTAATAACAGCCTTTTTTCCTCATTCTGACTAAGGACTTTCCTTTGGGACCAGGAAGAGTTGTTTCTTCAGTTGTGTGAAGGAGACCTGTGCTCGGGGAGGTACATGGATCTTGGCGACTTTCTGTAGCATTTCTGCACTGTTTATGGAAGTGTCAAGATGCCTAAAATCTCGCTGGAAAGAAATCATGCTGGTGGCTGCCAATCTGCAGGAGTTGGTGTCAAGCAAAAAATTGCACTGAAGTCACAAGCTTTTTCCAGCTGCCTTTTTGGGCAGCCTGAGGGGGCTGCAGCTGCTCAGCGGGTCCAAAGTCCTGCCAGGTGCCCCGCAGCCCACACCCCACCGATGGGCGAGAGGCAAAGGCAGCCGCAGAGCTGCAGATGCCTTGGCCCCTCATTGTGTTCATCAGCACTGCGGAGGTACTGGGGAAAGGAGAAGAGCTGACCCACCTTGGCAATCAAGCCCTGCAACTGTAGATAATCAGCATGGATTTGGTTTTGTAAATATTATTGAGATGTTCCAAGGATGCAACATGTTCCCCTGAGTCAGCTTGTTTCCCAGCCAGGTTAGCATGTGGTCTCTGTTTGCTCACCGGTTCCCCTGTACGTGAGGAGTTTGCATGAAAGAGCAACTGGTCAGCTTTAATGCCTGATGCCTGGAGACAGTGAGTTTTCTTAGTCCTTTTGTCAGTGTTTGCCTTTATTTTCCTCACAACAACAAATAAATGGGAGCTGGACCGTGTGGGGAATGGGCTGCCCATCTGGCAGCCGGGGGA
>NW_008824542.1:1673309-1677141 GCF_000699105.1 Pygoscelis adeliae
GGGTACCCGCTAGCCAGTCATTCTCCAGTCCTTTAGTTTTACATTCATCAGGCTCCTCATGTGCACTGTGTCACTTATGTACAATATTTTCCTGATTAATTAGACTCAGAAGGTACCACAAATTGATTTCTTCCAGATGGCTGAATAAAATACTGTAGTTCTCTTGCTGTCCCCTGGAGATCAGGGAATGAAAGTTTTTCTTTCTCGTGATCCCTCTCTGGAGTTAACTTCCAATGCTTTTCTATAGTTTGCATGTAAAATTAATTTCCCTTTAACTCAGTTTTCATCAGCTGGCATTGAACATTAAAATAATCTTAACAACATGAGTCATGATCAGCTCAACAACCTGTTAGGGCAGGGATGCCAAAATTACCCCTGCAGATTTCTGAGCCACCAAATCCTTTCCTTGCTGTTAATAAAATAGGTCACTTTGTGATCACCCTCCCTTTTTTAATCTTCAAGTCTCTCCATCAGCTAACAAAACCTCAGAGTACCACTGAGGGGTAGGAAGGCACTGTCCACAGATCTCATTGAACAGATGCAAAAGCAAACAGAGACAGCGTAAACCCACAAATGTCACATTTTTCTGCCTAAAGGGTACCTAAATAAAAGTGGCCCGGTTGTCAGAGGTGGCCAGCATTCGCTGCTCCCT
Source organism: Pygoscelis adeliae (assembly GCF_000699105.1). NCBI lineage: Eukaryota > Metazoa > Chordata > Aves > Sphenisciformes > Spheniscidae > Pygoscelis > Pygoscelis adeliae. The sequence goes on from NW_008824542.1 coordinate 1,673,962, forward strand.
TTGAACTCACAGAGCAGCATCTGGCCCCATGAGTTAGGAAGACTCCTGCCAGCTCCTGTGCGTAACCGTAATTTTTTTCTTCCAAGAGCAGCCTGTCACTAATTAAAAGAATCTAAGAGACAGTTTTATAAATGTATGAATCAAAAGCTTAAGGTGCAGAGATCAGCTCTGTCAAACCATAAACCCCTTCTGAGTGTGTTAGAGCAAGATGTAGCCTTTGAGCATCAGATGTCTGCACCAGCACACTGCAAGCAGAGTCCCAGATTAAAAAATAATCTTTTCTCCATTTCAAATTCTCTTTCCTTTGTAAAAAAGGTAGTCAGGGAATGTCACAGAAAGGCTTCTACCGAGTCATGCCCAGAAGGGGGGGAGGAGAAAACATTAATACTTATTGCAGATTCCACACAAATCATTAGCAAGAGCAAGAGCTTTTGGTTACAACTTCCTTTTATTTGCTTTCACTTGATCTGTTGGGTGCCTTGATCTGCAGGCTGATGGGAATAATTGCCGTCCTCCTAGACCATTATGCGATCCCCAGTCAAAAGAGCAAAATGTGGAATCACTGCACTTCCCACAGGAGATCATCTCCTTCACAAGGGAAAACAGTAATTTTTTGGTGCCTGAAAGGGTAATGAAACTGCCTTCAGAGAAAAATTTATCAAAGCCATAGTCACCTCCCTTATGCTGGCACCACTCCTATTTCAACTGATGTACCAATCTGGAATATTTCCAAGTCGTTTAAGACCCTGTTTATAGCCTGGCTGTCCAGATTCTCCTTTTCCTTATTGTGGGCACAAAAAAAAGGCAAATATTTGTATATTTGCATACATTTAGATATCTAGTAGATGGGAATTTGTCCTATGATTATTTTATTTAGTCTCATTTTGAGGGCCTGGCCATGTATGCATAAATGTATTGTCAATAAATTTCCTTCTGCATAACAGTATAACAATAGCTGCATGGAGTTAGACCAAAGGTGCATGTAGTCAAGTATCCAAACTCCATCATGAGCACGAGGGAATACGTAAGGACAAAGTACCAGAAAGGAACATCTCCAGAGTGGTACTGCTCCCCGGTTGCACAAATCTGGAGGCAGGGAGGCGGCTGAACCAGAGCTTGTGTCTAATAGCCCTTTAGAGATCTTTCTTCCATCAACTTGGCTGACTTGAAAGTGTTGAGTTCCACAGTTTAATTATGATTTGTGTAAAAATAATGCATCCTTTGTTACCCTTAAGCTGTCTGTCTGATATTTTAATTAGTTCTTGTAATGTTAGAAATAATGAATGACCATTCCCTGTTTACCTTCATCACATCATTCATGATTTTATGTATCATTGTTATACCCCTGAACCATCAATGGTCATAATGGAGATGGCTTATGGCCAGTACTGGGCAGACACAGTCCTTTCTACAGGGTCCTCATGTCACCTAACACGAGGGCAAAAGCAATGGGATGGGTTTTACTGAGTGCCCTAAGGTACTGCATGCTCCTGGGGGCAGCTGGCAAGCCAGTACAAGGAGACATTACCACAGAGCCCTCAGCTAAAACCCTTCAGAAGTCACAAGAAAGACCTAAAGTTTTCCTGAGCATTGACTTCTGCAAAGCACAAGGACTGGTGAAAAGTCTTTATTTGATGAGGACTCTCTGATCCTATAAAAGTTTTCATATTGCCTGCAGGAAGGCAAAAAAAGAATAAAATATTCCCTATATGCATGTTATAGAAAATCAGTCTCCACCTGAAGAAATCATCTCCCAGGCTCACTTCAAACTTTTTGCTTACTGGCGTGAGCCTGGCAGACAGGAATCAATTACAAGCCTAAGGCTTCACTGATAGATAGGATTAACTACAGGTCACGTTAATGCTGTGTGTTAAAAACTTTTACATGAAGACAAGCCCTAAGGTTTTTAAACATCTTTCCTGCTTGCATTACCCTCCTTTTTTTTTCTTGTCTCTTGTCTCAGAAATAAAATAAAGACAAAAACCCTGAGACTAGAAGCTTTGAGTTTCACTTGTGTGATGGTATTCAAAATCCCACTATAATGACATATAAAGAACATGATCAGAAATACAGAAATCCATACTGGATCAAGCCAAAATCTAGTTCACAGTGTAGTTGGTACAATCTGATGAAAATCCACTGATTTATGAAGTGAGATATTGAATATTTCTGGTCAACATTACACTGATCTATTGTCAGCAAGAAATAAAATAATCTCACCTGTCTTCATTCATGGAAACTTCAGGAATTTGGTCAAGACATTCCCTAGTCTTTGACAAATGGTTATCTAGATCACTAGATAGGTGATAACAAATAAATATAACATAACAAATTATTAATATCTGAACAATTTATCCTCTCCCACCACAACCATTGTCTGTAAAAATACCATAAAAAACTATTTTAGACATCTAATTCAGACCTAAGTTAAAGAGAGATGATAGGACTCTCACTTGATATTCCTTACAGACAATATTTTTGCATAAGGCAGGAGGTTCTGAGTGCTCAGCTTCAGACTCTGTGACGATTATGGTTCATACCCTTCCTGGAGGCTGGTGAGAAGCAGTGTTCTATCCTGGGACCAGTCCTGTGTAATATCTTTTTCCATTACCTAGAGGAGGGGGTCGAGTGCACCCTGATCAAGTTGGCAGATGATGCCACGCTGAGGGTGCAGCTGATACATTGGAGGGCAAGGTTGCCATAGGCAGTCTGGAGGAAAGGGCCAACTGGAGCCTTCAACAAGGATGAATGCAAAGTCCTGCACCTGGGACAGACTTCTGAGACCACATCCAGAATATTGTGTCTAGTTTTGGAGTTCCCAGCACAGGAAAGATCAGTAAAGTAGAGGTTATTGAGAAGATAGAACTTCATTGAGGAATACAGAGAAATTGTCCAAGCAGCCAGAGATCAGGTTAGGAAAGCTAAAGCCCTGATAGAATGAAATCTGGCCAGGGACATCAAAGGCAACAGAAAAGATTCTATAGGTACATCGGGGATAAAAGGAAGACGAGGGAAAATGTGGGCCCTCTCCGGAACGAAACGGGAGACCTGGTTACCCGGGACACAGAGAAGGCAGAGGTACTCAATGACTTTTTTGCCTCGGTCTTCACCGGCAAGTGCTTGAGCCTCACCACCCAAGCCACAGAAGGCAAAGGCAGGGACTGGGAGAATGAAGAGCCA
>NW_008824542.1:1678463-1683774 GCF_000699105.1 Pygoscelis adeliae
GGATTGTTCAGCCTGGAGAAGAGAAGGCTTTGGGGAGACCTTATTGCAGCCTATCAGCACTTCAAGGGGGCTTCTAAAAAAGATGGCGGCAAACTTTTTAGCAGGGCCTGTTGTGACAGGACAAGGGGGAATGGCTTTAAACTAAAGGGGGGTAGATTTAGACTAGATATAAGGAAGACATTTTTTACGCTGAGGGTGGTGAAACACCACCTGGGGACAGGTTGCCCAGAGAGGTGGTGGATGCCCCATGCCTGGAAACATTCAAGGTGAGGTTGGAGGGGGCTCTGAGCAACCTGATCTAGTTGAAGATGTCCCTGCCCATGGCAGGGGGGTTGGACTAGATGACCTTTAGAGGTCCCTTCCAACCCAAACTATTCTATGATTCTATTGCTGTGCATGGAGGAAGGATGAGAACAATGGTCATAAATTGAAACAAGAAAGGTTCAGACTGAATATAAGGAAAAAAAATTGACTGTGAGGATAATTCAGTATTGGGGCAGATTGTCCAGATAGGTCATGCAGTCTCCGTCCTGAGAGATTTTTTTCAAGAATAGACCAGATAAAGCCCTGAGCAACCTTCTTTTATCTCTCAGCTGACCCTGCTTTGAGCAGGAGGTTGGACCAGAGACCTCTTGAGGTCCCTTCCAACCTGAATTATCCTACAAGCCTGATTTTCGGGGAGCTCAGTTAAAGCCCACCCCCTTGTAAGCATTTCAAGTTTGGCATGGGAGACCTCAATACATCCAAACCCACTAGTGACTACAGACCAGCTTGGCATGTACAAAACACTCTCCCCCACAGTCTTGTGTGCAGGGAACAGGGCCTGTATTCAGACTTCCTACTCACATGGTTAAGATAAAACCAGTTTTGTTCCCTGTGTATTGTAATAATGGCATTTATTATAAAGAAAGAGGCTGGGGGATGGCAAAGAAATAGGCAATCTGTGTGCATAATAAATTCTGTTGAAAGCATTAGAGCTGCTCATTAAGCCTACACACAGGGAACGGAAAAATGTGGTAATTTATACCAAAGGCTAAGATGAGCTTATTGCTACTGATCGGCTTAAGACACCTGAAGCTGTGCATGCAGCCAGTCTCTGCAAGCCTGAGCCCAGCAGGCTGCATCCCCACCGCCACGCTGGCTCCAGCCCCCGGGCTGGCACCCTGGGTCGCTGGGCTGCGAGGGGGAGCCGGGCGAGGGCTTCCCCTGAGCTGCCAGCTCTTCTGAATGGGAGGGAGACCCCAGCTCTCAGCCCCCATTTCTGGTTATTGCTGGAACAGAGTAGTTATGCAGTTAATCAAACTTCACCTGGCAAGAAAAGCCGAGAGGACATGCAGCACAAAAGCCACACACACCTGGATGACAACTCCTCCTCCTCCTGGGGAGCTGTGTTACCACTGCCATAACTCAGCCACCTCAGGGCATCTGCTGTGGAGTTCTCCTGGGACTGGCCCTCAAGCTCTGGGGCTGTTGGGAATATCTGCAGCAATCAGTCCAACAATTGCGATTGTTGCAACGATTTGCCCCAACTAATTTCAATCCTAAACTAAGAAATAATTATCAGAAAGAAATCAACTCCTCCAGAAGGTGAGTCAGCTCTTAGATGGGAGGATCAGCTGCTGGGGGTTACTGCCCCTGATGTGTATCCTGCCCCTATTCTCACTGGCGATATTCCCTGTTCCTGGTAATCCAGGGAAACCAAGGGCTTCCTCAAGAGGCAGCCTAACAACTATACCTGCCTCAGGGCACCCCTTCCCGCACCGTGTAAAGGCTTCATCCAGAGATGTCCTTGTGTCCAGAGATGGCCAGGGGCCAAAGGACCTCAACCATTGAAGTTGTGCCCGCAAAATTGCAAGCTATCAAAAAATCTCTGAGATTCTTTAGTAACTAAAATGAATTGCAGAATCATATGGGATCTTTTTAAAATATAAATATTACCACTAAAGTCATTTTGGACAGTGCCATGTATATTTATGGAGCCATGTAATAATATTTAAATAATAACCCAGACACTCAAATGACTAAAATATGATGGCAGTGACCCCAGTATAAGAACATGGAGAGGCAGCATTCCATTTGAACTGACAGTGTTTATGCCAAGTTTCTGTCCCACGCATTTTAAGAGAGCCAAGCAATAAATAACCTGAAAACCAATGAGATAATGGAAATGTCAAGAGGTGCTAAGCTGTAACTGAGCAGCTATTTGCTTTTTAAAATACTTGCTGGTCTGAATCAAGAGGAAGAATGAAAATAAGTTCAACTGCAAAACTATTTTGTGATAGACATTTATACTTGTTTTTTAACCCAAGCTACAGCATATGTTTTCAGAGGGTCTTTCCTCACTCAAGCAAGCATTTACTCACAGGACCTCTGGCACACAAGAGGTACATCAGCTTCGAGTCTGATAGGCTATCCACATGAATAAAGTTTTACAGGATCAAGTCCTTAACAGCACCGCATTTCTTTCACACCAAATAGATTATTTAGACATTCAAGCATGAAGAAGCCTTGAATCAAACATGGTGTCAATAGCACTATTATAATTCAGCCTAAAATTGCAGCATAATCCATGAGGTTTTGCATCCCACAATAAATCTGCTAAGCTTATAAAATACATAGCAGGAGACACTTGCTTCAAAGTAGATTGGTTCAATCCATCACAGAGGCAGACACATCAGGCTGCTGTCTAGTAAATGCATCAAACATTTAATAAGAAAGTTTGGAAAGGAAAAAATCAAACAAAACATTTTGAAAGTAGTGAAAGATGTTCCCTGTACGCACTGTGAAACTCCCCGTACTTTGACTTCAGCAGCCCGTCAGCAGATCAGTGATCTTGTATTGCTCTCAAAGACAAAGCAATGGCAGAGAAGGAAACAGAGCTGTGTTACCTGTCTAGGGCCAAGGAGTACTTCTTGGTGTCCCTCTCACTCACAAGGCAAGCTCTTTCAAGACCCTTTTTGGCAGCCATCAGGAAAGTCGGTGGGGTTTTGCTTTTTTCCCCCTTAAACTCTCCTTTCTCTGTTGCAAGTGGATGTGGGCAAAAATGTCCTCCCAGCTTATGCAGAAGTCTCTGCCAAATGTTTTTAAATGAAAAGGTTTTAATAATCTTCTCAGTAAACCCACTGCGAGAGAGCTGCTTTCCTAGTGCTGGTGGCGTCACTAACATGCCAAACAGCAACTTGCTGAGCATGTCAGACTGGGGGTTTTGGGCCTCCCTCTCTTTTTTTTCTTTTTTCCCCTCCATGTTTGATGCTGTGATATGTTCTTTGGTCATGCAGTGGGTGCGTGATCTCCCACCCGCTGGCTCGGGGTCAAGCGCAGCGGTGTGCACACCGACATGCACACAGGCGCTCGCCTGGGCGCACTGAAAGGGAGAAGGAAGGTGATTAAAACAGCACGATTTGCCTGGAAACAGTCAAACCACTGTTTGCTTTTCTGCTTCCTCAGCTTAGGAGGAAAGTACACCTCCCTCACCCTGGCTTGGCGCAAGCCTCTTTAATCTAAACGATGGCTCTGAAGACTTATTTCTACCCCTGGCACGTTTGCTCCTAACGGTTCAAAACAGAAGAGACTGCTTATTATTGCTGTTTGCAACACAGGTTATTGAAATCTTCATCAGGAAGGACTGTGGGTTGTTATTTCTGCTTTATTCAGTTTGTTAGTTCTGTTGACAGCCGCAGTCCCTGGAGGGGAGGAGAAGACCTCCAGCCTCACCTCTCTCACAGCCTGGCCTCAGACACGCTCTTTGGCGCTAATGGGAAATTTTGCACTGGTGCTGTCTGTGTTTTACCATATTCTTGGCAAAAGCAGACTCTGATTGAGATCCCTACCCATGCATTGTCTTCACAGCAGAGATCAGAAATATGCAGTGAGCAAATGCTGGGTGTTGCACTTCAATTCTGCAGCCTTTTTTTACCATGGGTAGCCTAATATGTATATGATGAGCTGGGATCTCCCCTCCCTTTCCCCAGCTTGCAGAACACGTACTCTGTCTGAGATTCATGGGGGCAGGGGAGCACATTTGTACATCATATAAATGCAAAAAATTGGTTTTATGCCATCAGTGATCCACATATTGCCTCCCACATGTCAGCTGTGCAAACACTTCCCTGGAACCTGTGAGCCAAGGAGCTGATGGTATCTCAAACACCTTTCTGAACAGCTGCTGGCAAGTGGCAGAAATACATGCTTTTTCCACAATGTGCTGTCACCTCTGCCTCTCTAATGTCCTTTTCTTAAGAGCCTTTTCCCAGGTGCTTATACCCACCTACGCACCCTTATAAGCCCCTTTGGTGGAAGAGATCGATTTTCTGACTCATTCCTGGGACTTCCTAGCTTCTTCTGGCCATTAAAAAGTTGCTCTTCAATGTTTTTTAAAGTTGCAGCCACTTACTGGACCTGGCACTTAATGTGGATGGCTGGCAAGGCTGGTTTGAGAAGAGACTCAGATCCAAGGATGAATAGTATGGACCCAGGGCATTTGCAGAAATCTTACAAAACAGAAGTACCACATTACTTACCACCCCAGAAATGCTATTAAATAACAATTTTATTCTGCCACCAAGAGGGAGAAAGGAAGGACAAGGAAGGTAGCCTTTCCAGCTGTGCACCCTGGAACCTGACACAGGCTTATAATTCATACCCAACAAGGGCTTCTGCTGGTTCCCCATCCCATAAACCCAGTCAGCATGGGTTTATGAAAGGCAGGTCCTGCTTGACTAACCTGATCTCCTTCTATGACAAGGTGACCTACTTAGTGGATGAAGGAAAGGCTGTGGATGTTGTCTACCTAGGCTTTAGTAAAGCCTTTGACACCATTTCCCACAGCATTCTTCTGGAGAAAACTGGCTGCTCATGGCTTGGACGGGCGTACTTTTCACTGGATAAAAAGCTGTCTGGATGGCCGGGCCCAAAGAGTTGTGGTGAATGGAGTTAAATCCAGTTGGTGGCTGGTCACAAGTGGTATTCCCCAGGACTCAGTACTGGGGCCAGTTTTGTTTCATATCTTTATCAGTGACCTGGACGAGGGCATCGAGTGCACCCTCAGTAGCTTTGCAGACGACACCAAGGTGGGCAGGAGTGTTGATCTGCTCGAGGGTAGGAAGGCTCCACAAAGGGATCTGGACAGGCTGGATCAATGGGCCGAGGCCAATTGTGTGAGGTTCAACAAGGCCAAGTGCTGGGTCCTGCACTTGGGTCACAACAACCCCATGCAACGCTACAGGCTTGGGGAAGGGTGGCTGGAAAGCTGCCTGGCGGAAAAGGACCTGGGGATGTTGGTCGACAGCCGGCTGAACATGAGCTGGCAGTG
>NW_008824542.1:1684057-1702374 GCF_000699105.1 Pygoscelis adeliae
TCTTTACCGAAAGGGTTGTCAAGCATTGGAAGAGGCTGCCCAGGGAAGTGGTTGAGTCACCATCCCTGGAGGTATTTAAAAGACGAGTAGATGTTGTGCTTGGGGACATAGTTTAGTGGTGGACTTGGCAGTGCTAGGTTAATGGTTGGACTTGATGATCTTATAGGTCTTTTCCAACCTAAACAATTCTATGACTCATAAATACCACTGTTACTGCAGTGTCCTGTGTGCTTCTCAACTCATCTTTCCTTTAGAAATTACCAAATACCAACATCCTGTCACAGACCATGGATGCCTGAAAAATAAACCTGGCCTGGGACCTGATTTACAATGGGTCTCAGTCTTTCTAAGGTGCTAAGCCAAAGTATCAGGTCTAAGCACCCTCAATTTAAGGAAAATTTAAAATCCACCTCAGAAGATTACAGATAAAGCCTCCTTCTGTTTCAAATCACTGGAAGCATGTAACTTTTGTTAGTGAGATAGATGAGTTTCCATCATTTTGCAAAAGGATCTTGAGCCTCGGGTGCGTACCAGCAAAACAAAGCCATAGATCATTCCCAGTATTTAATCTAGGCCTTTGTTTTGTGTTTAATGTTGATGCTGATGGTTGTGCTTCTCAGGAGACAGGCTGTGAGGCAGGATAGAAAGAAATCTCTTCAGAGCTTTCCACAAAGACTTGGGTTTCCTTTTTACACAGACTCTGAAACTCATTAAGAGAGAGACAGCAGCTGTCTGTGGAATTTCTGCTTCAGAGAAATTATTCAGACCATCTCAATAAATTAATCTTCGGCTTTCAATAATAATGAAGTTTGTTTCTGAGTCTACATTGAAACTGTCACATATCCAATCATACCAGTTCTAATGACCCTCGTCAAGGACGTTTCTCAAAATTTGCATCCAATGCAGACATGTGAGGCATCACACTGGCTTTTGCAAATGAAAGCCCCTCGTCATTATTATCCAAAATCTCCATCAGTAAAAAGAGCACATCCTTGATCCCATTTCAACTTTAATCAGCCACACTTTAAAAATGAAAAAATAAAAACTCTCATCCTGTCATTATGGGAATAGATACTGACAGCTTAAATGTACAGAGGGAAGTTCGGTGCATCTATTAATTGAAAATGCCAGTGAAGTTGGTCAATTTTACCAGACATGAGACATCTTAGAGATCATCTGCAAAGTTCTTCTCCACTTTTCTCTGGCATCAACTCAAGTAGCTCAGTACTGCATTGCCTGCAACCTAGCAATCCAGGCATTCGTGATTTCTGGGGCTTGATTATTACAGCTTTTGCATTTATAGCGAGAACGTGCTTTTTCACCCAATGGATTTCCAGTGCCTTCGACTGGAACCTCTCCAGCCATCTGTCATTTTGGGATCCAAGGCTGGAGGCGAGACAAATTGAGAGAAAAAGCTCCTCCCTCTTCTTGTGAAACCAGTAATGCAGTAACCTTTTGTAAGTGACCATCAAAAGGAAAATATCTACCCTAATTTAGAGCCAATTTAAAAATCATTAAAAGGATGTTAATGTTCAATATTTTAAAATACTGAATTTTTAAACTTCAATATTTTTATCTTGGGTTTGACGCCAACATTTTAAAAGAATGGAGACTTTTGATATCCACTGACTAGGTCTCTACTGAGGGGTAGAATTCCTCTGCAATACCTTAGATGAGTATTTCAAATTACACGAAGTGAGGAGAAGATTTTTTATTTTTCAGGCCCTTGTCAAAGAAGTTCGAGTTTGAATTGGGAGTGGGGATCTAGCGGGAACATAGCGTGGTACCATTTTGTGATGTACACTATTACCTCCAACAGTAAAAGTCTATGCTGCTACCAAATCAAGTGGGAATTCTATGGAGGCTGGAGCCTCAGGTCAGGAGTATCAGACCTCTACGCGTGGGGGAGTGTCCAAGCTCAGAGTTTCTCTTAGGCTCCTAGTGAAGCCAATGGTGTGAGACAGATGTCTCTGGAGGAGCTCAAAACCTTGCTATGGATAGCAAGAGAGCCCAGGGTGCCCAGGCTGGGCAGGGAGCACACCGGTAAGTATGTGACAAAATGTGGGATGAATCTAGACCACAGCGTGGGAGTCCTGAAGGACACCACAGACACAAGCCTTGCACAGCTGCAAACTTCATATGGCCCGTGCTAGGTCTCTTGAAGGTTTTCTGTCTCCAAGGTGTGATATTAATATGGGTCTAATCTGTACAGTCACAGAAAAAGTAAGGTTTAGCACTTTTTGTCCTTTTTAATCTTATTTATTCAAACTTTTTATTTTATCTTATTTTCTTAGGGCAAACATTTTGGAAGTGCTCTGAATCAGCTTCCCAGCATCTCAGCTCTCATGGTTGAATCCACATTGTCCAAATAACCCAGCTCTCATTAAGTTTCTTGGAGGACCAGACCTTCAGAAGTAAGTAATGCCAAGAAATGTTATTTTTATACAGCTGCTTTGCTTTTCTGAGAGTCTGGCAAACTACTTTGGTGTCTGAGTGTCCCAAAAGTCCTGTTCAGGAGTAGCATGGAGTCTACCCTTAAAAGAACTTTTTCATTCTAGGCTGTAGCTTAAAAGAAAAAGACGGTACAGCTGAAAAACAAATGCTAATGACTTATCAAATGTTATTGTCAAAGAGTGTGTCAGCTTTTGTTATAAAAATACATTATTCTCTTCCTCTGAACATTTAGTGTTTTTCTGTCTCTTTTCCATTCCTATTACAAAGGGCTTCTGCTTGTTTTTGTTTTTATGATGTCTGAAGTTAGTTGGGGAATTAATCCTGTAATTGCATTGCTAACAAGTATTTCTTAGATACACTTATTTTTCCTTGGGGAAAGAGACTGTTAGGAAGAGAGTACACATATTTTGGCAGCAAAAGAGACAGCTATGAAATTTGGTTCCTAAGTTACTACCTGGATATAATTTTAATTGTTTTCATCTACTAATAAAATATAGTAACTTTACTGCATTAGTACCTTTATTATACTTCCAACATACATTTTGTTGTCATGCTCTTCCTAAGTATATTTGGGTCATGAAGATATATTACAATATATATTGAGAGCCAGTTTGTTAAAGACACAAGGAGTTCTGCATTATTTCTCACCGGTACAAAAATAATTGGTTTTTCTCAGCTACTGCATACATATTTATTTTCCGTTTAATCATCCCTATAATTTCAGTTTGAATTAGGAAAAGGACAGAGCAACCTGCTAAAAGCATTTGCAGGGACATCCTGCATAAAGGCTTTCCAGCAACCAGGATTTCTCAAGCCTCTCGAATTGCAGTTGATGTTTAAACAGTGTTCGCGTCCTTCTTGCCTGTGCCACGCAGGCACTGGCCATTGCTCAAGCACTTTTTCTTTCCTGCAGGACTTCTAAATTTTTCTTTGCAATAATGTGCAGTATCACTGGGAGGTAGGAAACCAGGGTTCACAATTCAAATGTTCAAGAACCGTGAGACTTCGAAAAAGTGAGCTGTTTTTGTTTACTCCCTTTCCAGTTTCTGAGTACGTACAGTGTGCTTTAGGCACCAGAGCCGGGTGCAGCCCAGCTGCAGTGCGGGGGCTCCCAGGTGAGCACACCTGCGCCATTGCACAGGGACAGCACGCCTAAAACGTCTTGGTGAAATGCAGCCCACATTGCTCTGTCTCCTGCAAATTGTTACCTGGGGAAGATTTTCTCTGCAGCCACATATTTTCTCTCTCTTTTCTGCTAGAGAAAAAGTGGAAAGTCCAGTGTAAGTCCAGGGCTGGGACTTCAAAGACTGCCACTCTTGCACTGTATTATGGCATGCAGTGATGTACCCATGTAAGGGATCCAAATGGGTCACACTGGCTGTGTTTCAAGGCAGACAACACCACGGGATCCTGGATCCAGCATCTCAGAGGTGCAGCACATATGTGATCCCCAGGCAGTGCCCACCTGGACTCCCAGCCAGGATGAAGGGACATCGACCTTGAGTCTGAAGCTCAACCTATGGAAATAGTTGAAAGGCTACTAGTTTAGGGAAGCAAAACACACTAGATAAGCTATAATTTTAATGGCATTTTCCACACATGCATACCTCTGAGCTGCCTACCATAAGCCTGTTTCCTGCCTGGGTTCTCTGGATACCTTTTATGTGGTGCATATACAGCATCTGGAAATTAAATGAAGAGTTAAATAATGGCTCTCTTGTGTATGGAGCACAGTAAAAATTATGCAGTGAGTTTTTATAAGTTTTTTAATATAATAAAATTAAAAAGACTGAATGCTGGTTTTATGATATGAGATTTCCAGATTGCTCCCAAGTCAGCAACAAGCTATTCATAATCTTTTATTATAGCATTGTCATGATGACTGTAATCAAGTCCCTGAGCTACCTGATGATACCAGGGGTAGCGTGAAGCTGGTAAATGCTGACAAGTTTGCATTTAATATGACATTTAAGGAGTCTGGCTCTTGCTTTTTCTAATATTGAAAGCCTGTTGATAAATTTGGATCTAGTTTCCTTTTTTAAAAGTGTCTGGGTTTTGTAGATATCTTTAGGATACCAACATATGAGCTGATTTGGTAAAATACAAGTCAGTGTTCCTACTATAAAAAACTTCTTTCCCAGCCTCCCTCTGCACTCTCCCACTGCCTAGAGCTTTCAAACACCAATTAAAAATTTGATCTAAGCAAAATCTGGCAGGAAGGCATCTAAGTAAGAGCATGCTGATTATTAAAAAGTTTGGTCGCGCTCTCCTGCTAGGATTTTTCCTGCGTATAAATACTAGTACATTGCAGCATCAGCTGGACCCCAATTCCTGCAGAGCAACTGGGCTAACCTCATACCAAGGGGTGAATCAGAGGGTTTGCTCTGATGCCCTGTTCTGTGTGTTCCTAACATTTTGAGGTGCCATCTGTAGAAACAGGCCTTCTATTAGGGTTTGCACACATCAATAAATGAAGTACTTGCTCCAGGTCATTTGCATGCTAGTGCTACACAGACAGCAGCATATCACAGCCATGAGAATTGCATTTAGAAAATGTCAATCTTTGCTACTTGCTAGCACCAAAATCAGAACAGCTCTTCCCCCTTTTCAGCCCCATGGCTGGACTGCCTGTTCCTGTACAGCTTACACACACTTTTCTAGCCTCCTCTTAAAAGCCTCCAGTGATGGATATTCCTCATGCAGTCTATTTCTGTGCTTAATTACTCTTGCTATTAGAAAGCTTTTCCTAATGCCTAACTTAAACCTCACTGTAATTTAAGCCATTATTTCATAATGGAGAATTAATTCCTCCCCTCTCTACAGCTACCTTTCATGTGTTAGAAGCCGCAGTTGTGCCTCTCTGTTCTTTTCCTTTTAGCAAACAGCTCCAGTTCCTTTGGGCTGTGGTTTTGAACTGTTCTCCCCTGGACACTCACCAGCACCTGCATCGCTTCTGAGCTGCGGTGGCTGGGCACATGCTCCAGCTGGGGCCATGCCAACGCTGGAGGAAGAAAGATTTCCACTATGTGTCACATAGACAAAATCCTGCTTATACATCTCATTGCAATAGATACTTCTTTGGAAACAGTAAAATGTTACTGACTTTGGTTCACCTTGTGATTTACTAAGTGCCCTCCCTACCAGCCAAATCTTCTCCTGTTATACTGGTGCTTACCTGACATTGGCTATTGCATATTTGTGTAGATGATTATCACTACCTGTGTATAAAAACCTTTCACTTGGTCTGATTGAATTGCATCTTCTTTTTTTTGTTTTAATCATTTATTCAATTTGTCAAAAGTATTCTGAATTCTAATCCTATTTTTTCAGTCCTCCAGGTAACCCTTTCCAGATTGGGGTCATCTGAAAAATTAATAAACATATTCTGTATGCCACTGTCCATAGTAATAATGAAAATACTGAATAATGCTGGTGAAGGACAGACCACAATGAAACCCCGACTTAATGAATTAAAATGCATTAAAGTACACAATTTGCAATTGATTTAGCATTGAATTTACAGACATGGATACCTACCTGCATTTCCTGTGATTGCTATGGCGATGCTGTAATACGGTAATACACGTCTGCAAGTCTGGCAGAAGCAATGATAGTACAGTGAAAAACTTTGGAAGTTATCCTTCTTTTCTACCAGGAGTATAAATGCTTTCTGGAGCCACACTTTGACTGGGATAATAGGTGGTGTCCTAGAAAAAGCCCTCAGGATTTTCTTTAACACCTGTGCCCAAGAACATGGGGAAATGTTGGTCTGTATCTGATATTTTTCTGCAACTTTGCCCTTCACATTTGCCACATGGAAAGGATGTAGGTCAACGCCTTGAGACTGGCTTCATTGTGGGGACTCAGTGGCTGTAGCTCCCCACTAGAAACCTGCCTGGTAGCGAGCACACGTTCCTGCATGTGGGTCTGCAGGGTCTCCATTTACATCAGGCCTCCTTCTGCTCTGAAACTCACAGGATCCTTTACCTTTTCTACAGGGCCTGCAGCGGGGTTTATTTGTTTCAAAAGAATTATACTTTAAACTGACATTAAAAATCCATTATTTATTTTTACATATCATGAATTAGGCAAAATGAAGGAAAAAAATGTCTCCTATGCATTTAAGAACTTATTCTGTTGAAAGAAGTGAAAGAGAAAAAAAAACAAATGAAAAACTGCTATGAAAACCACATCTGTTTTGGTTGTGAGGTTATTTTTCTTTGGAAAAAAAATGTTTCAGAAAAAAATTTCAAGTGGTTCTATGTAATGTCATGTCATCTGCCTGTGAAATCCCTGTAATGACCTTTGCTGTGGCAGTTCTTGATCAACCAACAGCATATAATGGCTTAATACATGAACTGAAGCGGTATCAAAATCAAAGAGCAATCATCTTTGGAAGGCAAAATGTCACAAGGAAGGCATCAATCAGCCGGAGCGAGTTCAGCTGAGGGCCACCGAGACGCTGAGGGCAGGAGCACTTGCCCTGTGAGGAGGGGCTGAGGGAGCTGCGCTGGTTCAGGCTGGAGAAGAGACAGCTTGTGGGGGGACCTGACAGCAGCCCCCAGTGCCCACAAGGAGGTCATCGAGGAGATGGAGCCAGGCTCTTCACAGAAGTGCCTGGTGGGAGGATGAGAGACAATAAGCATAAAATGAAAAAAAGATAAATTCAGGCTGGATATAAGGAGAATCTTTTTCCCCGTGAGGACAGTTGGGCACTGGAGCAGGTTGCCCAGCGAGGTTGGACCATCTCCATTCTGGAAGCATTTCAAGCCCCAGCTGGATACAGCCCTGAGCAACCTGTCTGACCTCAGAGCTGACTCTGCTCTGAGCAGGAGGCTGGGCTAGAGACCTCCTGAGGTCCCTTCCAGCATGAATTTTCCGTGATCCTGTCATTCATACACTGACCAGGACAGGCCATGACAGTGATTTTAACTTCCACTTTGAACCTACTTATGCCTTTAGCTCTGGATCACACATGTAGTCACACATGTTATTTAGTGTTTCTCACGGTGTAAATAAGCCAAACAGCACCTATGTTACCCAGTGAGGAAACACCAGTTGTAATGTAGAAGTAAACAGCCTGCTTTAAGAGAGAGAAATATGTCATGCAGTCTGAGGATACATCTGCAATTAAAATAATTGCTGTGCTGGAACATGGCATTTATTCAGAAAGAGCCATAGGTAGGTAGAAACAGTCATAATGCATCATTTTCCTAGCACCAAATCTATTGTAGATCTACACTGCAGTTTTGCAGTTTAAAACTTTCAAGTGCAGTGAAAGATGATTCATCTGATCTATATGGTACAGTTCAAATGTTCTGTGATAAAAATGAGCTATTGATCTCAGAAGATTCTAATTTAGATCAGTTCACTTAAAAAGAGTAATAAACTGAAACAGTCTGAGAAACTTATGTTTCAAATGACTTATCAAGGAGTTAAAAAAATTAGTAACCTGAGCCAGCAATAACTTTAACAGTAGCTAGAGTCAGACTTTACTGAGCCAAACTTTTTTGAACTATTCACACAAGTATGTGGATAACAGCTCTTTCTATTACACTGATGTCCAGAGATGCTCATTTGTAGTAGATCTTACAAAAATAAATAAAAAGTAAAAGACATTCAGGAGAGCTCAAAACATAACCCTAGCAGTGATAATGAGTAATGGGTTTTGGAGCATAAAGTGTTGTAAGTAAAGTATGAGGAGGTCAGTCCTGTTTCCCATAGATTTTCCATTGCTGAAACTTGAGGTTTTGCCAAAGATTTGGGGAGATTTCTAGAAAAAGCTTGATTAATGTTTTATTGCTGAAAATCTGACTAAATGGGTACTTTGGCCACCCACTTCCTCACAATCACAGTTTGGTTTTAACTATGTAGCCTGCATAGCTCTGTTTTTTTAATGAAGTTTATGAAATAAGCATGAATTGAGTGGATTAAAACACTATAAAGGTGAATGCACAAATTGCTGTAAGATTGCACTCAATTTTCAATAACTCAGAACAGGCTGTGTCCCGCACAATTAAGTGTACTGTTCGATATCCCCATTAACTACCTGGATAATGGAAAAGTATGGACATCTTCAAATGCGAAAATAATGAGCAAAGGGGGGACTGAAAGCACTTGAGAGGGTTAGAAATTAAAACAATACATTGGAGAAATGATCTGAAGTCAGGAAGATGAAGCGCAGCATAGACAAGTGCAAAAAGTGCTACACTTGGAAAGAGGAACAAATCGAAAAAGGAAAAACAACTGGGCAGCAGCACAGCAGAAAAGATGGTTGTAGGGAATCATGATCTAAATGTGATATATCTGATGTCATGCTATTGCCAGAAAGGAAGCTTCTGTCCTGGAAAATGGACAGTAGTTCTCCTCTCATCAGCACTTCTGAAGCTTGACAAGGAGTGTCATGTCCTGGTTTAGATGTTACATATCCACAGAGATGAAGACCCTCTGCTTGATGTTAAGAAAAGTGGCACTTAGAAAATATTTTTTGTAGGGGGTGACTGAGATAAAATGGGTTTGACTCAGCTTAGCAGACTGGTGGGAAGGAAGAAGAAAGGTGATATTGCAGAGGTTGTACAGAGGGATGGCGGACAAGAAGGACAAGCAGTGGATTAGGATAATTTGCAGCAAAAAAGAAAGCTGGGCAAGAAAACTGTCTAGTTAGAAGAACAGTTAATCAATGGAACAAATATCCAAGGGCACAAAACCTCTGTCACTAAAGATTTTTAGAAATGTTTAAACCAGATATGAATTGCTCCTTCAAAATGCACCCTATAAAGGAAGCCATGAGTTCCTAGCTCTTAAGTAGACCCCCAGAAGTAGGTAAGGGGAGTCCCAAGCAAGATGGCAGAGGAGATTGCAGAAGGTCTTACTCAAAGTTGCAATAGATTCCTGGGATATGAAGGACCCATGTTTAATTATCCATGAAAAGATTTGATTCAATTCCCCCTGTCAGGAGACTCTCTAATCAGCCCATGATACCTATAAGATGGCAGAAGATCTTTGTTAAAGACATCCCACTTTCGGTAAAATAATAAAATATGCATTAGCAGAAGAGCTTGAAGTCCAAAACAGGAGTTTCAGGAGTAAGATACAGGCTTTATTTGCTTTCTACACCAAAGGAGGGCTGCTCCAATGGAAGTGATATCATGTTTCTCTTTTCTGTGTGTTGAGCATTTTGGGGGCTGCTGCCATGCACGTTCTCTCAGTGCCTCAGGAGCATTGCACCGCTAGTACACTTGTTGCACGGACATTCACAGACAGAGCATTTGTTAAAAATAAATAGATGTGGGGGGTTGTTTCCATAGGGTAATGCTCCAATCCCTCAAACAGCATGGTTGGGTACTGTCCATACGGTGACAGGAGTCTCTGTTGTAAGGGTCCTTGCAGGGTCACCTTCAGCTGGACCTGGTGAAAGCCCCCAAACCTCTGCTCACTTGTTATGATCCAGCTGGGCCGTGGTCCTGCGTGACCGCTCCAGCGCATGCATGGTCTGTTTCTATTGATAGTATTAAATTATTTACAAAACATCTAACTATCTTGACTGTGTACAAGAGGCTATGCTATGTTCCCACTGCAAGAACAGTGTCCACTATTTACAAGTATCTTAGCTATGTGCAGTCTGGTCAATTCTGTAGCAGGAACTGCCTGGGTGAGTCCCTTGGACGGCCAGGCTCTCGGCCAGCTTAGTCAACACATCTAACACATAAATAGTGCCTGTCAGTCCATCCAGGCACAGCAGGAGCTGACCAGGCCTCTCCAGGCCAGTCTGAAACTCCACCTGGAGGGCTCCTGCAGCAGTTGCCCAACAGCTTTGCTGTGCAGGGGCTGGGAGTTCAGGCAATCACCTTGTTACAAGGCAGTCTCTTGTCTTGGGCAGATCCCTTGTTTCATGCATGCAGAGACCAGCTGGGAGCTGTGGGACCTGGAATTAAGAATGAAGTGTGCTGGGTGCACACCCAGGCACAGACCTTATCCCCAGCTACACCACGGTTACAGCTGTAGGACAACTTGAATTTCAACCTTAGATCTCACTTACGACTGAAATTCCACGGCTTTTGCACCACACACATTCACAGAGCAAAGGGTACACGCTAAGATCGAGTGGAGCCCTGCGTCTGCTGAGCATCCTCTGCACCAGTTATCACCTTATTAGTTTCCATGGCAGTGCTTTTCCCAAAAGAACACATCCTCTATGCTTTCACCTCTTGTCATCGTAGAACTGAAGCTCTTTGTTAAAAACTTCGCTTGCTGGACAAATTTAGAAGCACATAAGCCTGATGAGATAGCAAATTAATAATGGCCTGCCTGCATCAGGAAGTAATAGAGATGTTGTAGTTTAAATGACTGTTTCAAGGTTGGTAGATAAGACTTTTCATCTCTTGTATGTAAACTAAACTTTCTGACCCAACAATAATGGCTGTCTGCAATAAGCACAAAGGCCTGCTTGTATTTAATCCTGGTATGCGTTTCCCAGACTGGGGAACTGTATATCTTACTACGTCCTTGAAGGTTCTTTCCCCATGACTTTTCCTACATATTTAGTGTAGAGAATAAAATAATGGTACAAAATTCAGTTCAAAATGTTGCAGCTCCCACTTTGCGATGCCACCAGGCTCATGAGGCCTTTGATAGTTCTCTTAGCAGTACCTGTGAAATTAAGTTAAATTAATTTATTCGCCTACACATGAAACGGTTACACATTGTGACTGGTAGTTTCAAAATAAATGGCCACACTGTATTTTGGAGGTTTTGATGGGGAAAAAATAAGATGAAAGATATTTCAAGGTGGGGGATAGAAGAAATGTGGCTATTACATAGGCAAATATAGAAAAGTCTACTCCAAGGAGGTAACAATAGATTTTTGGGTCCATGATCACCCTCTTCTTCCAGTTCTTGGCTAGACACAGAGTGGAAGCTCTGAATGAAGGAAAGAGATCCACACTGAGGAAAATTCAGAGAATCAAAGATCAAGTGGTGCTCTGCTTTGGACATAAAATAAGCCATAGCTAATTTCTTCATTATATCTTCCTAGTTAGACAGTGAGCTAAATAGTGGCTATGACTTTCCTGGAATTAATTTTTCACTTACAAACAAGGATACAACTCCCCGCCACTACAGTGTGAACCTACCAAGAGTTTGAGGCCAGATATCACATCACTGAGGACACCAGTGACAGCTCTTCTGAAGAGATAAAAGACCTAAAGGAATTCATTTCATATGCATCCACTGGGAAGTGCGGTGAGACAAGGGTGTACAGCTAAGAACTTTTCAAACTGAAATATAGTAGAGCCAGGGATAGCCCATGGGGATGAAGTTCTGAGGATTTCAGTTTCTCTAGCTATAAAAGCAGAATAATGGCACTGGTCTTCTCTGGAAAACATTTTGAGATAAAAGGAACCTGATAGCATTGTAGGAGAAAAACCAATTGGGAATCATGAAGTTACCATACTGAAGTGGGTAATCCGTCAATATAAATATCCATTGACTGCTGAGAAGCTGTTTTTAAATAAATGGAAATAATGCATTTTTGCAGTATTTTAAGGAAAAAAAGTCTCCTTTTTACCGAACAGCCTTACTCTTTATACGAGCCGAGGGGATTTCTACAGCTTTCAGCATCACAGCATCTGAACGAAGGATTATGTTTATAGTCATAAACACAAAGAGTCCCACAAATGCTACTCTGCTGCTCACTGAGGACTTCACAGACAAAACCAGAAGAGAGCTCCAAAGCCCGCTGGAAATGACTATACTCATTCCAGCTACTTCGGTGGCCTCCAAATCAGACCAGAGGGGCACAGACTGCTTGAGCTGAAGCAGATCCCTCTTTTGCTATACCATTGTTTGACCCTCACATTGAATCTACAGCGCTTTAGGCCTCACATGATGCTATTAATAAACAATTCTGTATGTAGGACTTCTGTAACGTGACAGCCACAATGCATGACTGTTAGATGCTTATAGTTCCAATAAGGATGGGAAGAGAAATGGGTTAATGACCTGCATGAAAGCACTTGAAGGTAATAATGTGCCTCCAGCCACACAGGCTTTCAACCCATCAGGGGTGGTCGCAGCAGAAGGACTTGCTGTGATAGGCACAGAGACTAAGATGTTAGACTTTTTGAGCTATATTCATTAGCAGTTACTTTTGTGGATTTTCAGAGTATTTTGGATGCCAGGTTTAGATATCCAGCATCTTTTCTGCACATATAAAACTTCTAGATTTTTATAAGTGAAAAAATACCAGTGTTTGTTGATATTTACATAGCAGAAAAAAGCCATGTTTTCCCCAGTTATCAGATTTTGAGAGGGGAAATAACTCCCCATGGATAGCAACCAGATTTCCAGATTTAAGGAGGATTTTGGCCACTTTCTGCATGCAGGAGATCCATGCACTCATAGCTGGCTGTTGTAAATCAGCCTGAATTATTGCAAATTATTCCTAGTAAGAAGAGTAGGAAGGGACCCAGATTCAGTATAGAGATTGTTTGAACTATGTTATGCTGGAGTAGATAGCCTGCCCCACCTCCTGCGGTTCCCACCTGCCTGCATTTGTGAGCTGTATCAACACCACTCTCCGTTACTTGCTTTGCCATATTTTGTCAAATGGCATTTCCTCTGTGCCTTGCTTTCTCGTTATAGACCAAATTTTACTCTAACAAAATGCTACTCACCTGACATCAGTGCAGTAACACAGGTGCAAGAGGAAACCGGCTGTGTTTACACTCACTCTGCTGCTGACTATTTAGACCTAGTAAAGGAACTTGGGAAAAGACTAGGCAGTCTATCAGCTATTAACTTCCAGACTATTTCACGCTTCATGTGTCTTTTTTCTACTTTCAGAACTGTGTTGCTCAAAAAGGCTTGTCAAATTTTAGTGACTTTTATAGCTTGTGCTCATGCTGCCTGCATTAGTTCACTGAGTATGGATTTCCAATCTCTCTCACATTCTTACAGTTTTTACAATTATGCTTGGCTTCTATCATCATCTGAAATAGCAAGATGTCAATTTTATTTTGTCCTAATTGCTGCTAACGACTTATTGATGCAACCAGTTGCTGTCTGTCTCTTATTGTCTTGGAGGTGTTTATGTATGGGTCTTTAATGCAGTATCAGGAGAACTATTTCTTGGTAAGAGCTAGGCTCTGGTATAATTTTCTCGATTCTACTTCACTACAGATCTACTGAATACTTCAGGAGATGGTGGAGGTCAGAATAGTTATAATCACTAAGGACAAGCTTGTAAAGGTATGGAAGCACCTGAAAATGTACATAGCTGACTAATGACACTAAAAAATGCCCAGGCATCTAAGCTAAACTGAAATCAGTGACAATGATCTGTGAAATAGATAGCAAATGAAAATAGAAAGTGTCAGAGGCACAAACAAGATACATGTTCATTGTAGGCTTTTAATTCTAAGACTTAAATGTATGAATAATAAAAAATGGGAATTACTGTCCCAAAAGATGGCAAAATAAGGACAATTTTTAAAACAAGAGGCTTCAGAATGATAGTAATTGGATTTGTGCAGGCAACACTTTTACCATCCTGCAAAAACTGATATTTCAGACATTTTTCATATTCTGTAAAGCAACAACAGAAAGACTCTGAAACACTTTTTCCTGAGTGACCAGACAGGTCCATCCCTTAATATGTTTGTGTTCATAACGTGTAAACATCTCAATACTGAATGTGCTAAAAACGTGTTACACAAGCAATATATGCTACTCTACACTTATGATGTTCACTGGTGGAATTCAATATTAATAACAGTATTATAAATGAGACAAGCATAAAATGGGACCCAGTTTCATAACCACACATGGCTCCTATCAAACTGCACAGCTCCACTGACTTTACAGAATTTGCATCAGATCAAATAAGGCAAGAACTGTGTCTGTGATATCTAAAGCCATTTCTATTCAGGTCGCTGACTTGGTGATTTGTAGAAGGCTGTTATCTTTCACAGAAGCAAGTTCCTCAGTGGCAGCCCTGCAGAAATTTCCACAGGTTCTCACTACCTGCTCACAATCTTACTGCTGGTGCAATTAGCTATGCAGGAGGTCCCGATTGCAGGACAATGTCTTGGAAAGCTATGGTCAATCTTCTGGAGGACTCAGCACATCACCACAGAAAATCTCATTTAGGCTGTCATAGGAGGAATGAATACAGAAAGTAAAGCAAGAATCTGAGGCACTCGGAATAACGCTTAGCTGGCCACATGTACCAGGGAACATTTTGGGTTCTTGTTCTAGACCGCAGAATAATCTCTGATAATTACCTTGATGAATGCAAAGACGACAGGTCAGATAGGGCACAATTTTCTGCTCCTAACAGGAGGAGTGTGTCTTCTCTTTCCGGGACTGTAGTCCTTAGGAAGGAGCTATTTAGTGATATTTCATGTTATTGGTATGACACTGGCTTGGAAAACTGTTTCTGAATAGTTATCTGTGCTTCTAAAGAACAGTGTTAAAAGTTAAACTCAGTGAGTGGTTAAGAAAGAAAGTGGGGGTTTGGCATGCACAGTTAGCACTTCTTTTGTCAATTTTGTAAACTATTCAATTTTACACCTATTTGGATTAGTGTCTGGAATTCAGTATCCCACACAACACACTTCTAATGCAGATTTTGTATTTTAGTAAATTCTGGTTTCATTTTTAGTTTCTGGATGATATTTTTTTTACTTTTGTATTTCATTGAATACAAATTACGGTAACAGCTGGTTTTTTTCAAGTTATGTTTAATGTGTTAATGCTGGTTTAAACAAGGACAGTAGTGGCATCTGTCAGAGAAACGCTGCCAATAAAATTCTGTGTGTTTTGTGCCACAGAGACTATAAAGAACATCTCTTACTATAATGTCATCCAGAAACATGGTTGTAAGAGAGACTCATACCTTCCTGTTTGCTCTCACCTTGAGATTTATCATAATGGAAGTTCATGTCATAACACAATTCAAGTTTGTTTTCTTCTAAGCATCTCATGCAAAATTGCGTTGAGCGGCAGGAGAGAGTTGTTCCTAATAGTGTAAGAAACTGGAAGGTGAATTTTGGAAGCATTTCAAATATTCTACCATTCGATATTGTCCCTTTCTGTCAAGCATATGGTAGATATTCCTGATTGAAACAGAAGGGCACAATCAAGTTCAGGTTATTTTTAATGCAGTGATTGGTGCTTAAACCAACTGTGTTAATAAAAGAACAGGACAGCTCTGAAAAAAACTGTAATCATTTCTGGACTACAGCTGCTCACTGACGTAAGTCTTCCTTAGAAGAGGCACTGTTTAATCTCAGACAGTGGAAGGTAAAAAGAGAAAGTTGCCCTTTCATAGTCATCTTTATTATAGACACATCATCCACTGAAACATTCAGGGGGAGACTAGTACAGCTAGTATTTGTATCAGTTGTTGAGTTCCTGACAAAGGCATATACACAGAGGTTTCACATGTTCTGCCCTCCCTTTCAGAATTCATCCTTTGTTATAACAAAGACTTCATGGGTTGGTCTCAGTTTGGGATAAAGACACCTAAAATTAGGTGTCTGCAAGTAAATGTCCATATGTGAGCTTGGTGCCTAAGACACTGCTATAGGCAGTACCCTCAGTGGAGGTTGGGGCGATCCAGCTGCCAACCTGATGAGTGCTGAATCTCTCTACTGACTGTCTCTATGTCCCTCAATCTAGTAGTAATTAGGGTTCTATTCAATTAGTAAACATAGGTGTCCAGTGCCATTTGAGATGACCTAAGATATCCACGCAGAGCTCACAGATACAGCACAGGACCTACAGGAGACCCACGCTCTTCTGGACTGGCAGCTGAAGGACAAATGAGCATCTCAACAAATTCATAGGGGCATCTCAAAAAGCACTAGGCACCTATGTTTAGGCACCCGAATCAAGCCCTTACATTTAGACACCTTAATGTAGGTGTCTCAGTCTTCAGCTGAATGCCTGTACTGCATACAAAGGATTTTTGAATCTGAGTTACCTTTAATCACTGAAGAAGTCTGCAAGAATCACATGTTCCTTGGAGGGAGGTAGGGACTGCCTCTGTAGCACCAGATTTCAGGGAGGATCTTTATGGATACTAAATCTTTCCATGTGGAAAGTACTGCTGTTAAGCTTAAGTGGCTAAGGAAATCCAGTTACAGAACTGGGGAATTAGAGTGGCAATATAGTTTCATCTGCTCATGCAAAGAGAAGATATTGACTGTTTCTGTTAAACCAGGGATTAGATAAAATATCAATGTCAGCTATTTTTAAACAGCTTTAATAAATTTTTTTTTAATTTAGTCAGTAAGTAGGAAAACAGGTTTCCAGAGGTCCTTTAGCAGAATACTGTTAGCATAATAATTAACAGCTAACAACCCACATATCCTTAGTGAATAAAGGTTGACTGGAGCAAGATGAATAAAAATAGGAAATGTCTATTCAAATTCCAAACAACCATGGGCTCCCTTTTCCCATAGGAACTGAGAGATAATTAGCATCTCTGAAAATTAGTTCACTGATTTTGATGGCTGTGTACAGATTCAGGTACTTCACTTCACCCTAAATTGAATATTTTGTTATCTTTAGTAGTTTCCATAAAATGTACTACCATGGAAATAGAAGAAAGCCATGTCTGGGATTCCTGGAAGTGGCAAGATAGTAATTACTCTGATTAATAAACATTTTGACAGTACAATTCAGTACTTAACCTCTACTGGGTCATGGCTCAGATAGACAAGGAAATGCACTAGATTTGTTGAATTGTTATACCACTCTTACTGCTTTAACAGTATCTTCTCATTTTTAGATTGATTTCTACTTTTGAGCTCTGTTGTAAACCTTGATAAGTCCCCAAAGACAGTGGAGTCCCCAGTTTCAGCCTGGTTGTGGTTACAGACTTCACCCAGGCTCTTTTCTCCACCAGAGTTGAGAAGTTGCAGTCAAACAGTTCTCCATTGGTGTGGGTTGTTGAGATTGTCTTGCCCCAAGTCAGAATTCATACTAGTGGCTTCAGCTTCCCCTATCAGCAAAAGAAAGAAGACAGCAACTGCTTCTTTTACTTGACTTGCTGCTTCATTTTTTTCCCAAGAGCAGACACAGCCTGAAGGAAGAGGTCACGGTGACCAATTCTCCCACACCTAGTTGCAGGAAGAACAGCTGAGGGAAAGATCTCCCCACCCTTTCTTCCCAGGAGGTTTTTGTGGTAGGAGCATTGAAACCAGTATCTCAGCAGTCATCTGTCTCAGTGTACAAATGAATTTCCAGGAGAAATGACCTCTCTCCTCTGAGCCTTCCATGCAAGCATATTTCTCCTTAATGTATTGGTGAGCCAATGTGTGCATTTATGCAATGTGTGCTTAAAGCACTCTGGGTTTGTTAAGTAGCAAATCTCCAGTGGGAGCCATGGTTACGCCATGAATCAGGAAAAGCAAGGTCATGCAGGGCTCACTGCCTTCTCTTCCATCTCCAGAAGATGGACAGTAGCCAAAGAGATGAAAAACGTTGTGTAGGAGCATGCAGCACATTTTCAGGCGATGTTCACAGGTCTTTTGTCCGTGGCGTGACTGACATGAACTTCATGCACCCACATTGTGGAGCTCTTTTGTTCTCTGAGGAACACTGTCTGCTCTCCGTCATACATATCAATGGAGACCTGGTGAGCCTGCTTCGTGCTCCTGCTTAGCTCTGATCCTTTCAATCGCAAGGATTTGAAACTTCAGTCATTTTCATAGGCCCAAGGGACAGACAGGCTCGGTGCAGTTTTGACATCAGACCTGAGGAGGAGGGTTGCTTCTGGTGCGTGAGGGGGTGGTGAGCCATTTTAAGTAAGTAGTCAGATGTATTTCTGTCTTCTTGAACCTGCACATTGACATTAA
>NW_008824542.1:1702402-1704644 GCF_000699105.1 Pygoscelis adeliae
GCCAAGTTTTGAAAAACTCTCATAGAAAACATAAGGAATTCTGAAAGTTAAAAAGAATTCAGAGGGAAACTGTAGGAAGGATTTGTGACCTGGAGAGACGAAACCAAAGGAGATGAACTTACTTAGCCTTTGAAAACCAAAGAATATTGCAGAATGGTTAAAAATATCTAAAAGAGAAAGATACCGGGTATTAGCAAGATTTCTAAAGAAAATCGCAGGTCATTCCTTAACAACACTATCGAATGGCTGGAGGCTGAATTTCAAAAATAAATTGAAGAATTAATTAAACTGCCAGTTAAAATAATTGAAAATAGAGTAATTCCATTTGTTTTCTAAATAAATGACTTTGCAAACAAAAAGTTTTCTCTGTGGAAATTTTAATGTTTTCTACCAAAATAATTAAATACTCAATTTTCAGCCAAGACTGATTTTCAGTGTAAATATGCTGTTCAACGCCTTTGTGGTACTACTTACTACCATGTTGCCCTGTTATTATGAAGATTACATCTCGCATTATGCTCCTTTGCAGAAAGGTCTCATGATGTATATAGCTTCTCAATAAAAAGGGAGAGACTAGTTTAACAAGAAAGACATAAATTAAGCACATTTGATTATGGTGAGTTTGAGCAAATCACAACTCCTGTAGTGGGAGCTGCTTTTAGAAGCATTCTGAGAAGAAATTACACTGATTTCAGGATTCAAAATAATTAAAGGAGAGGGAAACATTTTTTAAACAGATCTAGTTGGTACATGCTATGATCAAATACTTGTTGCTCAGACCCTTCTTAATCAAGACCAGTTATCCTTTCAAAATATATACTTCAGTTAAGAAACAAACTTGTGGTTTTTTTGTATACATGAAATTCTGGTTGAAACTGTAACCATGCTCTTGAAAACTAGGCGGCTAGTCCACCTGGCCTTCTTTTAATTAAACTATAAAAATATTGGAAAATTCTAGAGCCTAAGAAGTAGAAAACTATTGCAGAACTCACTGGATTTTTTTATCTACTTATCCATGCCAACTTTTCTGTCAGATATGTTTCAGTGAATATAATAAAAGAAATTTGTATGTTTGATGATATTTCAGAAAGGCAGAAACAAGAAGAGTGTGAAGACAAGTCAGTTGAACTTTATGAAGTATACGGCAATTTGCAAAACAAAAAAGAAAAAAAGAGAAAGAAAAAGAATAAGGAAAGAAAAAGAAAACTGCCAAAGAGAGAAGATACCAGTTACACGGAAACCTGGTTAGGTCTTACTTTGTACTCTGCTGAAATTCCTTCCTTTGCACTATTTAGGTGCCGCCTTTGATTTAGTTCCTAGTAAAGCTCTAGGGAAAAGTTACACAGATGGCAGAAATTTGCTACAAGAAGAGTTTACTGGCACTCCCCCCATTAATAGATGGGAATGTAATATTCATTAAAAAGATTCTAAACTTCAGTCATCCCCTAATGATCATGCAAATTCCCTCATCAATGCATAATAGAACAAAAGAGATCTCTGCATTAAGAATTACTTCTACTACTTTCTATGGCATTTCATTAAAATGTCTTATTTCAAATAACCTTTTGCAGAAGGTACTTATCAGATTTGCTTATGGGACACATCGGAATAAGGGGGAAATGACAGATGCTTCTCTGCAGTTCTGTTTTGTTTTGCTTGGTTTGGTCAGACTTGGATGTGCCAAAGGTAAAATCCAACATAAAAGCTTTATGCTTGGTGTTGATTTTTATTGCTGCAATACAAATGAAACAACAGGACCATTGCTCCCTCCATGATGTGGGAAGATTTTGTGAAAATCTTTGCAGACCCAACAACATGAAACAAGCAATAAGAAGCTCTGTGCTACTCATGCCCACCCTCTCGTTAGAGTAATGACAGGAAGGTATCTTCGATTGGGGTGCTGCTTGGTAGTGATTTCTCTGTCTTTAGGTTGCTTTACATAATATTTTCACTCACAATAGTGCAGATCCCTAAAAAAAAAATCAGGAATTATTTGCATCACAAGCGCTGTCATCTGCCCAGTGTTATGAACAGTGAAGAGAAAAAATTGCAGTGAGTTACATGCAAGAAGTAAATGTTCACAGGGAGATTTTCAAGTCAGAATTAGGCTGGAAAACTGGGCTGCTAGTAGGAGGGTGTCATGGTTTATCCCCAGCTGGCAACTAAGCCCCACACAGCTGCTCGCTCACTCCCCTCACAGTGGGATGGGGGAGAGAATCAGAAGGGTAAAAGTGAGAAAACT
>NW_008824542.1:1704704-1717795 GCF_000699105.1 Pygoscelis adeliae
CGGAAGAGTAAAAGTGAGAAAACTCGTGGATTAAGATAAAGACAGTTTAATAGGTAAAGCAAAAGCTGTGCACGCAAGCAAAGAAAAACAAGGAATTCATTCACTCCTTCCCATCGGCAGGCAGGTGTTCAGCCATCTCCAGGAAAGCAGGGCTCCATCACGCGTAACGGTTACTTGGGAAGACAAACGCCATCACTCCGAACATCCCCCCCTTCCTTCTTCTTCCCCCAGCTTTATATGCTGAGCATGACGTCATATGGTGTGGGATATCCCTTTGGTCAGTTGGGGTCAGCTGTCCCAGCTGTGTCCCCTCCCAGCTTCTTGTGCACCCCCAGTACTCGCTGGTGGGGTGGTGTGAGAAGCAGAAAAGGCCTTGACTCTGTGTCAGCACTGCTCAGCAGTAACGAAAACATCCCTGTGTTATCAACACCGTTTCCAGCACAAATCCAAAACAGCCCCATACTAGCTACTGTGAAGAAAATTAACTCTGTCCCAGCCAAAACCAGCATAGAGGGAAGGGTAAGAAGGATGGACATCCTGAATTTAGTCCTATTTAGGTTCCTGCTCTGAATTGCTCTGAGGATGCTCTTTCCCGTGATTACCTGGGGAGTTCGCAGACTAACCCTGTAACTTAGGTAAGATGTCTTAAAACTCCTCACATTGACCAAGACCTCTTCTTTCAAGCACGTTTCAGCTATTACATGCCTGGAATAGCTGTGGGAAGATCATATACGATTGCTGTTTCCCTTGTGCTAGAAAAACCTAAAATTTAATTCACCATGAAATAAGACCATGTGCTTAAATGATAGCTAAAATGACTGTGAAGCTGTTCAAGCTTTGTGAGCTCTGAAAAACCATGAGATGCCTGAGAAGATTAGCAAAACACCAGGCCCCTGATGGTGCGTCCTTCTGGTCAGTGTACCATGCTCAGGGGTTAGGAGAGCATCACTCGGGTCATGTCACACTGGGAACGACCCACCGCTTAGGCAGGGCTGATCTGATCACTGTAAGAAGGTGTCTAGAGCAGTTCAGTGAACAGCAATAATATTTTTTAGGTCAGAAATGCAACATAAGCCCCTTGACCTTGGTGTGCTTATTCGCCTTTGAGGATACAAATTTCATTTTCTCTCTGTCTGTAACAGCATGCTGGAAAATAACAAGGCAAGGCTTTGGATTCATCTCAGGTGAGGTTCATTTATCAGGTACCAAGTTGCTCTAAAAACAATTCAACTTCTACATAACAGAGAGTCAGTAAGCATTAGATTTTTTGCTAAATTTCTGCCAAAGTCTGTGAGTACAAGAACATTTCAATATCAGGGTTTTTCTTTATCTGATGATGACACTCTTCAAAAGGGAGTGGGGTTGAAGTGAGGAATACAAAGTCATGCTTGAGTAACTTTAATCATTAATAACTTGCTCATTTATAATTGGCTAAGAAGCTTCCCAGGTTTCAGTTGTTAGTTCAATGGATTAACAACACAAGGACACTGACCTGTCGTGTCTTTGCAGGAGGAACTTGCTGAGTGGAGATGCAGGAGCAACGAGCTCATTATGCATCCTGGGCGAGGGAGGATCAATCCTACTTCAGAGAGGGAAGATGGAGACCAGCAAATGTGGTAGAATTAATGGTAAAGTTTTGGGGTTGTTTTTTTTTGTGCTATGCTTTCTCTAAAATGTGAAAAAAAGAGGGCTCTGCATTAAGTCTGAAAGCAGGACTAGGTGTAAAACCAGCTTGTACCATTTTAAGGGAAAAACATCACTCTAAGAATTACTTTGGCTTGTCAAAAATGTCAGGCAGAAAAGAGGGCACAACTGAACAAGCAATGGATTTAAACCATATCGGATTTGGGGAAAGAAAAGATCACTGCAAGAGTTCCCCAAGAAAGGAGATGCTTTGCGCAGTAAATTATTTACTTCCATTCCTGATTTCCACAAGTACTAAAAGAAATCTGATTTTCACCATCTTCTTACTGCAGTTTAGATAAGACAGACTGTGACAAGGTCTTTGCTGTGGGGCACCAACAGAGCTCATGTGGATCAGCACACTCCTGTTCTCTGGACCATGAGCTAAAGTTGAGCAAATAGATTGCACTAATCCTGGCATTACCACTGCAGGGCTCAAAGAAGTCAGGCTGGTTACTGACTTCCATCAGCCAGGGCCCTGGCCCAGGGATTAATGACCTTACAAAAATTTAAGCTAGAGAAAGAGTTTGACCAAAGCTCTGCAACTCTAACCCAGTTAGATTGCTGTCAATTTTTATTATTCCTATTGGCAGGATCAGACTCCTTAAGCTAGAGCCAGCTGATGGATCAGTTCTTCAATTGGAAAATGCAGATGTATTAAATTTTGAGTGTACAATTTCATTGCATTTTTCAAAGGGAAAAAGTCCAGCTGGCTTGTTCTGACAGTGTCAAAACACTTTTTGTATTTATGTTCCAATTTTATTCAATAAATAAGATATTGTGCATTGTAGGAAATGTGGTTTTTTTTCTAATACATGACATTATCACAATGAAAAGATTTTGTTGTTTTGACTCAAACTATCTGAACTTTTACTGAATGGGAAGTTTCACCATGCTGGCTCTAAGTTTTTGTTTAGACTTGAGAATAATGCCAGGAAAGTCACTATTTCCTAGAGAACAACAACAAAAACACTGTTTTCAGTCCAGGTCTACCACTGACAATGACTGGAGAGAAACTGGGGAGAAGATGGAAAAGATTTGGAAAAAGTAGGCAACATTCTCAAAGCAACAATATTTATGACATGTTTCTGTTAGTGTCATAGCTCATTCTGCTCTGTCAGATGTTAGGTTGATAATTTACTGGAAAGTTGCTGCCTACTAATGAATAAATTTTCTTATCTAACATATACAGATGTTTTCATCCCTATTGCCTATTTTAGGGTTTATACCTTGACCTACTCTCATATCTGAGCAATGCCCACACAAATCAAGCCTTGAAGTGAATTCCCTACTGGAATTCAATTTTGGTACTTTGCCCATTAGGGTCCCTGCTGTAAAGAGTGTGGTGGTCTTCTGCCCTGACTTTGGCATCCAGAAGTTACACGGCCGAGTCTAACCTCATCAGACTAAGCATCGTTGTCACTGAAGATAAACGGGCTCAAAGGATCTACCAAAGGTAGACATTTACCACTGACTTCCATTTCATAGAATCATAGAATAGTTTGGGTTGGAAGGGACCTCTAAAGGTCATCTAGTCCGACCCCCCTGCCATGGGAAGGGACATCTTCAACTAGATCAGGTTGCTCAGAGCCCCCTCCAACCTGACCTTGAATGTTTCCAGGCATGGGGCATCCACCACCTCTCTGGGCAACCTGTGCCAGTGTTTCACCACCCTCAGAGTAAAAAATGTCTTCCTTATATCCAGTCTAAATCTACCCCCCTTTAGTTTAAAGCCATTCCCCCTTGTCCTGTCACAACAGGCCCTGCTAAAAAGTTTGCCGCCATCTTTTTTAGAAGCCCCCTTGAAGTACTGATAGGCTGCAATAAGGTCTCCCCAAAGCCTTCTCTTCTCGAGGCTGAACAACACCAACTCTCTCAGCCTTTCCTCATAGGAGAGGTGTTCCATCCCCCTGATCATTTTTGTGGCCCTCTTCTGGACCCACTCCAACAGGTCTGTGTCTTTCTTATGCTGAGGGCTCCAGAGCTGGACACAGTACTCCAGGTGGGGTCTCACCAGAGCGGAGTAGAGGGGCAGAATCACCTCCCTCGACCTGCTGGCCACGCTTCTTTTGATGCAGCCCAGGATACGCTTGGCCTTCTGGGCTGCGAGCGCACATTGCTGGCTCATGTCCAGCTTTTCATCCACCAGTACCCCCAAGTCCTTCTCGGCAGGGCTACTCTCAATCCCTTCATCCCCCAGCCTGTATTGATACCGGGGGTTGCCCCGACCCAGGTGCATCAGGAAGATGCATCTTTCATCAGGAAGATTAAGGTAAGTAAACACCAATCTGTTATAAAAACAACCTCTGAAATGTATTGTTTTCTTGAGGAAAGTACAAACAGCTTTAGTTTTAAGCAAATCCAGAACTGTTTTCAGGGTGATGTTTGGCTGACGGGTCCCAAACAGTGTCATTGAATGTCACTCTGAAGATAGGTTTTACCTGGGTACACAGCAAAGTTCCTGCTCTAAGGAAGGAAACTATGTCGACTTACAAAAGACTGGCATTTTGCGCAACAGAACTAATATAATGCCATCACTTACAAGCTGTTACCATAAAGGACTGTGGATTTATTTAGATGCAAAAATGCTACTGGACTCGTTTTCCCTACGTCTATAAACTAGACTCCCAGACAGTTTCAAAGCTCTAGGTTTAACAGTTTTTCCTTTTTTACTAGATACAACATGATTACAGAGCTCTGGCCTTCTACTGAGTCAGAGACTTTCCTAAGAAAGATTTACACAGGGACAGACTGCTTTCACACATCCACCACATACAGATTTCTTCTGCTTTCTATATTGCTTTTACTCATAACATACCTTACACAACACTCTCTTTAGCTAGTTTGATGCAAAGACAGTTTTGCATTTGTTTGTGTACAACCTACAGTTTAACCGCAACTCATAATTTTCAATACTTAAAGGGAGCTTATAAGAAAGATGGGGACAGACTTTTTAACAAGGTCTGTAGCGATAGGACAAGGAGTAATGGTTTTAAACTAAAAGAGGGTAGATTCAGACTAGATATAAGGAAGACATTTTTTATGCTGAGGGTGGTGAAACACTGGCACAGGTTGCCCAGAGAGGTGCTGGATGCCCCATCCCTGGGAACATCCAAGGTCAGGTTGGAGGGAGTTTGAGCAACCTGATCTAGTTGAAGATGTCCCTGCCCACGGCAGGGAGGTTGGACTAGATGACCTTCAGAGGTCTCTTCCAACCCAAACTATTCTATGGTTATGTGAATTTACCTGAATCCTGCTTTTCCCCCATTTATATCACTACACCTCAAAACACTTAGCTAAGGACGTAATAGCTTTTGAGGAAACAGAAGTATATAAAAACCACAGTGACACAGTCACGATCACCCAGGTGGGAAGTGGCAGAGTCTAGCTTGTCCCAGGCCTGCGTGCAGTTGTCCAAGCAATGCTGCATCCAGTATTTATCTGACTGCTATTCAGGGCTTTTCATAAAAATAAAAACAAAAACAAATACCAGAGGGTGAAACATGAGCTGAAGGCTGTGAGGCTGCTGGAGATGGTCAGAATTGACAGTCGTTTTCTACAGCACAAGAGGGACCTATATTGCTTCTGTGGGACAGCAGCTAAAAGGGGCTGAATGGTGGCCAATGAACTTTCTCTCAAACGTATTTGCCATGTGAGCATATAACATGGCCTTGCCCCTGGTGCATATCTTGCAGCTGTACTTCTAGCTGTGATTTGCAGCCAGTCCATTTTTCATTTGCGTAAGAACAGCAGAATGACGAATACTTCCCAGTGTGTGTCACACCAAGAAGAAACAAATGTATATTTATATTTATCTTGCTTTGTATTTATGGGTAAAACTCCTAGGGATCCTCCTCTGTAACAGACAGCTGCAGATATACACAGGAACCTGGCAGAGAAGATGATGTTTTCCTAACTTCGAAGGTGTGCTGTAACAGCATCTGTTTCATTGCAGGGCAGTGATGCTGTGGCGATGAGTGTGTCCCACCGGTATGCAGTGACAGAGATGCTCAGGAAAATGAGGAACAGCATCCAACAGCTTTTAGGGACTTTCAGAAGTGTTTGCACTGATCAGACACTGCTGATCAGGAGATATCCCGTAGGAATACAGGAGTCCATAGCCAACAGGTCATATTTCACATAAGAAATTCTTTTCGGCCTTCCTCCAGCCCTGTCAAAGCAAGAAGGAATAGAAAGGATGGAATTACACATGGCCTTAATAATGTTTGATTTTGGCTGGGGAAAACCATGGTGAGCAGTAATAAGGGCTGATGTCGGAAAGACCCCTGTAAGCTCCAAGGACAGGATTTTCAGGGGCAGAGCCGCAGCTCACCGCATTGCAGAGGCTCCAGGCAGCCTTCACCTGCCCATGCCACTCCAAGGGCTCTCCAGCTCTGTTTGGATGATTTCCCCGTGCTGTTTAATTACAAGATCTTTCTGGCTCCTTACGCACTCCCACACTGGGGGTTCATTATCTGAGCCCTCTATTTCCCCAAATTCTCTGCTCTGAGTGGTCCCATACAAAACACACACTAAACATTTGCAATAACACCAGAGCTCTTTTTACACTCGAGCCAACAAGCACCCTATAAAAAAGTCACACATAAATACAGCACACATGAAATCTAGTTATAACTGGGAAGTTGTGAAATAGGTGTAGTATGAAGGGAAAGGAAAGGAACTGATTTTATGAGTACATTATCAGGGAGAAACACCAAACAAGGAACCCTCCACAGCAGTGACATTTGGAGCCTAAATCAAGATGACATCCACAAAGAGACAACAGAGAGATCTTGCTGTTCCTGTGATTGCTGTGACTGCTATTAGGACTCCTGCCATTCAGCAAAGCAACTGCTGTTGTCTTTGGGAGCACCAATTCAGGATCTGCTTCAGTGGCTGTAATTTAATAGTAAAGGCATCAGAGGCTGAAACCAGGAACTTGGCAGGCATGCCTGGGAGAAGAGGGCTTTTTGTGTTCAATTCACTAAACCTTCAAATTCCTGCCACAGCTCTGCTTCCCTCAGTCATTTTTTTCCAGGAAATGTACAGCCTCAGCATGTCAAGAACGAGAAGCATGGATAACCAGCCAGTGTTAAATTCACAGAGGTTTATATTGAGCTGCAAAGCCAATTTGAAAAAATTAGGGAGCTGAAGGAAGCAGAGCCCTCCCTTCTGCCCTTTTCACGGGTGCTCCTGTCGAGCCAGACCCTGGACTGCAGGCTGTGCACTCACAAGCCTGATTACGGATTCAGGCAGCAAACTTCAGGCTCGGGCAGTTTGCTGAAACTCACGGCCTCTTATCCAGGGCTCATGGAGATGCTGTGCCTCCACTGAATCACAGACTGTTTGCATTCTCTAAGCCCAGGGCAAGCAGGAGCCAGTGCAGATCAGCTCCAGCAACAAAGTGTAAGGCTGTGCAGAGCTAGAGCGAAGCCTGTAGCACCTGCAAGGCACCTATCCAGACTGCGCATTACTCATGCCAACAGTATAGGTCACTACTAAACGCTACACGGACAGCAGCAGCAATCTCTTCTTCATCATCCCCTAATTCATATCTGAATTTGACATATTTTGCATTGGGCATATTTTCATTCTATCCAGGCTGCTGCTCTGCCCACCTATTTTTCCTTGATGACCCAGCTTTGGGTGTAATTTTTGTTTGCCTGTGGACTCTTTGCGTTACCCATAGACACATGGCAGCTTGGCCGACCACTGAGCCCATTGCAAGGCCCAGTGCAGTGAGCTCTGCCTGGTCCCAGGGAACATCGCCCTCTTACACTCATGCTCTTCCAGTTGTCATGTACAGAAAAGCTCTGGCAAGCTGAGAATGCACTAGTGCTGCAGAGTCTTCCCAGGGCTCCTTTGTCAGGCTGATAGTCATGATGCAATTAATATATTTGCATAAAGGCAGCGTATCCTGTTGGTGTTTAGCTGGTGTTTAATATGTTAGGATGATGTGTTTTGCTGGGATGAGAAGTGAGATCAAGCCTTAGCACTTAGGTCTGGTTAAGCTACTGGCCTACAGTAGTTTAAAGCACCGAGTTGAATGCAGGATGTGACCATAGCTAAGACAGGTCACGGTGCCGAGTTTCACCCTGCAGCGTAGGGCACAAAATTCTCCATTCCTGATTACAACCACATGAATAAATAAAAAGAGCTGCTGATGGCGAATTTTGCTGTGATGGAGTTAAATCCTTATGATAAAGATGGAGAAAGGGAGATGCTTGAGTGCCCATGTCCATGTAAGCATCAAGTCCGTCCCAGAGCACCTGCCGGGGGCAGGAGCGGGGCCAGGCTGGTCTCCAGCAGTGCTGGCTGGGGTCTTGAGCAGGGACCAGCTGATGAAGGATGGGGGTAACCTCTTTAGCCAGAACTGTTTTATTCCCTGTAAACAACTTGTGGACCCCCGGTAAGAGTCAAACCCAGGAACTCACACCTGCTTCTCCCACATACCCATCACTGTGCTATGGCTATTCCTGGGCTTTGGCTATTTCCTATGTCCTCTTCACTGTCTTCAACATTCATATTGAACATTTCTGGTAGAAAAATCTTTTTGAAAAACTCACATTTTCCAAAGAACCCAGTCTTCTCTGGAAAAAAAAAAAAGAAATTAGCTCTCTGACTGATGCTACTATATATACAAACAACACAAACGCATCCCCCCTTTCTCCCAGTTCTCTTCCTGTGCAATCCATGGAAAGGAGGCAGAGTTCTGCAGACAGAACCTGCTATTCAGTTTATACAACCTTTAAAATAAAAACAAAGTACCTTCTTGAAGGGCTCTGTAACATAAGGGTGCCTACGGCTGATGCTGTACTGTACCGTGCTGAGCTTTAGGGAAAAGAAAAGAAAACACAAGTGACTGAGCACCACTGCAACTGTAACTGATACTCTATTTGAATTAAACATTTCATTTACCCTGTCACAGTGACTGTGACCTTTTCAACTGCAGTTTGGCTCTAAATGACTGATGTTATTCACATTACACACACGAGGCGCAACAGACTTGTTCTGTCAAAGAATGAAAATAGCTCTGCGGGTATTTTCTCTCCCTGTTTTGCAGAGATATAACAGTGAATGTAGTAAAAAGCAATGGTGTGGAAGACATCACGCTGCTGTTTTCCAAGGGTCGTGTCTATATGGCTGGTGAGGAGCCCTGGCATTTCCACCGTTTACTGAATTAAAAAACAGTGATGGGCAGCAGCCACCGTGGAATCTGAAAATGTGCTGCACAGGTCCCGTGTCAGCGTGACCTCTGCAGAAAACTCACGTTATACTCCTAGGGGTGAACTCCCAGAATAAAGGTGCTCTGTGTTGGGTGGGCTCTTGAAACCTTTGGTTTTCTTCATTGTCCAGGGACTGTTACTTACAGGTGGCTTGGAATTATATTACAGGGAGAATGGCCCACCTGTCCGCAGGCTCGCAGCCACACGCAGCCCCCTCATCAGAAGGGTCCATTGCCAGAGCTTGGAGGGAGTGTAAAGATGCTCGCCCACCCTCTGCGTAGCTGACACCAGTGATTTTGTTTCTCTCCTCTCAGAGAACTGAGGCACCTTCCTCCAGAAAAGAGAAAGAGCACAAGTTTTTTAAGTATCTCTGCATTAGTGAGCCCCAGGGGTTATTAGACTGGTTGGAACAGTAATAAAACCCATTTTCATATTTCAGTTTTCGTACTTTTCAGGTTATCTCCCTTCCAAAGCACTTTAAGGAGAGAAGCAAGGCCCCTCTCTGGATGCCGTATGTCCCTGCAGGACAGGGAGAGGTGCCACCAGGTGCCTCAGGAGGACACACAGAGACTGGAGTGCCCGGGAGAAAAGACCTGGCAGCTGGAAGAAAGGGCACAAAATCTGTCACTGGCTGATTTCTCCAGGATGCCACAGGGTCACCTGTGGTCACCTGTGGCACGTCCTTGATCATAGCTAGCAAAAAGCAGAGCTGAATGCAGCTAGATGGCTCGGGGCTAGGATTCAACACAGGGGAGGAGATAATGGGGAGGCAGAAACGGCTGAGTAGGGATGAGAAGGGACAATACAATCTCTTCTAGTAGCTCTGCTGAATTTAAGTCCTTGTTGAACTACAGCCTGATTTTAACATACAGAGATACACCAGAAATCGATCTGCTGTTCAGGAATGAATGGCCTGAGAGTGTGCACAGACCAGTGTCAAGTGTGCATCAAGTCATGTAATCAGCAACAGAAAAGTACTTTATGGTACTTTGCAACCCTGTGAAATCCCAGCTTGACCTATGAGAAAAGATCACTTCTGACAAGAGACTGCTCGTTTTTCCAGTCAAGGGCTGCTGCAGTTTCTGCAAAATGAACCAACTGGAGAACACTATCTGAAGAACAAGGTCAGGAAAAAGAAATCATTGGGGATGGTACATCTGATACGATATGCACAGCCAATTCAGTCTCAGTGCAGATGGTATCATCCCATGGATGTTCACTGAGCATCAAAAGGCGTGGCTATAATAATCACGAGACTCTGTACTTGCATGGATAAGCTGGAGAGATGAGAAACTGATGGGGGCTAGTTCACTGAGACCCCACAGAGGAGCACGAACAGGACAACGAAGCAGACAAGAGAATGGGGGGGCCGAAGGCAGCCTTCCCCTACAACACTGGTTGCAAAAGCCAGAGGTCTCTGAACAGAGGTCAAAGTCCCACCATTAGACAGCCACAGAAATAATGACCAGAGGAAGTAGACTAAGCTGAATTATGATATGAATTATTATGATATGGTCTGATTATGATATGATATGTGGACAGGGCTCTGAGAAACCTGATTTAGTTGAAGATGTCCCTGCCCATGGCAGGGGGGTTGGACTAGATGACCTTTAGAGGTCACTTCCAACCCAAACTATTCTATGGTTCTATGAGATAGGCCGTAATATACAGCTTCATACTCTAGAAAGCAGGGGAAAGAAAACTGAGGAAACCCAGGACTAGAGAACTCACACGGTCACATAGGAGGTTGGCATTAAATGGTACAAACAGGATCCAGTCAATCTAACAAGGGCCCCAGACTGTACTTTGAGAGACTAGTCCTTTTTAATGGACTTAATGGACTAGTCCTTTGAAGCGAGCACCCAAATTCCTCACCACATATGGGGGAAAGGATGTTCTTTCACAGGTTTCCAAAGGGAGATCCACTCTGCCTAATATATGTCTCTAAATTCATAACCCACTTGGCTAATTGCTCATAACTGACACAAACTCACAGCCACCGTGGCTGTTGGCTCCAGATGTCAGCAAAGGTTTTTACCAACACTGACAGTGATCTGGGGATGGAGAGCAGCAACCCATACCACAAAGGTGATGACTGATGGCCAAAGCAAACCCCATCAATGGGTACAAGGCTTTTAGTGGTCAGCTCTCCTTTCTCACATTTATTCGCGTTAGCACCGTGCACAGAGGATGCCCACATACAGTTAATTCACCTGTATACTCTGACTGGAAAAACTGTATAAGCTGCAGGTGAATAATGTTTTATATTAAAGCACAGAGTGTGAGGCGAGAGCCAGGCTTACCCCCCACTCACATATCTTGTGATATCAATATATGTGACTCACCCTTCAGCTACTCCTATAAGAAACCAAGTGATATTTCATACAAAACCTATCCAGAGACTTACTTGTCTTCAGAAAAAAATGTTATCCCATGCCTCCTTCCCCTTGTGGTTTTTTTTTTTTTTTAATCAAGCTTTATCTCAAAGTAATGCATTCTGCCCAAAGCTTTTCACCCACTCCTAAATACCGTACAGGTATGTGGATTCAGCGAACACTTATTCTTTGTGCCTTCCTATCCATTTCCTTTCTTTATTTGCAGAAGCAGTTTTTTGTTAGGAAAGACAGGGATTGTTAACTATAGCCATAACCCTTCTTCTGTGCTTTGCAAGACTTTCCATCCTTATTCTTGTCTCTTCACAACTTATTCCCCTGCACCAAGAAACATGAGCAAGAACATTCTGTACCTTGTTTGTAGCTCTCGCTGATCTCCTGCTGTTTTCCAATATTGTGGGTGTTGTTTTGCTTCTCAGGAAAGAAAAAAAAATGTTTTTCTTCATCGCCACTATCATAAAAACTGCCAGGAACTCCTTTGTGGACTGTAAAAGCTACAGCTTGTAGACGTGCGGTCAGAACTTGCAATGGTTAGTTATAAGGTGATTATCCATAGCAATTGTGAGCTTGTTTCAGAGTCCAGTTATTAGGCAAGCAGACTGTTTATTTTGTGCATATTTGCAGCATTTTGTTAGGTTTTGCCAGGAGGTAATTGCTGCTGATTAGTACTCTGTTATCTTGTCTAAAGGAAGCCCAATGTGTGGGTCCCTTGCCACGGATACACTGATTGCCATAAAAAACCTCAGCATGGGTTTCAGTTATTTATCACTGTTTTCCCAAATTTGGAGGAGATGAGATAGCTTTTGACAAATGAGGGCTCTCTTACGGCTGAAAGATAATTCAGTATTTCTCCAGCTATATTTAAGTTAGTTAGCCCTATTGCACATGTCAATTATGCTCTCAAATTTTAGACTTTGTCATCACAGCATTTTGCCTGGCGCTTTGCAGAACTGCAGGGGATCAAGATCCCTGCTCCAAAGAAACTTCCAATCCAAGAGCTAAAATGGGAGCAATGAAACAGTGTGACACTGGAAGTGGGGCAGACTTAAGGTCACCCTCATATTGCAAGGTGAGATAGTAGATGATGAGTTGTCCTTGGGCATGTGGAAGCTCATAGGTTTGGGCTGATGAGAGCACA
Source organism: Pygoscelis adeliae (assembly GCF_000699105.1). Taxonomy (NCBI): domain Eukaryota; kingdom Metazoa; phylum Chordata; class Aves; order Sphenisciformes; family Spheniscidae; genus Pygoscelis; species Pygoscelis adeliae. The sequence continues at coordinate 1,717,145 of NW_008824542.1, forward strand.
GAAGGGTGCATGTGTGAAAGGCTGCACGATGCTTTGAGCAGAGAGTGAGCAGGGCGAGTGCTTCCAACGTCAACACCAGTTCGCCTGTCTGAGCGGGCTGTGGACCCCTGCTAGTGCTGCTGGCCTGACGGGGAGATGGCCCGGCTGAGTGAGCGCACTGGATGAGGTGACGCCTGGAATTGGTGCCGAGCCAGTCGCTGCTGTAGCGGCACACACCTCATGGGAGCACGGCCCAGCTGGCGTGCCCGGCGGCTGTGTGAAATGCACAGCCTCCCTCCTTAAACCAAAAGAAGCTTAATAGCATAAACCACTGCGTGAAGATTTTTAAATGGGTGAGATTTGGCACCTGAGACATTGCTCAGGTTACCAAAAAGGCACAGAGAAATAAAACAACCCTCACAAGACTGCCAAGGCACCACGCAGCTCAGCTTCGGCTGAAGAAGACCCTTTTCCCTTCCATCACCCTGTAGTTATTAGCTCACGGTTCCACCGCCTCCTCGCCATCTTAGCAGCTAAACCACGCTTGGGAAACGCAGCCTGCCAAACAAATACCCACGTCTAACGCTAGGAGCGAACAAAGGAGGCGTTAGCAGCGGGAGCAACCACGAAGAACCTTGTATTATTTCCTCGCTAATGTTTGTTTTTGCCCTA
>NW_008824542.1:1717851-1745806 GCF_000699105.1 Pygoscelis adeliae
AGATGGCAGCACCCGCTCACGTTTGGGAAGAGCTGCGTTCTCCGGCAGAGCGGGTCACGCCACTGTCATTTGTTTTTTAAAGGTGTTCTCCACCTCATTTTCCAGCCATTTTGTGAAAATCGATGTTCAGATAAAGAGGGAAGAAAAAGGCCTTTTTTACTCAGTCTCCATTTACCTGTTTTGTTCACTGGGAATAGAGCTGGGGTCATATTCCAAGCTCAGTTAGAGCTCTGCTCGAGCCAGTAATGTCGCTTAAATGTGACATAGTTAGATATCAAATTAAAATCCCATTCAGGAAAGCTGTTCAGCTTCAAAATGCAGCTATCAGGGGGACTTGCCGCTTGTCAAATACCATATGCAAGGTAAATGTGACTAAAACTCAAGGATGTGTTTCAGATGTGAGAGCAGAGAAAGCATCGCAGCTGCTAGGGAAGGCAGCAAGGAGACCTGCGCTGCAGAAGCTGATCCTACCCCACTGTCATCTTCCTTGTGCCGGCTGGGGAGGTACTGCTGGTTTAATCTTCTGGTTTAAGTTCTGCTTTTCTCATACTTCTGATTTAATTGCCGTGTCAGAGAAGACCCGCATCCACTGACTTCAGTGGCATTCAATCCATGTTTTTATACCACTGTCCAATTGCAATATTGCATTTCGTTGAGGAACACTTTTCTAATTGAAAGGGCATGTGAAAATATATTGTATTATATAGCTATTTCCAGCACAAACAACTCAACTGTCTTGCAGAGTTTGAATAAATCTTCAGATCAAGTTCACCTCCTGAATGACCCATAGATCAGTGCTGAGCTCTGCTGTGGTATTCAATTATTTCAATTCATTATGTTTTCCCCATTCTCATGATAAAAGAAAGATTTAAAGAGCCATTATGGTGTTTATGGGAGTGTTAACCAATTAAAAGCTCAAGGTTGCACGCTATTTCTTCTGAAAAACAAAAAAAAAAAAAAATCAGGAGAATGATTGATACAGTTAATATATTTATTGGCATTAGTACATTCTCTTTTATTGCTGGGATCAGGGTGACATTATTCATCATAAAGACAGCATAATTGTCTTTGAATGTTATAAAAGGTGAAATTCATTCTCCTGGAAATTAAAGGGAACATTGCAAAGCTTCAGTAAAAAAAGGGGACTGAACGATACAGATGATAAAATGTACTGGCTTTAAATTTCTGTCCATAAACCTGGAATAAAGCTACTGAGAATTAGTCCAAGATGAAGATTGTAATGCAATAACCTGAAATTAGTTTAGGTATTCCTCTAATCTCGTTTTTCACGGTGTAGGACTATTCATCATAAAATCTGTTTTCCTTCATTGGCAGTATTTTAGCTGTCTACTCACTGAATGAAAAGAGTAAAGAAGGAGTGAAGACACCAAATGAAATATATGTTATTTGTTCTTGCAGAATTAGTGCCCTGTCAGCAAAGCAATGCAGACGGAGCAGCATCTTCTACCTGGTCTTTGCTCTCCACACTCAGAACCACTCTGACCCTACTCCCCTTTTTCATATGCAAGTTTGGGTTTAGGAAAAGGCCTTGACACCCTGATAAAATGTCACGTTCATGGGATTTTAACTTTGCTTAGATTTTGCTTTTATCTCCCTGGGTAATTTCTTATCTACGAAGAGACTCTGAAGACCTCTGTGCTATTCCTTTGAAGATCAGCTCTGCTACTCTTGCCTGCATCAAGTAAATCTCACCCTGTGAGTCCAGATTGGGTCCTCTGTCAGCCTGATGCTGCCTAAGAAATGGGGTGCAAAAAGAGAGAGGACAAGGAAAAAAAAGGCTGAAGCTTCTTACTCGGGGTTCTACAGTCTGCACTAAAGCTACATGTTCATCCTTGCCTTAGCAAACCTTCCCAAACCTGTCTCATGCCTTCACCTTGTTTGCTGTGGGAGTGTCACTCAAACAAGTTACCCATGTGGAGGGAAGTTCCCATTGCAAGATGGCCAGCATCACTTTTCATGTTATAAATCAAGGTGGACATTCCTAGTGACTTAGAAGAACTAGCCTTCTGAATTATGCAATGGCTGCATATGCCTGGCTTAATCCAAGTATGTTTAAAATTAGCCTTTAATCTTATGCAAGCCCTGATGTTCCCAAAAATGAACTTGTCGGTGCAAACCAGACCAACTAAGCAGTATTAATTAACACCAGAAGAAAAACACAAAGGATTCTCTTTGATCATTGCTTAAAGACGCTTTGTGCTTACCTTTAATTTCCTCTCCTGGTTTGAAATAGCAAGTTCAGATTATAGCTCTGTTAGTATGATAATTAAAACAATCTAGCCTGTGCATATACATTGTTTAGCTAAAGGACACTAATTATGTGCATATGTTAAGGGACTAATTGAGGTTAAACCTGCAAGGGAACACCCCTTAGATTCTTCAGAAGGCAAAAATTCCTATTAAACATGACAGTGTCAAACCAAATCTGTACTTTTCATTGTTTTCTCTGTCTTCAAAGGTATTAAGAGAATCTTTAAGTCTGTTTCTGAGTTCTCCTGTCAAAAGATACAGCTTTTAAAACACTTCTGTGAGGGTTTCTCTACCTTGTAGATGTTCAGAGAGTCACAAAAAAAATCAGACCAAAGGAGCTTCTCAGTTGTTGCTCGCTGCAGGGTGCCCTGATGAGACCGACCAGCCAGAGGGCACAGGGATGCTGCCCCATTGCGCATTCAGCCCCTGAGCTAGAAATGGCAAGAGGAATGGAATGCCACTGGCATTTCCCTCGGGAAATTCCCTTCACTGATCCTTGTGCCTCCACTCTTTGGACTTGAATTGGGGCCAGGCAGGCCAGCTGTACTGCACAGGCCCTTGCCACTGAGCGGATAGGGTATCACAGCTGCGCTCTGAGCCTGCTCCTAGGTTTATCTTTACATGTAAGTGAGAAGTGTAAGAGGAGTATCGCCATGGATGCACCAGAGAAGGCTACAACATTTTACCCCTTTTATGTAAAAAGTGAACAAAGGAGACAGTCTATCGCCAAAGCTAGAGGCAACTAATTTGGAGTGAGCAAAGAGGAAATTGCACTGTGTCTACCCTATCTTACAGCCAAAATTTCGAGATGTGGAGAAAAATCACAGTGCAGTCTCAAAAAAATTAGCTAATCTGGGGTCAAGTCTTTCCCCTTCTGAGAAAATCTGGAGTAATTGCATTACCCAGTGCAGCTAGTCTAGGTTTTAGCACATCCAGTCCCTGACTAAACAGGGACTCTGCAGCTGTCCTAGGCAGGATAATGATTACAAGAGATAATCTTCATGTTTCAAGAAGCATTGCTGACAGAAGTCAGGGAGAAATGCCTTCTCTCTCTCCCACAGTAGCCAGAGTATTTCATAGCTATCTAGATGCATTATGAGAATGTTATGTCTTTCTCTAAAACAAATGGTGGAACGCATTGTCAGAGAAAGCACAGATGGATTGTATTTCTCCCCGCCATATATCACTATGGTTAGCTGGAGATTAAATTTCTCTTTTGTATTTAGGCAATCTTGCCTTTATTTTCTCACTAATAGCAGCTGGAGGGAAAACGCTATAAATCTGTTTATTATGCATGCACCACATGACTATTCGGTACTTCTTATAAGCAGCACTAGTTCTGCTGTCAGTTAAATCAAGGATTGGACTCGGTGTTAGTTAACAGTCAGGATGTCTTTGATGGTCCTCCCCCTACTCCATCAGCGATCACATCGCAGAAGCGCAGGACAGGAGGAAACAAGGTTGCAAATACTGGCACTGCTTCATATTGACTATTTTACTGCCTCAGCGTTTGTGCTCAGTTCTTTGCGAACTCCTAAAGATTTACATCCCAATCCATCCAAATCACTGTGCAAGGCTATGCTAACCTTGAAAAATCTGTATCCTTCGGTGCCGAATTTCAAGTTAGAAAACTGGAGTTTCTTCTTACACAGCTTAGCAATTTCTCTTCCAAGCCTGCCACATTTAATAGCCAAAGCACAGCAAAGTTTCCTCCTGTGGACATTACTAAGAGGAAGATGGACAAAGTAAAGCGAACTCAGCCATTGAAAATGCTTTGGCTCCAGTCAGAAAAGAACAAATAAGGATGTTTGAGCCACAGTTGAATGGAGGAGCTCAGGTATAGGTGCACTGCCTCTGACACTGAATTGATCATGTTCTTTCTGTTAAAAGTCAAAAACAAAGTAGTCGGTAAGCTTTCTGTGTTCACTGCCAGGCAGCAAATGTATACCCTCAGTTGCTTTCATTATAAATAATTAATTATCCACCAGTTCAGGCCACATACTGGCTGCTGATTATTTAAGTTCTGTAATTGTTTCAGTTCCTTAACACTTACCAGCCATTAATCTCAAATAACAATAACCATTTAATAACCATTTATTACCAAAGAAATAGATTAATGGCAATTTCAGGAAACTTTCTTTTCATGGAGGTCCTAAGAAGTGCCATCTCACGGTATGCAAGTGTTTAAAAATGTAGGTGCTTGTGACAATGGCAAGTTGTATTTCTGTGTGTGTGTTTGCGGACAATGCTTAGCGCTATAATACGGTGACATCTCTGTCAAGAGCCTCTAGGTGCTGCCACAGTACAAATAAACAGGACCTAGTGCTGCATTTGTTTCATTGTTTGGAAGAAACAGTAATCTTTATTTTCGAGCAAACTGGTATTCTAGCAGGGTTTTAAATAGATACTGAGGAGCAGTATTTTTCCTTTGCAATTCTTCGGTCAACAATAAAAAAACAACCAAACAAAAAATTTCCATGCATCGGCATCCTTTCTGAAATGAGAAACCACTTAAATACATGGTATGTGGAAGTGTCGGTGTATTTTTTTTAAATTATAGAAAGGTTAAAAAATTAAAAGGTTAACATGCAACTTCAATTTCAAGCTATTTTGCTTTGTTTCCTCACCTACCCAATCCTGTAGACACACAGATTTGGTCTGCTCTAATTCTTGCAGGGAAGTCTCCCTCTCTCCCCAACAATTTCAAGTGATGACCAGCTACAAGGAGTGGAAGCTGATGGAAATCATTTTAGTCTAGAAATGGAGGCAGGTTTAATGCAGCTGTTTAAAAAACATCTTCCAGTGGTGTTTTTCATTTGCAGACCAACAACTTCACAAAAAAAAAATCTTGCCCACCAGCAGCTGCCAAGGATTTTGCTTCAGTGTCCCCATCCTTCAGATGGGATAAAGCAGCACAACTTCAAAGAAAGCATCCTGATTTACGCTGAGGATCTGGTCCAAAAGCACTGCTCAGGGAGCACGGTGCCGCTCAGCATTCGGATGCAGCTGTGCACCAGACCCAGGGGCTCAGCACCATCCCTGTGATCTTTGGTAAGGCTTGTCCCCATGCTTTTGTAGATAAGCACACAGAAAATCTGTAGGAATTATTTTTATATTAAAAAAACCCTCATTTACATATACACCAGTCATAACTATAACTGCAGCAGCAAAGCTTCAGAGGTGCTAAGGCTGGGTGACTTATACCACCCCAGCATCGGACTTTCCAGCCAGAAGGCAGTGTCACCGTGCCTTGCTCTGAGCCCAGCACTTTCACTTCCAGAAAGGTGCCCCAGAACGAGCTGGCAGTTTCACATGGGAAAGGCCGGCTGCAGCGACAGTTCCCTAACAGCACTGTTATTATTTATGGTTCGGCGAGGGGGAGAGGGATGCCTTGTTTTTAATTTGAATTCATCTGCCTCTTGGTAAAGCCCCTCTAGTGAGATTTAAGAGTCTTTTGGAGCCTGCTGAGAGGAAGGGTATAAATTTGACCTCGAACAGGAATGAACTTCAGCAGCTACTGATGTGCCTCCCTGGATGGCGACTTAAATTCTTCCTCTCTGCATCGGAGTTCCTGTGTCTGAAGGGACGAGGAGTTTGGTCAGCAGCTAAGGCTAGGAATTGGCAGTGCAAAGGTTAGCAGGACAGAAAACTTATTTCCTGATATTAACTTATAGGAAAGATATTTGGTTTTCTTATGTCTACTAATACAAGGAATATCATTATTAGACGAAATTATTGTTATAATTATACAAAAAAAGAAATTCTTCTCCCACCTTTCACTCCCAGACTTAGAAAAACCTCTTGTAACTCCTCACTTATCTTTATCAGCGTAACTACCATGTGTCCATGCAGAAGATAAATGCTGTTATTATTTAAAATTCCTAGCACCAGCTGCCAAAAATGCTGACAAGTCACTAATCCCAAGAAAATGTATGGTAGTTAATTATAAGTGAAGCTTGCAGAAGTCATCCAGTAGACTGCAATCAACAAGATTCACCGAACAAACACTTTGTTCCTCACCGCTAAGGAGACAGGTTGTTCTCTGACCCTTCCTCTTCCTCTCAGTGGGACGTTGGGATAATGACGAGCACAAAATAAAACAAATGAACAAATGAGACTTCAGCCCCAGAAACAAATAAATCATCTTTCAGAGCGGAGCGCTTAGAGATACACATTTCCACCTTTTTCAGAGCTGTCCTGCTGGCCAGGGAGGGGTTTTGCTCATTTTACCTAACCTTGAATTGAATACTGAACAAACCAAAATAAACTCCCACTAAGCAAAAGGGAGTGACAATGCACCCGGAGGCATGATGGAGTGTCCCACGCCATGTAGTATGGAGCTGGGAACACCCCACTCAGCAAGCTGCCTGCCAGAGACCCTCTGTGAGCCGTGGAGAAGGAGAAGCCCCTCAAGGGGGTCTATTTCCCCAGCACCAGGCAGGGATGCCTGGGTGTACTAAGACATCTCTGTACATCAGAGATGGTGTTGAAACAGTCTCCGCATGGTTGCTGAGGTGGTGCCAGTGCGGCCCCGCTGCCGGTGCAAGGGGTAACCAGCTCTTGCAGACACGGGGAGACATTCCCTCCTCCTTACAGGTGTTGGCTGGTGCCACAGGGAGCAGGACAAGCCCCTCACAGCTGAGGGAGTGGGGGAAGAGGGAAAAGGGACATAAATGAAGCTACCATTTCTGCTTCAACATCCCGGAAACCCTCCCAGAAAAGTGCAAAGCACCAGCAGGTAAAGTCAGCCCAGGGAACACCCAAGGTCCTCACCAAGTTTATCGATGGCCGACGAGGCACACTTTCATGGGCTCTGGTAAAACGCCCCATTTCTTAAGAGTGATGTCTGGAGGCAACAGATGGATGTCTCCATGTGTCTCCATGCGCAGGGTTAGCAGGCACTCAGGGCTTGCCCATGGTGAGAAAGGACATCACCAGCATGATCTCAGAGAAACAGGATGAGGCAGAGTCAATGGTTCCATATGGGACCTTGGGAAGGAAATGAATGGGGCATCAAGGTTGTTGTCATGCCAGCAGGGTGGCCTTTACTGTTTTGAGCTATTTGCTGCATCAAAAGCAAAGCTTAGTGGGAACGCACAGCCACAGTTAGGACACCTGTAGATGTAGCAAGGAAAAAAAAAAGAGCAATGGATGGCCAAACAGTGCACCCATAAAACCTTCATTCCTGAATTTCCCTTACAGGGGTCCCATCTCCTCTGGCGGCCACACCTAAGCATGCTGTTTGGTTTGGGGTTTTGCAGGGGAAGGGGGTTTTAAGATCCATTAACCAAGACTGTAAAGATGTATCTCATCAAAGCGGCAGCTTGTCATGGTTTTATGTCAGTTCCAACCCATGGAGACAAGAGCACCACCGAATCGTGCAGACCAGCCCTGCACCTTGGTTGTCTCCTTTTTGTGCTGAGATCTTTTTCACACAACAACAGGCCTAGCATGGAAAACATAATTTTTCTGAGACTAATTTTATTTCTTTAAACAAGGTCATTAGAAACAGCACATGCTGTTGATCACACCTGATGTACTTTGGGGAAGTAAATTTCAACACACTGTTTGTATAAAGTGAGGACAGCATTTATTAACTCAGCTGAACCACTTCACCCAGCGGAAGCTGGATTGCCCGAGATGCCATAAATTGCAGGGAGAGGGGAGCTAAATCACTGAAGTTACTGTGTTCCCATTGGATACTGCAAATGAAACTGCACTTCATAATCCTCCCAGCCATAATCAACAACTTGCCCAGCAAAGTGGTCTTGTATTTCTAATTACGAAGGGAAGAAGGCAGGGTTTCCATCATGTTTATGTCTAGCACTCTTTCTTCTAGGAAAATTGATATGATTTCCAGGCAAATTCACAACATAGATTTAAATAATTTTCATTAGAATATTTAACATATATTGTTATAGAATTATATAATTGTAAAGTATTTCATTCCGAATTAGTTTATGGGTGCTCTATAAGGAAAAATATTCTGGTTTCGCTATTCAACTTCAAATCAATTTTCCTGCTCTTATCCAAAACAAATAACTAGTGCATGTGGGATGAGAAGCATTCTTTGGGTGGAGCAAAGGCTTTTTCAGGTACCACAATTTCATCTCTGCACTTCCCTATTATTATTCTCTTACTTATGATTTCTCTCCCATTGATAACACACTCTGGTCTGTATCATAATAGGAGTTTCTTCCCCAAGTGGTTTATGTCCAAACGAACAGAAAATGCACTGGAAAATTCAGAACTGAAGCTTTATTTGTGTGGATTTTTGGGTGGAGAAAGATTTGTTTTGTTTAGATACAGACACATCTCTGAGCATAGACATATAAACATTTCCCCTGACATTTATAATGTTTTTTTTGTTTGGCATTATGGAAGACTAACTAAGGCACAAACAACAACTTTGTGACCTGGAGTTCTGAGGTCTTTCTCCATCAAAATGGACAAAAAGGAGTGATGGCATCTAGGGAATTGAAGAGCAAGACCAGCCTATCATTACTGACAAAGAATATCTGTAGGATAGGAGGCATCGACAGAGAAAAACTATGCTGCACTGGTGAAAGGTAAAAAAGTTGAATATAACAGAGTGTGCAGAGGAAGTTAATATCCATGGAGATGAGTGATATGTTTAGACTGACAGCTGAGAAAGACAGTTTTGACAGACACATATTAGATGAATTAGAGTAGGATGATGCAAGTATATATGTGATTTTTTTAACCTTCCTTTTTCATTTCCACTGTTTTTCAGCTAAGCATAATTTTCCCTTACACAACATTTACAGTCTCAACTCCAGTTGAACAAGGCTTCCACCAGGCTCTAGAGACTGGGGCAGGTGGGAAGTTAGAAGATATTTTCTAAGCTGGGCAGTAAACAGATTTGCATTGATACTTCCAAAGACAGGATGGATTTGTATTCAAACCCCTGAAATCTGAGACTTGTGGCAAACATCTTAGTGATTTTTGGAGGATTTCTGTGTAAGCTTGATGACATGCAGGATTTCCAGACTCTCTTGGGCTTAACAAAGTATGCTAACTGTGCTGTACGAATGATCTCTTTTGAAGTCCAAAGCCTTTGGCAGCTCAGCTACAAATTTACGAATGATTTAGAGACATTTTCCAATAGCAGTCCATCTGCTGAGTCCTTGGAGACTGCAATGATTGTACTGAGCAAGCTGGGCACTAGAGAGGCATGAGACCATGTATGAGACCATGTGAACATCCCTAAGTTTGGCTTGAAGACTTCAGAACCAGATGGATTTCTCAAAATTTCTTAAAACCTGATACTCCTAATGTAGCAGTTATTCATGCCAAGAGTCACACTAACATCACCAGAAAAGCTTAGTAAAGCTCGGTGTGGTATAGATTGCTGATTTGAGCTCTGTAACGCAAGGAAATCTTCACAGACAGTTTTTTGAAGACAGAAAGACTTAACTTCAGATACGGGAAAGTCAGAAATCTTGTCCTTCCTCTTGGGCTGAGTGCTGGACTTCCATCTAACACGGGATAATACGTATTTATCATGGGGAAATGACAGAATTTGCCTTGCCTCAGTGAGGAGGCAAGATCTCACTCTTACCCTAGGGGCAAATCTAGACTGAATCCCCCAAAATGTCTTCATTTCTAAGTTGGACCTCTGAGATTTAGGAGGCAGAGATGTGTTCACCATGACAGGTGCTTGTTGCACTTGTCACCTTCCTCATGTCCCCAGACACCCACATGTCCCCTGTGCAAGCACTGGTGTTGGATTCCGGCATGTGCTCTTCTTAAGCCTGGTGGCACAGAAAGCCTTCCTGAAGCAAGGGATTCTGTATAGCTCTGGAGAAAGGCAAGGCTGCAATAGCTGGAAATCATTGCAATTATGCCTTCTAGAGGTTCTCAAAGTCAAAACCTTCCCTGAAATGTAATAACATGTTTTACTGGACTGAGAACAGAAGCAGAAATAGAGCCATATGCCAATTTGTATAACATTATGCCCATTTAATTGAATTAATTTAGAGACAGAAATATGACAGGATGCTACGCATCCAGCTATAGAGGATAGAGCTGCTGTGTGCAGAGCAGGCAGCAGTGCAGCTTTTCTCCTGCCCACCTGCCACTGCCCAGCTCTGCTGGCTGCTCCACGCTTGCTGAGCCCACCATTGTTGTTCCTTGTCCTGGGCTGAAATCATCTCCCACTGAAGTTACAGAGATGTCCTGCCATCCACACCAACGTCACCAGGATTTCAGCCTGCAGCTTTCCTGCGCTGCCTTCTGCATCTCGAATGGGCTCTTGCCACTCTTCCTGAGCCCCAGTTCCCAACGCTTACATTTGAGATGTCTTAAATGAAGTTTCTGACTTTGTGTTTTCCTGAAGTCATTTATCTAAATCGCTGCACACTCTTACAGCCCAACAGGGTTGGGAAGATGGCTGTACCCTTCGTGAGACTGCTCATTGCTTAGCGCTGGGAAAGACAGACCAGGCACCATCTGGTACCTTCCCAGGTACAAGCTATTCCAGCTTCCCCTGCTGAGCTGTTAAAACTCCGCTCAGCGCTCACAATTTCTTTCATGTCCCTGGGCACAGCCAACTCACAAATATGCAGCACTATGAAAATTAAATTGAATTTAATAGTTAACTAAATGTCACCATGGGCATTTTCTGATTGCATTGTACTGGGAGGGGGACAGCTGCTGCCATGTGCTATGTAATCTCCTGTGCTGGATACAGCAACGGCCCTTTGAACAGGCATCAATGACAGATCTAAAGCTTGGCTTTACAAAGCCTAGATGTCATAGACTTTTTTTCTGTTTAGATTAATGTAAGAGTGGATAGACTCCTCTACCTTCATCTTGCCGATCCTGAGCACTTCTCTTTGGACGTGGTAAAGGAATGGGTAGATATTTTTTAAAAGTACTACAAGCTTTTAGAAGTGTTGAAAGTCTTAAGTGATTTCTGCCTTTAAATGTCTGCAATATCTTTAATTTTTTCCCTCCTGTTATGTGGAAGTTGGGGGCTTTTTTATATACGACTTGTTCTTACAGTTATAATGTCCATACAGTCTCTTGTTTTTCTCTGTCTGTAATGGATGTAGGTACAGCCTGCAAATAAACCATTATCTGCAAGAGTTGTATACATTTGGCAGAGGAGCTCTAGGAAGAAACAGAGAAAGCATTTAAAATAATGAGCAAGTTGTAAAAATTAATGCTTTTCACTTGATCATTTGAGTACAATAAATTATAGATCAGATTATCTGGAAAACTCCCACTCCCATCTAATAGAGGGTCATAAACCTAAAGAGCAACTGGCTTGTTGCAGATTGGTTGCTCAGGACAATAAGGTTTTGAATGTTCAAAGTCAGACAAAGATCCCAGTCCAATACATTTCCTATATTTCTGCACTCCAGAAAAAAAGATAAAGGGCCCTAAAAATTATATGCTACAGTCCTGGCTGATCTCTTACTTGTGGACATAAAGAACACACAGGGATTTGAAGGTTGTGCTAAGACTGAGTAAGGACCAGCTGCAGATGTGGACCTTTCCCATGTAGAGCCTGTCTGCTGCCTTCTGCATGAGGTAGGAAAATTTGGGGCATCTGTCTCTTGGTCTCATGACCACTGTCTCAAAATACCCCATTACTTCAACTCCATTACTCAAAGCTCTCTTCCCTGCACCCCTTCATTTTTTTTCTAAATCTTCAGGAAAATGCATTAAGTGAAGAAAGTAAGCCACAAGGTTCAGAGCACATCTGAGCTTCTGCAAAAAATAGAAGTGGGTGAGGTCAAGAAGAGAGCAAAGGGGATGGCACTGGGTTATGTTAGGAGCTCCCAGGATGCTGTTTGACTAGAAAAACTAAACAATTCCAAACTGGTTTTGCCAGCAAAGGAAATACAGGATCTGCCTGAAGAATCCTTGTGCACATCCTTACCAGAACGTCTTCGCCTGTCTTGAGCATTCTTGGGAATTTTCCTTTGGAAGTCCCTTTTCATGGTATCGCTAGTTCAGGCTTCTCCTGGTCATGTCACCTCTTCTCAGACCTTGTCCAACTTCCCTTTACTTTGCTTAGATCAAACTGTATATGTTCTCTCATTTTTCCAAATTCTGGGCCTGTAAGAGAAAGTTTTCACACACTGCTTCTTCATTCCTTCTTTTCTGCTAGAATTTTTCCATGGCTTTAAAGCCATCTCATGCAAGCAATCTTAGGAGCCCTGCTTGCTGTTTTCCTGTACTGCATCTCTACCACTGTTCTACAGTACTTGCACTTGAGTCACAGGTTATCTAGGTTAAGAGTCTCCATTTTTTGGGTCAATCTTTCCAACCTAAATCTAGAGATAGAGACCCTGTTAAGAAACTGCTGATTCCATGTTCGCTGAGCCTACACATTTCAGCTCATTGGGTTTTTTTCAGTCAAGAGCATTGAGAGCTGTGGTTCCCAGCTAACACTGGTGTGCAAAAAAATCTGTCTGCAACTTAGATATCATAGAATAACTCTACTCACAATTTTCTTTCATTTTTGGGGGCAACTCTACTGGTGGCCACACCACGAATGCTTTGTTATTATAATAACATAGTCTAATACCAATAAAGTGCTTTTAAGTATAAACCTGGCTCATGGTATTTATAGATACGAAACCTTCATAAACTCACCAGACCTCATAATTTTAACACACACACACAGATTTTCCAAAGTGTCACGTTGGGCATTCAGGGGACACGTATGGTCTTGTGGTGTCTTTTTGCGCAACTAGCATAAATACTCTGTTTGCCAAATAGGACCCTAACGTGCAAACTGAAGCTTAATGGCTACACTGCAGTGGAACAGCACAAGTTGCTGCATTTTAATTGCCTCTTATTTAGGAAATGGCACAATATGATGAGGTGCTTGGATTCTGGCCATGACTCCGGTCTCCTGTGTAGTTCTGTCCTCAAAACTAGATATCAGATCTCAGAAAGGCACTCTCACTTTCTATCTTTTTAGAAAGACTTGCAGCTACTGTTTTAGGACAGCACTACTTTCAGGGGCAAATTTTCAGATGTTTGTGGGTGCACAGGGCACAGAGAATTGCACAAGCACCACCTGCAGACAGTTTCTGTGCACAAGTTTCATGAAACTGCTGATTACCTACCCATAGTTGAAAAGATACCCCTTACCTTTCTCCTTTCTCTTCCACACTTTACGTCTCACTCTATGATACATTTTGCATACATGCATCCTTTCAGCGCAGATATTTTGCAATATCCCTTGCCGAGGTTTCACAAAGTGAAAAGTATCCGTCTCCACGTGCCAGACAGGTTCCTGCTCTTACAGGGTGCTCAGCTACCAGGACAGCTGTCAGGCAGCACTCATCCCTTTTCTGGCTTTCTGCATAGGAGACTTTTCTTGTCTGCAAGTCAAATTCTCTTGTCTTGGCCTCTCCAAGCCCTTTTTGACCTGGAGACCAGACCAGTATCCCTGTGCCTGCAGGCACTGGGGAGATTTCCTTTCCAAAGCTGTAACCTCCCTGCCTGGTCGTTGTATGATGGGAGTTGTGCATTTGAGTCTACAGCACAAAAAAAGGAAGTGCAGACCTGAGACAAATCCGAAATATTAATTAAACTTCATAGCGGCCATGGGAAGCAAGCAGTTATTAGCTTAACTGAGGGACAGGGAAATTGAGGCAGTCTCCCAAGGTCATACTGTGGAAGAGATTAATGAATAATCTTGTAGCTCAGACCTGAGCTGTCATTTCCAGACCATTTTTGCCTCTTAAGATATGTAATAGAGTAGCATCGGAATTATGGTGTAGAATTCTATTAATAATCACTAGTCAAAAATATGGCACATCTAGCAATAACAGCTGGGGGAAAATTTAATAATTTCCTTTTTAATGTATTTCCTTCTGTACTGCAGTGTTTGATATTAATTAAAAGAGACCCCTGAGCAGTGTGGAATAATAAAAACCTCAGTCAGTCATAGCTGAGAATATGCTAAAACTTTGTGTGTTAAACTTTCAGGCATGGTTTTTCATTTAGGTTGAGGGTGTGCTCTGCTTTTTGTTGGCCTGGTTTTAAAATTCACATTTCCTAACAAATCAACTGAGTCACCTGAGGGGTCTCAATTCCAATCAAAGAGCAAGTGATTTCTTCAAGCTTTACTGTCTTGTTATTTTTTAATTCCCTATCAAATAATTTATATGGAGCTTTACCTATATTATAGTTCACTGATGCAAGTAATTCCAGAGGTTTTTGGCAAAATAAATGTCCATTGAAAAATATTCTCAGTTAATAACTAACATAAAAAAGACAAAAGTATTTTACCATCGCTATAAATTGTGAGTTAATTTTAGAGCTTTGCTGTCGTGGTTTAACCTCAGTCAGCAACTGAGCACCACGCAGCCGCTCGCTCACTCCCCGCCCCCCCCAGTGGGATGGGGGAGAGAATTGGAAGAGCACAAGTGAGAAAAACTCGTGGGTTGAGATAAAAACAGTTTAATAATTGAAATAAAATAATAATAATAATAATGTAATAATAATAGTAATAATAATAATAATAATAATACACAAAGCAAGTGATGCACAGTACAATTGATCACCACCCACGGACCGATGCCCAGCCAGTCCCCGAGCAGCGGCCCCCCCTGGCCAGCTTCCCCCAGTTTATGTACGTCACATGGTATGGAATGTTTCTTTGGCCAGTTTGGCTGTGCCCCCTCCCAGCTTCTTGTGCACCTCCAGCCTTCTCAGTCGGTAGAGCATGGGAAACTAAGAAGTCCTTGGCTAGTGTAAGCATTACCTAGCAACAACTAAAACATCGGTGTGTTATCAACTTTGTTCTCATCCTAAATCCAAAACACAGCACTGTACCAGCTACCAGGAAGGAAATTAACTCTATCTCTGCCGAAACCAGGACATCTGCTGAAGTGAAAATAATATTATTTCAGGTCCCAGGCCCATCAACAGCCATGGATCTCAAGTGATAGGGCAAGTTATCTGCTGTGAGACTATATGGGTCTTGATAAGGCCAGTCGGTCAGGAAAATGCAGCATCTCCTTTATCATGGCCAACTTTGGACTCTCAACTGATCTGGAGCTGCAGCCTACCCTGAGGGCCTCTAGATGAGCAAACTTTCTGATGGACCATCAGCTCGTAGGCAGTCTGACCTTCCTCTTCTAAATTGTGATCCAAGCTGAACCAAAAGCTCAAACAAACTTGCCCTTCTCTCCATCCCACCCCTCTCACTGCTCAGCATGGTCCCTTTTCACAGATTCAGTGTGTCCAGAAAAGTTACTAAATGTGTGGTGCTTATTAGAGTGTAATTGCTTTGGGAGACCTGTGACTCAGACTTGGCCTGTGCGTAAGAAGGTAGCACAATCTCTCGTGACGTTCTTGGAGATGTACGCGTGTGCCCTCTCCTCTTTACTGGCTTCTGATAACCTTCGGCCTCAAGGCAATGTTCATGCAGTTATGATGATGTGGTTCACAGAGGTATGTGCTAAGGACCTCCTGCATCAGGAGACTGTACATATCGTTCACATCAACAGGTCATATCTGCTTCTCCATGCTGATTCTTTACAATAGGGAAGATATGACAGCTTTTTAGGAGTGGTAATTTTCAGAGACAGGAATCTAGAAAAGTTTAAAACCTGTACCACTGTGCCAAACATACAGAGATACAGAGAAAACAGCTAAAAAGTGATGACTGAATTCCAAACTCCTCCTGATTTCAAGTGACATCCAGGCACATATTTCACACAAATGTACTGCCGTGACAGAATGAAGCAGAACTTCCAAAAGTTAGGAGGATTATCGGTTCTGGATGCTAAGACTACACAAAATAATTTTCTGTACTCATTAATTCACCTCTACTCATTACTCTCAAAGACTTTGAGACGGTGTATGACACTGATCCAATAAATAAGTTTCTGTGGTACTGCTGAAATGATACCTCTACAGAAGGAAACGCGTTATTTGGACCAAGTGTTGGCGAGACAGCTAAGGGAGCTTCACGCTGGCATCCAAGACCCAAAACAGGAGCACAGTGATAGGATGGCAGCAAACTCTCAGGTTACCACAGCCAGCACCCCTTCCAGCTCTGTGTGGACCTGCCCTGATCGCCTCTTATCAGGAGCAATCTTTCACAACTTGCCTCCCTGGAAGATCGCCTACAGAAGCAGTTCAGTGTCATGAGATATATATTCATCTCTATATATACACCTACATACATACATATACATGTATACATAATCAATAGCACATCAGTTATCATTTTGCACATCTCAAATCAGTAATCTCACTCCATTGCATAATTTTCTCACTCCAAACCGTAATGCTGCCAAAAGTCTAAAAATCACCATTTTTAACTTTCTCATATTTTTAGACATATAATGACAGACAGATACTTCACACAGGCACAGCCCAAAAGAAGAAATACAAGACCACAAACATTTTAAATAGGCAACTAATACAACAGAGCATTTACTCTGCAGATCAATATAGATTTCCATAGGAAACTGATGTCCACCCCCAAATATACATGATGGAAGCAAAAAAATCGAAGTACCGCAATTTACACAAGCAGCATGTATTCAGAATGAATGGTATTTGTATTTCTTACTGGGTGATACCTGGTTCCTGGCAAAAGGTACTTCACTGTGGGTTGGGCCCATTGTGATTTACATTTTCAGAACACTTCCCTTACATTAAACAATCTAAGTTAATTAAAGAAGACTAGGACCATAACATAATTAAGTAGGCATTACGCTTTCATCAGCAGAAGTGAGCAACCCTGCATGCCACAGATCAAAGAGGAAGATAGTGACTTACATTTTCTCCTTCCTGACGGTGGTAGCTGGTGGAGCAATTTTTAGTAACAGACCCCAGGAGGGTGGAGTGGTGCTCAGCTGCGGCCAGGGGAGGCTAGAGACCAGCAAGGACCAGCTCTGCTGGTCTCCAGCATGGCGCGCGGGAAGGCTGTCCTCTTGCAGAGACATACCCTGCAGCTCCTGAGATGCAGAAATTACATTTTTAATAACATAATCCCAACACAGTAAGGTCCTGATCCAAATTCAGATGAAATTACACACTCGTGCTGACTTCTGGAAATTCCAAGTTTTTAAAAATCTTGCTGTATTCTCCCAAATTGATTGTTTGAAAGGAGTGTTTTTTAATAACAGTATCTACAGCCTGCCAAAGGTTTCAAAAATGCCTATTCACAGCTTCAGTGACAGTTTACCCTTAAATCACAAGGACAAAATCACTTCTCTCTGGCTAAGGCGTTCTGCTGGGAATTAGACTGAGAAGCCTTTCTCAGCTGTCGGGCTCCCAACAGCCCCATTGATACTGTGGTGTGGATTTTGTCCTCTGGAGGGTCAGAGGAAGACCCCTAATTATTGCCTTTGAGTCACTGAATTACTGCAATCTAACCTTTTCCCGTTTCTGCATAATTCTTTAGGCACGATTTAAATTCAGTAGAAATTAAGATTTCCAATTTCCATCTTAGTTGCTCCATATACACAGTTCCCCAAACATACTAGGCCTCTGAGAAAAAGATTAGTTTAAAACAGAAGTTAATAGTTTCTAGAGAAGTAAAGCCTCTTTTCTGCAGATGATATCATCAGTAACTCATTCTAATACTTGTCTTTTCTTTTTTCCAAGCAGACCAGCTGCACCAATCCATTTCCAAGATAGGCCCTACCCACAAACATGACAGATGAACTAAAAGAAAGGAAGTGTTTTTCCTAGTAATTTGAATTTTGCACGCACTTAAATCCCAAAGCACAGGAGGTGCAGACATAACTAAAAGTGAGAACTAACTACACAGCGATACCAAACCCAGCTGTTTATGGACCTGAAACAGCCTACACTATAACAAAGAACCACTCCTTGAATGAAGCTTTATTTGCAGATGTATACATTTCTGAGATGATAAACGAGGCCAGAAGAGAAGACAGAGGACCCATGGGAGTTGTGCTTCACTTTGGAGTGGCAGCTGAAGACCAGGTGAGATACCCAAGTAAGCTGAGGTGTCTGTGTTTAGGCAACGCATTGACGTCCTTGATACGTTAGTGGATGATCATGAGTTATTTTTCTGCACTCCTTCACAACCCATGTTCCCACTGCTGAAGACAAAATCCCATTAGGTTTTTTTTTAACCTCTACATCACTTTTCACCATCTTCCATTAAAATAATTGAGAAAAGAAATTATAGGGGAGGTAAGATGCATAGCCAAAAATTTCTCATCTTTGAGGTCTGCTGTGAATTATTTGTTCTTGTATCTCATTTGAGCCCTAGGACTCTTTCAGCAGCCAAATGTGCCCAGCAGTTAAAAAATCAATAGACTCCTACTGAGGAGTAAGTCTCTTCCCATCTCCTGCGCTGATTTGTTCTGTAACCTCTGACAAGACCACTTTCCTCTTTGGCTCCCACTTTGTCTGCTTGTGAAACTGTATGCAATAACGGCCTGAAGAGTGTAATGGCAATTCCCTGTGCTGGGGAGCAGAGTCTCCCCTCCACTGAGCAATGTCGTGCACTTCTCCCAGCCTCTGTGGCTTCCAGCAGCAGCAGATAAGAGATATTTGCCTCCTTTGGTCATGCTATCCGTGCCCACCTTGGCCAATGCTTTCTCTGGAGAGCCCCATGAGATCTGCAGGGCAGCATAATGCAACCGAGGAGCCGGCTCTGGCGCATGTCTTGCAGTGAGAGTCCCTTTCCCTGCCAAGCCCCAGTGAAACTATGAGCTGAACAGGCATTTGCCAGCACAAAACTTGCTACGGAGCTAACCAGGACCTATGCTTGTATTGTCACTGTAATTTAGAGCCAAATCTGTACTTAAGTATATGGGTAACTGCAAGCCTTGCTGGCTTTATAATCACAGTATTTCTGAGAACTGTGACAGCTGCGTTAAAAAATGGGATCATTTACATGGATCCCTACATAAGATCATAAACCAGGTTTCTTCCAGACTTAATACTGCTTCATAATCTCTAACAGTTAGCACCCATACTGTTTGGGTTGCAAGAGAGCTAATTTGTCACCCTTATGGCTTCCACCAGCAGTAGGATAAGAGCAGCAATTTTAATTAAAAGTTTATATGCAAACATATCGCACAATTTCTGTGTGACAAATGGTTCTCCTCACCCTGTGGGTTTCCCTGCTGCTGGTCAGAGCAAAATGCTTGCCTTTGCAAAATTGCACATTTTTGTCTAAACACACACAGGAAAACAGCAGTGATTCTCACAGCTTTATCTTGGACTTCTGTAGGGGAAGCAAATTTCTTTCTGTCACCCCTACTATTTTATCTGTTCAGGGCTTCAACCCACAGATGACTTTGTCTGGAGTTAAGGCATCTGCATCTTCACATCATTAGTTTGTAAATGCTTTAAAACAAGGACTATTTTCTTCTGCATTCATGCCTAGTACAACAGATAACATTAATATACTGAAAAAATTACGATAAATCTTGAAGTATTTTCTTTTTAAGTCATTTTACAGCATTATGACATATAGTGAAATAAAATGTCGAAAGCTGTAATTGTACAAGCTATGTTAATGGTCAAACAATGTGAGAAATTATACAAATAAATACCTGTCTAATTTAAATACTCTGGGTATGTCTGTTGAGTGTCTATTATATTTTTTCATGTTTTGTGTTCTTTTACTCATATTAGCTTCCATTTCTGATTCTTCCCTTTCCATGAAGCCTTCTAAGATGGACTATTCTCTCTTCTTACTCTGTGGTTACCTAAACCATATTCTCAGCAGGCAGTTGCTGTAATTGCTGATGTAAATTCTTTCCATAAACTGTAAGAAAGGTTTAGAGTGATTTTCTTCATATCAGCATATTGCTGATCATCTATCCCTTGTGCCATTCTGTTCAATGCAAATTCACTACCATGTAGTCTTGGATCAGCACAGATGAAGTCTATTTAGTACAGTTTTCTGCGTACGTATGTAGGAAAAAGCTCAACATCTCTATAAAGCCCTCAGATTCTGTGTTGATGTGAGATCTGGTGATACTAACTCTGTGGGCATCTTTCTTGTAAGAACAACTTGTAAGAAGCCTTTTCATTGCAGGGTAGAATATTGTGTTTCACTGAGTTTCAATGACATTAAATAATTATTCTAATTGCTAATGACCAGGAAAAGAGGAAAAATACCTGTTTACAAAGTTTGTTCACATTCTGAAAGTTGAAAGAATGGATTTGAAAACTACTGTACATAATTCTAGACTCCACAAGGGTGAAGAAAGAGGGAACAGGGAAGAGAAGGCTTAGAGGAACACAATAGCAGCCTTCCAGTCCTTGAAAGAAGGTGACTGAGAAGACAGAGCCATGCTTTGCAGAGGTGCCTGGCTGGAAGATGAGAGACAATGGTCATCAGCTGAAATAGGGGAGATTTTGACTGGTCATAAGGGAAAATATTTTCATCACAAGGACAGTCAGCACTGGAACAAATTACCCAGGAAGTTGTTTGCGGTATCTCCTTCCTTAGATTTTCAACTAACTAGACAAAGTCCAGAGCAACCTGGTCTGAATTCAGTGCTGACCCTGCTTTGGGCAGGAGACTGGACTAGCAACCTCCCAAGGTCTTTTCCAGTCTCAATGATTCAATGATTCTAAGTTTGGGCTTGGCAAAATGATGCCTGAAATTATAATTTATGGTGTGTTTTGACTTGCAGTTTTGCACTATGAGAATGCAGGCATGGGACTTGCAGGTTACAGTATGTAGTGATGGGGGGAACAGAGCTGGTAAGACAAAAAATATTGTTTATTCCTTGCTGAAAAAAAGTCAATACCAAGCATTTTCATCAAAAACAAAACGCTGAAATTCTAGCCCCTGCTCCAATGACTTTTTATAGAAGCTGGAGTAAGTCCAATGGAAGAGAATGTGGAAAGAACCAGTTCCAAATATTTTTTGTGAAATATGGATGTTTTCCAGCCCCAGACTCCACCCTGAACTGCTCTCTTCTGTCACCAGGTGCCATGCAGCCCTTCTGCCTAGGCAGTGGTGAAAGATAAGAGATGGAGGTGGAGACACATTTGCCTCCATCTGGCTTGGCCCTTGTCCTCTGCTCTTCTCAGGGCACTCTGCTGGGGTGCAGAAGCTGGAGTTCATGTTCTGCTGGTCTCTCACGTCCTGTGTGAGTGCTGATCCAGAGAACTATTGAATACGAGGTCGCCACTACTTTTCTTCTAGTGCTTTCTGCATTTTTTGAATCCAGACCAAAGACTTCTTTTTTCCTGTGGAAATTAAATGTATCACTTCACTTTGGACTTTTTACAAATAATGTGTTGAAAATAATTCCCCTACTCCCCACTTACCAGAGAGGATTGTGTGGGCAAGATCCTCAGCCAGCACAAACCTCCAGGCTCCATTGTTTTTCATGGAGCTGTTCCCCAGCTGAAGATCTAGTCTGAAACGTGAATCTGGCAACCGGTCTGGCGGACCACCTGAACCATCCTCCTGCTCATGCTGAGAGTGCCAACACCTGACCTCTCTACAGTGATAAAGTTCACAGTCAAAAATCACACACACAACCCCATTGCACAATGTACCCAGATGTCTGGAGCCAAACAGTGGGACATCTGTTTTCATCAAGCAACCTTTCATAGTTAGCAGATGTATTTGGCTGCCTTGTGTTGTATTCAGGTGCAGTGCTCCAAATATATGCAGACACTAATATATGTATTTCAATGCACAATTATTTAAGTGCAGGCAGCTGTGACATCCAAAAACTGGCATGCACAATCCTCTGGAGTGCCACATCTGCATTTATTGAAAGATTCCACATCAATATATACAAGCTAGTGTTTGCATATGTTTGGAGCTTTGCACCTATATGTATATCAAGATATCCCAAAAAAGGAGTTATAGATTTGTTGCATTTCTCGCTCTTTAGTGATTGAAAGGTAAGCCCATATGGGCAGTCCTTTTCTGTTCCTCTTAGAAGGAGAAAGAAATATCACATTTCCCCTTCTTGGCACACCAAAGTCAGCAAAAAGGAACAAGATATATGTTCAAGAAAATGTTTGCCTATTCTTAGCTCTCAGCACACATTCAAAGCTCAGAACTTCAACAGCTCTTTGTATAGCAAAAAAACTCCCAATGTGAGTCTCTCTTGGTAGTTGTTAAGGTCCCCCCTTACTCTTCCAAACTATATCAAATTTTCCATTATCTTATTTTCCAATTCATCCGTTGTTCACCTCTAACAGCCTTGTTGCATAAGTTGTTTTTGCCTGAATAACAATGATGAACGAGACTGTCATTCTGTTAGGAGATGTTTCCTAAATGGTTTGTTTTATCATGTCTCCCAGTATTTTTTTTCCTAAGCTTTTCCATTGCCTTTGCCTTCATTTGTACTTGTGATCAAATGACTTCAGTATTTAGCAAGCTCTTAATCCTCTTAATTTGTGCTTGTTATGTTTGAGCTTACAAAATCTTAAATGATTGTCTGAACAGCCCTTTTGCCTTCCACAAGTGTTACTCCGGCTGCAGTGTATAACTGCATGCAGTTATTGAATGAGTAGCAGTTCCATTAATCCTTGCAATGAAGCCGTTTCCCTCTGCATCCACATCTTTCTCCTCAAAAATCCATGAAACCATTATGTTTGCCCTATTGTCGGTGGTGACCTTAAAACTTGCTACTTAGACTGAAGAAAATAACAATTTTTCCGATCAGTTCACTGTTAATTTATTAGCGTGTTTGTTTTTTTTTTAAATCTTCTCAAAAGAAAAAAAGTGCATTTATGCTAATGGCTTAAATACACATTTAGAGTTCCTGAAAGGTGTGGAGTCCACTAATCACCTTAGGTAGCTGGATGGACCTGGGAAAACAGCAATAACAGATCAACCAGTTATCAGATTAATAATATTACTCTGTATATAAGGAACATTGACACCAGCTAACACAGAAGCAAAAGAAAGTGAAAAGACAGAGAATCAGACAATGTCCCCGACTGACAAATGCAAATAGGTCATTAATCCTAAAATACTCATGTGGTATTTACAAAATATTTAGCCAAAAGGCCAGCTATTGTGTTCCCAGTCTGCTTTTATTATTCTTGGGAGGATGCACCATTATGTCAGCAATAAGGAAAAAGACGCATAGTTTCGGGATTCGTCCATGGAAAGAGAGGAAAGCAGCAAGATGTTACAAAAGGGCCACCACAAGCCGCAGATGTTTGGCGCTGCCAGATTTAAAGACCCAGCTCCAGAAGAACCCGCCAGGAATAAAAGCCTCAAACAAATGTAGTTTTGCCAGCGAGAAAGTCAACAGGTTTCAACTTACACTAGCAAAACGCTCTCAAAAGATTCTTTCCCTTGCGGTTTGATAGAACCACGATGCTATATGTAGTGATGTAATGTAATAATGTTACAGTTTTCTTCTTTACTGATGAAAGCGCTTTGTTTAGGAGCGGAATATGTGTAGAAGTTGACACACGGAAAACTACGAGGCACAAGTTTATTGCGAGGGTCGGTAAAAGGGCTACAGTCCAGAAGAGCACACAGCCCTCCAGCTCCCCGTCTGGTTGAGAGCCACATGGTGCAGAGCCCAGTCCTGACGAAGGCTGTATGTGCCCTTGAATAACCCATCTTAGAAAGTCTAGACAAACAGCTAGATCATTCCAAGGCACTTGCTGAAAACTGTTCTAATAACTGAGAGCCTCAAGGTGTTGCTGTCCCTTGTTTCTTATTTATTCGTTTGCAACTTCTCTTCACTCTTGTTTTAATTTCAAAGCAATTTTCTGCTGAATCTGCATGGACGTGCAGAATGGTGTAAAATAGATAAATGTGAGATGACAGCTAGAAGTATCAAACACTTCCTGCTGCTCTCTGGGTCACAACATAGACGGATGCTTAGCTTCAAAATTATTGCTGAATTCTTAATAGTTCCTCTTCACTGTGCCAAACTGTCCTTTATACCAGCCGGCTGACAACAAAGCAATGTTCTCCCTGCAACTAATTTAAGCCAGTAGATTTGCAGCATTTTGGAGTTGCCATATCTCAAGATGCTGCCGCATCCTTCCTTCTAGCAATAAAGATCCTACTGAGCCAGAGAATCAGTCAGGTTTTGCATTTTTAAAGCTAAATGGAAGGGGAAGAGTACAAAACCGGTAGAGCTGAAAGAATGGCAATGCACATTGGATATCTTGTAAATGTGGGTTTGGGTCAGGAATTATTTTTTCTCAACCAAGCACAGAGGGCAAAAAGCCATTATTCACTCTGTGCATCATACGTCACAGTATGAAATCATCATTAGCAGACTGACAGATGGAGCTGGAACTATATTCAGTGTTTCCATATGTTAGTGGTTAACAGAAGAAGCCCAGAGGTCCAGTCCTGCAGAACCGAGTCACGCAAGTAAACCCTGTCAGAGGCAGCTTCAGTGCTGATGGGCTCCACCTTGCACAGGCACAGCAGAAGTGCTCCACTGCGGAGTCCTCACCCTGAGGGAGTGCTCCATGGTTTAACTGCATATAGCTCCATCCACTCACAGATTGTCAGCCTAAATGAGGTCAGTGCTATATATGCATCAAGGACAACAGCTACCTACTATTACAATGTACATATAGTAAATAATTTTTTTATATGAAAACTTGACATCTGTCCACTCTAATGGAGAAACTTAGATTTGCATGTAATTCAAAACCTCCTTCGAATAATAGAAAGAAACTCAAGTATATTCTTTGATCGGAAAACCTGAATATTTAGTTTTGTCTTTATTCCTCAAGGTGTTGCCATAGCCCAAACTTACAAATATATGCAAGAAATGAAGCATTAAGATTTCTTTCCTTTTTAAGGGTAAGAGCAGTTTCAGTCAGAATCAGACCAAGAGCAGACACATTTTTTGGTGTGAGGAGGACACTACAGGCAGGTAGGGATCCCATCCCAGGCATCCCACCACTGCTGCCTATCACCACTCATGCCCTCAGAGGATACCACCCCTCCCATCTGCTGGAATAGCTGCTTGCATAATTGCTCCCTACAGATTTTGTCAAAACTCCAACTGAAGTTTACAGACTGTGTTTTTCTAACTGAGGTCTGAACTGGATGACAGAGTTTTCACATGCTGAATATACCTCAGCAGGTCTGGAAGGGCAGTACTTCCAAGGTGGGATGGTACCTGGCTGCTCGTGATAAGCAGAGGCGTTCGGACTTAGTGGTCTGTGTTGGCTCTGACCAGAGGAGGATACTGCCCTTGCTGTGAGAGTGGGAGCCTGGGCACAGCTGAGCTGCTTGTAGCATGCACTGGAGCACAGGGCAGAGATCATCTGGCTTGTGTTCAGCAATCTGATTTCAGAATGGGATGTCAAAGAGCTGCATCATTTGGCCTCAGTGACCAAGTGTGGTGCTGAGCTGTGACAAATAGATGTAGCAACTCCCTTGGAGATTGCTTTGGCATCTTTTATGTGGAGTTGCACTGCAGCATGTTTTACAGCCTGCGCATCTCCTGAAGACCTTGTCTGTTCATTGGTTACTGTGCCATAATATATTTACTTCTTGCAGATGATTAGCACGTCTTGAAAGTATTTTTCTAAAGCTGTCTCTTGCACATGCCTCTAAGCCTAATAAAGCTCTGTGTTTTTGTTAAGTGTGCATTGCTGTCTGCTTAACTGTGAAAAACAGAAACGAAAAATAGAGAGGCTGCTGTGACTTTGCCAAAGGTTTCATGTAAGTATTAAAAAATCAGCAAGCAACCAACACATGTCCTCATGTTCCCAGTCAGAAAGCAGAGAGTTTTGCATGTAAGTGGTTATTTAATATAGTGAATAAATTGATCCTCCCAACATATTTCATCAGATTAATGAGGTTCAATACACCTCTTGTGAATTACCTGTTTCCTCACATCAGGAGTTTAAAGAACTGAGCAAAATCAGCACTGAAAACACTGTTTTTACAGTGGGGAAAAAGCCCACGTTCACTGTCCATGAACAACGTGGTTTAGCAGCTGTTCCTTAAAACAGAACTGACATAATGTGAGCTCCACTATTTCCCTTGCTTGCTTTCATCCTGGGCCCAGATTGCTTTCATGGATATCTTCCACTCATGTAAGGCAATTTGCACTGTTTGGTGCTTACTTCATGTAAAAACACTGCTGTGTAGTGTTAGAGGATGTCAGCAGACTGCACCGAGCCACATCATCTACATGCCACTTTTGAAACCTGCATTCAAACAAATTTGAGAAGCTGATCACCTTGTTTCTTAGCTAATCGCCAACTTCTACAAGTGCTGAAAGTGCTGGTGAATTATCTGTGCACCTCCCTTGATGGCCGAGTTTGACATCCTAATGTGTGGGAAGATGTGCTGTCCAAACGAATGAGGGACTACTAAGAGAACTACCACTGGGAGGGGGCCCTGGGGCACTAGAGGTGACTGAAGCAAGCTGCCTTCAGTCATCTCTAATTTTTTCATGAAGAAGTTTTGGAGTTACTGCTTTATATCTCGTCTCTGCAGAGGGACTTGATCTTACCATATCACACTAGCACTCTTCCAGAAATGCCAACATGAAGCATGAAAATAAGGTATCAACCACAATATCCATTGTCTTTCATATCTCTCTGTGTTTCTTCTCTGCCACCAATCCAACACCGTGCATATCTCTGCAATGCTCTGATGTTCTTTCAGCCACTCCTTCTCTCTAAAAAAAGGTCAACACATCACATGGTGTTAGGAAAATATCCTCCAGTGTATTCAAGTACTTTATCACCTCTACACATGGACAAAATTAAGCACCATCCTGGGCAAATAAAAGTCTTATGCTAACATAACATCAGCTGAGGAAATGTCAAGGCAAGACCAGGAAGGCAGTACTTCAGCACTGCTTCTGCATAGAGGGCTTCGAGATGCGGGGTATACTGCCAGCAAGCCCAGCGCTACAGACACATACAAGTCAGCCCTGTGGACACAGGCAACGAAAGCTTTTAACATGCCAGGAGAGGTGTGTGCACAGAATTTGATTTGCCTTTTCAAGAGCACAGGATGGATGTTGGCATCCAGTAGCGCAGACAGATGTGCCAGGATAATATTTCAAGCAGGATATGAAGCGGTGACTGGAGAGATAAGCCAATCCCACATGAGCGACTTTTTGGTCACTGAGGGAACAAAGTCTGGACTTTTAATTGGGAAGAGTAGAGCTGTCCTGGCTCCAACAAAGTTAAAAGGGTTGTTCTGCCAAGGCTGTGATCGAGGATTTGAAGGATTCTGGCCAGGTCTCTACTATGAAGCTTTACGAGCATAGCTGTGCTGGCTATGAGCGTGGAAAAAATCACACCTAGCAATGCCAGCAAAAGCCCTGATCTGGGTATAACTGTGTTTTCAGAGAATACTTCAGTTCATTTAACTTGTGTCATTCGGGATGGGTTTGAGCCAGGCTGGAAGCAAGCCCCGCCACAGAGGTCCCTGCTAGGTGCCTCTGCTGACACGACTGTGGTGGGGTGACAGACTTGGGGCACCTAAACAGTGCTAAAGTCTCTCAACATGAGGTTGTTCAGATTGAAACCAGCTTTCTTCCAGGGGCAGGTAAATTCTTGCTAGCCAGCCAGCATGGACTGGGTGGTTCAAATCCTTATCTGCAGAGTACTGCCATTAAGAATTAATAATGTTCAGAAACAGGATGGTCAGTTGGTGCATGTCAGCAGTCCCATCCCTCAAAGGCAGAGCTTGCAGGACTGAAAAAAAATCAGGTGGGCTGAGGGAACCCTCTACAGAGAGAGAAAGGAAGAG
>NW_008824542.1:1746031-1754399 GCF_000699105.1 Pygoscelis adeliae
CCCGGCACCTCCGCAGCTCGGGAGACCCGCTCCGGCAGAGCCAGGCAAGCAGCCGTCCGACAGCCAGCATGGGGGCCACATCGCACTGGTTTTCCCCTATTCCCTTTTGAACAAACGGGGAACATTTTGAAAGAAAGAGGAGTAGTGGTAAGGTTAACTGCCAAGTAGATAATCCATGAGGGTAGAAAAAGTAATGTTATAAATATCTGGTTATTGAACTCTGAAAGCTCAAGCGCTTTTTAATTACTTTTAGACTACTTTGATACTGTGTGTAAGACCGATCATCCTGAAAACCATGGCATTACCACTTATGCAGAGGGCAAAACCAGCAAGGAAAATAAAAGATGAATCCATATTTATTTTGCAGGCTAACTAGATTGCTTTCAAGAAATGCATGAGTTTCTTTAAAGCAGAGGACAACAAAAATCACTGATCATTAAATGCGACTATTTACTATGTGCACAAAACTGATGATCAGCATCCCCCCGTGCTTAGAACATATGATTTTTCATATGTTTTTAAAGTGTATTACATATACTTTTGCACATTTTTACATATGTAAATCTTCTTCATATAGCATCCTTTATAAACATGAATGTGTTATTGAAGACGTAGAAGTATTAAACATATTTAAACACTACAGTATTTACAAAGGACATATACAATAGTTCTAAAGATGTCTGATCCATGCAGTAGGTATTTTTCCTATCCACGGAAAATGTAATATTTGGGTAGCAAAGGGCAATACCATCTCACCCAAATGCCATTTTGCTGAATGTCACACTGCAGTGAGACCATAGTTTGTAGTGCTGACATCAACACCTCTTAAAGCCTATGCACTAAAATCTGAGACGAGTATGAATACACCATTTCAAATTCCCTAATGAAAATTCAGAAGTCTATCAACCTCTGCCATATTAAAATTCTTAACTTAAGAATGGATCTTACATCAGTCTCATCCTCACTGAAGACACCGGAGTTCAACCATCTAGATTATAACATTAGGCGTTTTTTATCATATTAATTTTGCTGTCCGGTCTTCACCATTTTTATTATCATGCTATCTGCATTTCTAAAGAGCCTGTCAATCCAGGTTTTCAACCATTTGGATTACATTTTTTTAAGGTTCCCCTATATAAATAAACAAATTTTCCCTGCTCTCCTTTTTGATGCTGATTTTCATATCAAGTAAGGATCAACAGCCAGGTTTTTATTATGGAAGATCACTGATATGCCTTCCAGTTTATTTTAAGGCAAAATCTTTTGCAAAGACAAAAGCAGCATTACACTGTAAAGCAATTACAGAGATCTGTGCGATACTTCTAGTACCTTAATTGCAGCATATAGGCGGAGATGCAATATTACTGTCACTGAGTAATATTCATCTAGTTTTCTTTGAAGCCAATGGTAGACTACTATTGCCATCAGTCAGAAACAAATTGGGCCTCGAATATGTACCCATTTAAGTAAATTGCTTGTTAGCTTCTCCCATCAAAACGGCGGTTGAGCCTACCGTTGCCAGGCTGAGATAAAACTCACATTCATTTAGAGAGGCAACACAGAAGCGTAACGGTTGCAGAATAAGAATCGTTTTGGCTTCTCGGCTTCCTTCAGCCACCCCCACAGAGGGGAAGGTAGGCAAGGCAAGGCAAAACCAGCCAGCGCACAGCTCTGGCTGATACGAAGCAACGGTCTCTAGCAGCCCAGCATTGCCACTGCTGGGCATGCACCGAGTTGCAGGGTCTCAGAACAGAGGCTTGCACGCCTTGCTCTGCCCAAACTTGTCTTGACCTGCCTGGAGCTTTGTTTTTACTTGGTTTTCTTGTTTTCACTTAGTTTTCTTCTGACGTGCAATCCAAGTACTGGATCATAAGGTGCAGCTTTCTTGGGCCTCTACAAAAGCCCGGAGACCTGCAAGAGATCCCAGAAGCATGGGAGCATGTACAAACTCCAAGCGCCAAACTGCCTGCCTGTCTCTTGTTGTCCTCTCTCAGAAATAACTGAGAAGTCAATACAGAGTTTCTAATAGATTTTATTCGTGGAGAATACAATATGGTCTTTCCTCAACACATTTATCAAAATGAATATAAAATTTGCCCATTCCACAAACCTCTTTAAAAGCTCTGCATGCAATAAAAGGGTTAATAAGTCAGCTTCTCCTCTGCCTGTAGACATTAGTTTTTATGGATAAATGTTAAATTTTATAGTTACATACATTTTATATGCACTGATTTTTATTGCCTAGACAGTTCTGCATTTATGAATTATCCTCAGATCCTTTAGCTATTTGAATCTAGGAATGAAAGTTAAAACGCTGCATGGTACTAACGTAGTTTGGTTTTTTTTAAAAAAAAAACCAACACAACTTACAAATCATTAAATGCAAGGCACAGTTAAAAATTCTCATTTTCAGGAAAGAACGTTTAAACTAATGAATACCTGAAGTGACACGTATCCCAGCGGATGGTTTAAAGAACTAAAAATTGTACAAAATTATATGTGTGAAGAATAGCTCGAGAATGAGACAAAGACCCTTTCCTATACATGCATATTTCTTAGACACTTTTTTAAAAAAGCAAACTCTTCTCCCTAAAAAACAAGTGAAACTGCAAACTCTAATATAAACATCACTTTCCCCTACACCCTTGCTAGAATATTTCTGTAATTTTCAAACAATGCCATGTGTTCTGCTACCAAATTGGATGAAGAAGCTCATGCAGCTTATCCATAATGTTGTCAGAACCGTTTATGGAATGTATATTTCATCTGCAGGGTCTATGTCTTGAAACACAGTTTATTATTCTGGGCTCACGGCAACGTTCAGTGCTTTGGATTCAAAAGCTGCTGACAGTTCATTTTCATTTCTCAGTCTCCGCATTTCTGTATTTAAATCCAGTCAAGTCCTGGCAAGCTGACGACTCAAGGAGTGCACCTCCAGCTAAAGACATGGAGGAAAAGATTTTTATTAGCAGAAGATAACTATCAAACTAAATTACAGCATGATTCTTTAAGGACAGATTGGATGGAAACATAAAGGTAATTTCCATAAAACTCATCAGAAAAATAGGCACTTCTCATACCGTTTTCAAGTGATACAGCCTTCTTGCTAGCTACAGGGCAGCCAAAATAATCCTTCACTGGAGAAGCAACTACTGGATGTATATTTATTAGCTACCTAAATAATTTGAAAAGGAAGCAAAAATAATTAGGATCAAAAAGTGAACAATCTGAAAGCTGAAATATACCATCAAATGCAAGTGTGTGAATTAATACAGACTTAATCCTGTAAAGTGTTGATCCCTGAACCAAACCCAGCAAGTCACTTAAGCACGCTTTCTAACTATAAACACGTCACACGAGACCCATCAGGGTATGACTGCAGGCAGTTATTTTAGTGTGGCAATGAAGAGAGACACAGTACCCAGCATCTTGCAGGATTGCACCCTTTATGCTCATTTTATATGTCCTGGAGTGTAAGATTTAACTGCATATACCTTCCAAATATACAACATCTACAGACAGAGAGAGACATAAACATGCAGATCCAGAAGTCTGCTTCTGTACTTATATAATGGCTATTCTAATTTAAGTATTTGTATAATTACAATTTACAGAGAGACTTTAAGTTTCAATGATACCATTTTTGTTAAAAGCACCTCTAGCCCACCCATCAAGTCGTAAGTCCTTCTAAAGTGAATTCTTCAACCTCTATGAAAGTTTTGTCCCTAAACAGGTACTTTTCCCACCATTCTCTATTTTCTTTAATGTTTTATTATTAGCAATAACTCCCACATCTTGTCTATCATGCAAAGCTGTTAAAAGAGAATTAAATGTCACATAATGCTGGACGTTTCCCAGGGATTATTGCATGCTTTTAATTTCTTAGTAAATTCAGGTTAATTTAGGTGTAGGCAGGTATTTGTTGCAAGGATAAAAGTTGCCGACTACTATGAGCGTCTCAGAAAATTCAGGGATGAGGTACAAGAGTTAAGAGACATAAAGTACAAGTACATTCCAGCATTCCCAGATGTTTCATATAAATGCAAAATGAAACCATAATGTGATTTCATTATAGTCAACACTAATTTCCATTTTAACCCTATTAAATGATCAGTGGATCATGATAGGTGATCCTGATAATTCTAGCTGTCTAACATTTTCCCATTAAGTTCTTGTTTTCAGTGGCTTATATTTTGCCAAACACAACCATTTAGACTACATTTTCCTTCTTTACTCTAGCTGGCTATGTTTTTGTTTTTATTTTTATGTTTTGGTACAGCCAGTTCAGCTGTTTCTGGGAAGTACGGGGGAAAAAAGTCAATAACTTTGCAAGAGCTTGAACTAATATTTTAGATGCTTTTTTTAGTGTGCTCTTTATGTTTACATATAGAAGTAGGGAAATGCAACTTAGCAAAATTTGTGCTGTGCCTGTGCAAAAACCCTACTCTTAGCAAATGACGAGATTCTAAAATATTTTTTTTTAATATTTATATTTTTTTCCCTATATATTTTCTATATAGAAAATTTCTAAATATCACTGGGCATCCCATCTGCACTGAGCACGCTTCGTCCCCCTTGAAACAACTTATAAATACCAGGTATAGCAAGCATACCGTCAGGAAAAGATTCATAACTCTGAGTGAATTTTCACTGCAGAAATCACCCTTTGACCAGGGAAAATAAACAGTTAAATTGGGGGCAGAGGGGAAACCTTCTTAGCTCTAAGGAATTCGCTCCTCTGATTCTCTGCTGCTCCAGTGCAAAGTGCGCTTCCCTGATCCCCCTCCTTCTGTCCCGACCTGCTGGCTTTTGCCAGCCCACACCACTCCTGGGTGGTCCACAGAGGGCCAGTGCAGAACTGCAGAAGCCAGCTCTGTTATTCCTCTGTTGGAAAGAGCTGACTCACTACCATCTATTCCAACAGAAATTAGTCCACATTGCTAAATGGCTAACAACACCCCAAATGCACTACATGCCCATCTGTAAAAATCAGAGTAAGATTCACCTCAAGAACCAAGAACTGAACCCACAGTTCATGATCTGCATTACTGTCCTGTGATTAACACACTGATCTCAGCAACCTCCAAGGTGTCATTCAAACCTTTGCCGGGCGGCTGGCCTGTGTAAGTGTTACCAGCTACTTCTTGAATTCATCTAGTGGAAGTCTGGGCTGTGTAACTAAATGTCTTTAGATCAGTGCTACTGACTGCCCTTTGTGGATCTACTAAATGGAATTAGATGTGGTAAAATAATATTTTTTTAAATATTAAAAAGAGATTTTAAAAGTGTTAGAAGACTACATTGTCTGTAAGACTGAGTATTCCAAGTTAGGAAATATGAAGATTAAGGTTGCTCCTTATAAATTTTCATTTGGGAAGAGATGTGCTGGACTGATGAGCTCTAACTGTGCCATCCCTGTTACCTTGAAGTGTCTCCCTGCCAGCAGGTTTGATGTGGATGACATGGGTGACAACGACTATAGCCAGAAAGGCTGTAACTACAGGAAGACATGACAGCTGCCTGAACTGACCGCCGCTTGCTTCAGTGGGAAGGGTCACTGGAGATTAGCACATGTCTGCAAGAAGAACAGAGAAAACTCATTTATTTTAGTTCTTTGGGAACACAGCAGTGACTGATTCAGCTCCTGTCCACTTCACAGAATCACAGGATGATTGTAGTTGGAAGGGACCTCTGGAGGTCATCTGGTCCAACCCCTCTGTTCAAGCAGGGCCACCTAAAGCCAGTTACGCAGGACTGTGTCCAGATGTTTTTTTAATATCTACAAGGTGGGAGACTCCACAACCTCCCTGGGCAACCTGTGCCAGTGCTCGGTTACCCTCACAGTGAAAAAGTGTTTCTTCATGTTCGGAGGGAACCTCCTGTGTTTCAGTCTGTGCCCATTGCCTCTGGTCCTGTCACTGGCCACCACTGAAAAGAGCCTGGCTCTGTCCTCTCTGCACCCTCCCTTCAGGTATTTATATACACTGATGACATCCCCCCGAGCCTTCTCTTCTCCAGGCTGAACAGTCCCAGCTCTCTCAACCTGTCCTCATAGGAGAGATGGTCCAGTCCCTTAATCATCTTTGTGGCCCTTGTTGGACTCTCTCCAGTATGTCCATGTCTCCCTTGTACTGGGGAGCCCAGCACTGGATACAGTACTCCAGGTGTGGCCTTACCTGGGCTGAGTAGAGGAGAAGGATCACCTCCCTTGACCTGCTGGCAACACTAAGAACATTAATTTGTGTGACTGTATCATATGTATCACAATCGGGGCAAGCAAATTATAGCTCTAACTTTTAAGGACTAAATAGTCCTGATTTTGCTTTTTCCTAAATTCTGTGTTCTTCATTTTCCCATCCTAACTCTTGAAAGTAGCTTTCTGAAAGTACATAGTATCTGTAGGCACAATTAATAAAATATATGTACTGGAAATACAATCTCAGTTTGGGATTTAACTCTTAACAATTCTATAACCCAAAGTCATAAATTGCATGTAAATATTTAATTACACACATTTAATTGGACTAGGAATGTGCTTTTCTCTGATGTAGATTTATGAAATTGACTGTAAAAAGGCATGCTACTTGACTCTCCTTTCTTTTTTATGACAGTATAAAGCATTGTCAGTATTTTAATATATTGAATATTATTAATGTTTAACTGGCGTGTATAACTTTTTAATTAGAACTTTTCTTTGAATAATTGCTTCAAATTAAATTTAAATTCTTTTTTAAATACGACAATGCTCTGGACATTTCAATTTCTCAGAATGTTGTTAAAAGGTAAGTTAAGAGCAGAGAGATATATTGGAGATTTAGTATTCACTGGCGTAGTGGAAGCATTACTGAAGAAACTCGGCTTTCAAAAGGTCAGTGTTAGTTCCTTCCTATGTTTTACATGGAGTAGATTCTTAAAAAAAAAAAGCATCAAGCAAATATAGAATACATGAAATAAGCAGGCACAGTATTGCCTGGTGGAGGGTTCTGTTCACGAATGCCGGCAGCATAGAGGCCGTAACCTTCTTACGCCATGAAGTCTTCTAACAAGAGCTGCCTCTGGCCACGATGCTTCAGGCAGATGGAAAAGAAACAGTGTGCTGCAAGAGGAGCCTTGGCAAGTCCCCCGTGGCATGTTCAGAGCTATTCACGGGGCCCTCACCACACGCTGTGCTGGAGCTGGCTGCCTGAAAAGCCCTTGCTGCAGTGTGTGCCCCGTGCTGAACTCCTCAGCATCTCATCTTGAACTGTCTGTGACCGAGAGGTCCCAGGGCGTTTGCTTGGTCTGAGGGGCTGAAACCTGGGAAGCAGCGCTAGCATAGGAGCTCCTTCATCAGCGGCTTCCACTCTAATCAAATTTCTTCTGCGCCTGGACAGTAGTTTTTCACCCTAGCTGGCCTCTGCCTAGCTCACAAGTACCGAGATAAGCTCATCAATTAGCTTAAGCGAGTAAGGTGATTACCAGAATGACTGGATTTAGCATTAGTGACTTCTTGACTTCTCCATTTTCTCACCGCATCTGCTGGCTAGGATGAGCTTTTCTTAACAGTTCAGCTACCTTAAAGTCAAAATATCACCTGATAATGATTTTTGCTAGTAGGAGATGGACGAATTTTAAGCTGTAGCTTAAACTAACTACACAATCAGTGGGGATGCCATAGCTCAAGTCAGATTTCACCTGCTGCTAAATCCAGCCCCTCCCTTACATTAGCTGAAGCAGTCTGCATAGACCTAGTATGGTTTCACAGCACACATCAGCGCTGCTTGCTGCAGGGATGTGCAGATACCTGAACTACTTTTACATAAAAAATATAGGTAGGAGAAGACATACTTCCACATTATAACAGAGCTCCATATGGATTAATTTTACTCAAGACTGCTGATGCAAAACACAGCGCTACTGCAACCAGGTTGCTTCCAGCACTCGGCCTCCCTCATTTACAGCTTGCTTTGGATAGTTTTTATACCACAGCAGAATATGGCCCTGGAGACCAACGTTTACAGAGTACAGTCCCTCTGCTCTCATCTCACCTCTGCATAATACGTATGAAGGATTAAACAGAAGTATTAACGGGTTGGAGCCCTGGCCCTGAGGGACAGGGATGGGGATCTGCTGCCTGGTGACTTGGGAGGGACCTTAGCCAGCCCTCCTCCCTCTGCTGAAACCAGCCCCAGGGGAGCCCAGGCCATCATGGGGGGGAAATGTGGCTCCAAAAATGTGTGATTCTGAAGTGTTGTGTGGTTGTTGGGTTTTTTGTGGTTTGTTTTGTTTTAAATCACAGAAAGCTGTTGGGGTTGCAGTGTGTCCCATCAATCAGCACACCACGCAGTATCTATATTAAATATCCTACCGAGTCCCATGGGGAGCATGA
>NW_008824542.1:1754473-1755820 GCF_000699105.1 Pygoscelis adeliae
GATTTGTTAAACAATTTATATGTCAAGGGACTCAAAGGTCAGTGAGCAGAAATTGTGTTTTCTCTTCCTTGCATACATATTGCTTGATGATTAGGTCAAAAATGTTACAAATACAGATGCGAGTGAAAAATATGACTATTCATAGGCAGAGATGGGAAAACAGAGGGTGTTGTTATACTGTTCATTTTAGTCCCTGTAGAAACAGAT
The DNA here is from genome assembly GCF_000699105.1 of Pygoscelis adeliae. Lineage (NCBI taxonomy): Eukaryota > Metazoa > Chordata > Aves > Sphenisciformes > Spheniscidae > Pygoscelis > Pygoscelis adeliae. The sequence continues at coordinate 1,754,681 of NW_008824542.1, forward strand.
TCAGAGAACAGTTGTGCATTGCAACAGAATGGGAGAGCTGCTTTTCTGTATCTTATGGGTATTTTTGTTCTTTTGCCTTACCATACCTGCAAAGCTTGTGTAAAATTACTAGCAAAATACATTTTTTATCAATTCTTGGCCATCTCCAGTGCAAAAATGCATGAAGAACTAGTTCATCCTTCAATTGGCAATATTGGACAAGTGCAAATTAGTTACATTTCCATCCTATTGACCACTAAGAGGGTTGATCTTGTCTTCAAACACTTGCAGGGATGGGTGGTGCCTCAGTAGACCTTGTAAGACTGGTTGGATAATTAGTGCTGAAAAATCTGTACTTCACGTTTCCTATTTCATGGGATACATGTATGTTTGGCTTTGTGGAAAAAGAATTCATCAAAGGGAAGGGGAAAGACCAATTCAGACCTTCTGTGTAGGGACTGTGCCTTGCCTCAGCTGAATTGAGTCAGAAGTTTTTAGCAATGAAGCTTCTGTTATGTTGAATTTAAAAGTAGTTTTCATTTCAGCAAAAAGAAATGAAAAAGAATAAAGAATTTTTAGTGCATGGGACAGGCAACAGGGCACAAGGCACTTCTTGGCTTTTTGCCCAGATCTGTCATTGACTTCTTGATTATATCTTGTGGGTCTGCTTTATTTTTTAAGGAAAAAAAGAATGCAATAACCAGAATGTTAATAAAATGGGGAGGGCTGATTCACTGCAGCATGATCTGTAGGGTCATGTTGCAGGCTGGGTTAGGAGATCTTCAGTGTATTTTGGTCCTTCTCTATATCCATTTTGCCATTTGTCTTTATTATGTACTGGCTATAATTCTGTGGAATTCAGGGCAAATGCTCTGTCTGGCTGTATGTGTACACTGAAAGTAGCAGTGCAGGATAGAGGCATCTGTGCTAGCTTTAAATGATATAGAATCATAGAATCATTAAGGTAAACCATAGAATCATAGAATCATAGAATCATTAAGGTTGGAAGAGACCTCCAAGATCATCGAGTCCAACCGTCAACCCAACACCACCATGCCCACTAAACCATGTCCCTAAGCGCCTCATCTACACGTCTGTTAAATACCTCCAGGGATGGTGACTCAACCACTTCCCTGGACAGCCTGTTCCAATGTTTAACCA
>NW_008824542.1:1757521-1759187 GCF_000699105.1 Pygoscelis adeliae
TTTTTGTTGTCTCTAACGACAGCGGCCAGGTTGTGTTCTAGCTGGGCTTTTGCCTTTCTCATTTCCTCTCTGCATGACCTAACGAGATCCCTGTACTCTTCTTGAGTTGCCTGCCCCTTCTTCCACAAGCGGTAAACTCTCCTTTTTTTTCCTGAGTCCCAGCAAGAGCTCCCCGTTCAGCCAGGCCGGTCGTCTTTTCCGCCCGTTCTTCTTGCGGCGTACAGGGACAGCCTGCTCCTGCGCCTTTAAGACTTCCTTCTTGAAGATCGTCCAGCCTTCCTGGACCCCTTTGCCCTTCAGGATGGTCTCCCAAGGGACTCTCTCAACCAGCGTCCTGAACAGGCCAAAGTCCGCCCTCTGGAAGTCCATGGTTACAGTTTTGCTGGCCACTCTCCTTACTTCACCGAGGATCGAGAATTCTATCATTTCATGGTCGCTAAGCCCAAGACGGCCTCCGACCACCACATCTCCCACCAGTCCTTCTCTGTTTGTAAACAGCAGGTCGAGCGAGGCACCTCCCCTGGTAGGCTCACTTACCAGCTGTGTCAGGAAGTTGTCTGCCACACACTCCAGGAACCTCCTAGACTGCTTCCTCTCTGCCGTGTTGTATTTCCAGCAGACGTCAGGGAAGTTGAAGTCCTCCACGAGAACAAGGGCTAGCTATTGAGAGACTTCTGCCAGCCGCTTGTAGAATGTCTCATTAAAGAGATATTCGTACAGGCAAAGTCACCAGGCTTCTCTGAGATGCACAAAGGCCCGTGCTGGCCTGGTGAAGACGCTTTTGATGCTTGAGCTAGCTCTAAGCCATGATGCAATATGCAGCATAGACTTATCCCCATATAGGAATTTTCTACAGGGATGGTACAAACAGAGCATCCACCTCCTCATACTGCAGGGGACACAGGAAGGGCTGCTTGCTCTTTATTGAGCCTCGTCACAAACCCCTCTTCTTGGTGAATTTGTGTGAACGGGCTCTGTAGATACATACCTGTGTGCATACAGAAACAGTTACCAGAAAACAGCAAGAGGAAAAGTACGCACAGAGAGGTAGTGTGTGAAAGTCTCCCAAAAGCTGATAAGCTCTGGAGACTTGTGGTCCGGTTGAATCCAAGATAGCTGATAAACTCACAACAGCGAGAGTCTGCAGAGTGTGTCCAAGGCCATCAGCACTCACAAGCATCAGTGCCGGGTTTTATAACTCAGACCGTAGCCAAGGAGGTGACGGCTGTTATATGCAGACACAGACCACAGGCTACAGGGTTTATATACGCCTGGGGAAGGAAGGGACTTCTGAACACCTTCCTAGAAACAACTGGTGCATCAGTATGACCATTCACTTCTCAGTAAACAGCCCGGCTGCTGCTCTAGCTGGGTAAAATGAAGGATTGATGGGGATAATTGAATGGACAGTACAAATAGTTATCTGCTATCAATAGTAACAGCTTGATTCTATCATTAATAATAGCTTAATTCATAAAATGTGTTTCAACAAATATCAGTGATAATCTGTATCTCCCTCTGACTCGTTCCCCTATCTGGAAAATTTACCTCCTTCTCCCCATAGTTGGAGACAAGGAGGCAATGCAAAGAGGATGCCATACTGTCCTTGTAGGGGATCGGGGAGGAAGAGACGATGCTCGGGGACGCGGGAAGGCAGGAGAGAAGG
>NW_008824542.1:1759203-1765712 GCF_000699105.1 Pygoscelis adeliae
AAAGAGAGGGCAGCAACATACCCCAGGTATCCTGGGCTCACTCAGGTCACTCATGACATCTAGGTACTGACAGAAATATAATATAGATATTAATAATAATGGTGGCATTAAATTACCAAGACCCTTAGATGGACGGTGCTACAGGCTGTTCTGTCTCTTTCATTCGGTGAGTAAAGCAGATATAAGTGGGTAGTCATGTAAAGATTACGAATTATTCCTGTCCACAGATGACTTTTTGCAGAGACTAACTAATTTTTGAATGCGGTTTAATTTCTGGAAACAGAACACCTCAGTCCACAGAATTTTTCTCTCATTAGTAGTGTTAATTGGCTTGTGAATGGACAATAAAATGTTTGCCTTCATGTTCTCCAGCCCTGTTGCTAAGAGCTACATGCAGTAACAAACTGTTCACATAAATTTCCACATTTTTCTTAGCTAAAACCCCAACAGGAAGAAAAAAAAAATCTGCTGACATTGATAAAGAATTTGACAAAGCTCCTATGGTTTTTGCCATTCCAGACTGCCAGTTTATAGTCTGGGAACATTGTTGCAGCTTCATTTCCACAACAAAAAGGCCCCATTCTTTTCTTAAAGGTTTGACCGTTCATCCTGTCCTTGGTGGTTTTGCATCAGAAATGTACTTGTGTTGTCAGCCTTTCTATTAGCACTCACTTATCGAGGCTGCCAAAGAAAAGTCTAAGAAAAGGACAAGTGTTTAACAGGTTACTATAGTTTCTTTTGTGCTCTTAAAATTTGCAGACTTCAGGCGTTTAAAAATATAATTAACATTTGTGCATATGATAAATTTAAAAATTGGGTGAACTTTTCACACTTAAATGTTAACGATTTCCATTGCCTGTTCTCCAGTAAATTCCAGTCGCTGGTTATTTTTACTCTATGGATTTTTGCTGGGCTGTAATCCTCCCGGGTCGTACTAGGCATTTTACAGACACAGAGCGGGGAACAGCCATCTAAATTTTCAGTGTAAATCTGGCAAAACAGAAGGTATTTTCCCCCAAAAGGTGAAAGAAAAGGATTTCAATTATTGCAGGCTGGTAGGTGGAAGGCATTTTGCTAAGATACATTGAGTTCTTTTTTTCTTTCACTGCCATTTTATATAGTAGTTTAGTTACAAGTTATGAAAATGTATGAATAATCTACTTATGCTACATCAACTTGCTGTGTAAAACACAGTCCCATAAGCAAATCAAATATGATCTTGGAAACATTTAAAGGTACAGCAAAATTAATACAGTCGAGGATGGAGAGATCATACACCTAGGGATCTCACATAACAGTGTTCTTCCACCGAAGTTCCCCAATTAAATTCCAGAACAGACTAATCGTTAATGGAAATTATCATCTTATGGTTACTTGATGTCCTACAAGAAGTGAGTCCGAAGGTTTTAGTGTCATCTAGTTTAAAGCATACTGGTGTCTGTGTCACAAAACTGTATATCACAACTCTCTATCAACAAAACTAATCACAGCATTGTGATATAAACTTGTGATACACAGTTGACAGCCTGGTTGGCAAAAGCAGCAGCAAATCCAATAACTATCGCATTAGCTTCTGGTGGCAGCATTTGCAGGTCAGAGTGAGGTAAGACAGTAACATCAGGAAATCTGCACTGTGCATATTCTGTGGTAATAACCTGAACTTCATTCTCCGAGGCTGTCGGGGTGATACCTACCAAAGGTGCTAGTTCACACGGTCCTTAAAAATGCAGTTGAGGCTTTGTCTGCAGGAGGTTATTACACCAACTTGAGCAATCAGAATTAGAAAGAGACAGACTTAAGTCAGCACCACTGAATTTTGTTGATGCATCTCTTTAAAGATTGGCGCCCAAGAGAAAAAAAATGCTGCAACATAGAAGTTGAGAGTAAACACCTCAGCATTTTAATAACTGCAAAAGCCATTTTTGCTGGAATGCCATGAACATTATTGCTGTAAGACAAAACGAAGGACAATCCTATAAAACAGTACATAAAAAGACAAAGTCATTGCTTGTCACACTGCTTATTTCAGGGCTAAAATGCTGGCTACGTGTTCCCATTACACTATTTTAATGTTCCCAGCTGGTGTCTGCAGGGCAGTGCTTACTTTTTCTCACAAAGGAATGAGACTATTCCTTCATCCAACACGATTCATATAGGAAACAGAAAAACTGTCTCCCTATTACCTTTTTGCTCCCCATCTCCCTGGGCTGGTGAGACAAAAGAATACTAATTGCAGATCACTAGCACTGATATGAGATTTTGGAAAGAGATTTTTTTATTGATGTAAACAAATCAATGTTGAATCAAAGGGACATAATAAGTTTAGTTCAGAAGCCTCACCCCATTGCATATATCTGTAGTCCCTCTAGTATGTATGTGCTGGTGTTAGGTGTGAGCATCATGACAGCATTAAAGGCATTAATCTGTCTGCTAATGTCAGAGAGAGGATGAAGAAAGAGGACCCAGAATATTTACTCCTCCCCAAATGGCAAGGAGCCTGGAAAGAAAGGCAACAAAATGAGGACCCTGGGAGGAAAAAAGCAGTAGGTAAATTCAAAGAGGTTCTTGGAGGGACAGATTATCCAAGGCATTCAAAAGGATTACAGATTAAGACTCACAAAGCAGGTGAAATGATTCAGATTGGAGGAAGACACAGAAAAGGGAAGGTGAAGATGAGTTTAGCAAATTTGTTTTAGTTAACAGCAAAAGAATGTTTGGAAATGAGGGCAGAGTATCTTAGCAATGAAGGTAAATTGCCATGGATAGGCTTGCTAATGTCACATGGAATGAAATTATTTGATTTAATAAGTGTGTAGATGGAGAGGCAAAGGGAGAATGAGAAATCAAAGGTGACATTCAGGCTACAAGAGAAGGACGACAGTAAAATTCTGACTAAACAAACAAGGGAGAAAAGAGCATCCTTGGGACAGCTAAGAAAGTCTCATCTGAAGGGAGTTTGAGATGGCATGGTAACATCAAAGAAGGTATGATGGAGGCAAAAATTCACAACAGGGAAAAAAAGTTGTAAGTAACAGAAACTGTTGGGGAGGATGAGTTAGTCAAAATAGAGACTATAAAGATAAAAGGAGGCGGACTCAGGGTGAAAATCTGAAGGGTGCCAACAGATAGTGGAGAGGGAGTGGGAGGATCTACCAGAGGAGCTGCTGAAGAGAACAGTGTTTGAGGTAAAAGTAGAAAGCAGAGAGCATAGGCTCACTAAAGGATAAGGTGGAAAGGAAGATGTGGAGAAGTGCCAGTGGTCCTGAAAGCTGCATTAAGGAGGATCTGAATGTAAAGAAGCCCTCTGTCTTGGCTAGGAAAGAACATCGGTGAAGGGAGTGTCAGCATATACTAAAACTAGATAATAAAGAAAGTCTGATAAATGCTAGCCGGGAATAAATGTTTGGAAGTCTAACCAGGTGTGGGAAAAGCTCAGGGCAGAAAGTGCAACCGTAGTTTCCAGGCTGACTGAAAGAAGCCAGGGAACTGAGGCAGGGCAGCAGAGAAACAGCTGAGGAGTAAGAGAACAAGGGGCAGTAGGACTGTGTCAAACAGGGACTAGAGATGTAACACCAAAGAAATCTTACCCTCCAAGGCACAGAAAGCAAGGGGATTGGATTTAATTGAGAGACAAACAGAGGAGGTAGAAAAATCAAAGTAGTTTTAATTGTCTTTAAGGGGATTTTCTATTTAATATTAGAAAAGGATTGCATACTCTGAAACTGTCATCTGCAACTGCAAGAGCCAGAAGTCTCAATAGATGTAGTGCCATATATTAAACTGATGCTATCGTTGACCTTGTTTCCTGAAGGAGAGACAAGAGATTAACTTATATGGAAGCTATCCAGCCACTAAAAGTACAGTAGAACTAGACAAAATATCATAAAATCTGCCTCAGTTATGGAGCAATCTAGCCATTAGCGTTGAGGTGAAAATATTTTGTAGAATCATTAGGGTTGATTAATAGATTTACAGGCCCTGTGAATTACAGAATAAAACTCTGTGGGGACCCCTGTTTTCAGTCTTTCTTTTTCTGAGGAGTCTACAGGGACTATTGAGGCCACACCAGCCTTGAGGTATCAAGGCAGGCTGCTTTTGATTTCTCTCAGTAACTAGAAGATCGACTTACCTGGCGTGGTCTGGGAGGAGAACTTGTGCCTAGATCATTAGTTTAGGAAGTCAGCACAGATCTGTCATAGTTTTCCAGTCATTAAATAATCATGGCAAAGGAGACCAACTGCCAGTTTCCAAGCTACTTGTGGCTTACCAAACAATTTATGTTGCTCAGAAGGGCTTCTGATGAGACAGGCTTTACTTGCACCTTGGCACCAACTATTTATGCCCCGGTTCCAAGGCAAGGTGCGACAAAGATGTGGTATGCTGTACCGGTACTCGGGTGCTATACCCGTACTGCCGAGAAGGCCACAGTCCCCTTACAAATTCAGTAAGTTTGCCTAAGACACTAAAATATCCATCACTTCAGTGCCAGCACAGTATGCAGCTGCTGTGTCACATCCTCAGCGTAAGCGGTGGAGCATTAGCAGTGCTAACAGCATTGCATTAGTTGAGTATAGAATAAGTTGTTAACCTACGGTAAACCACTGACTAGGGTTGTCATGTCTTAATCTGAAATACAAAACTGACTTTATGTATCCAACATTGAAAATGCTAGGGCACTCTCCCTATAACCAACAGGAAATATATCCTTGGAGATCACACCTAACTTCCCTGCAACAGGACAAGATAAAGAAATTGTAAAAAGAGCTTTCTAAATATATTGTTCTCTCTTGCTTGTGTAGAAGAGTACCAAATAATAAATGATGTGAGAATAAAAAATGTTTTTTAAAAATGCCACCTGCCATTATATGCCTTAGCATAATTAAGTTCACTTAGTAGGGCAATGACTTATCTTTTCTACAGGACCTCTTGTAGGCTGATCTTGGTAAAGATGTTAAACAAGCAATATATTTTTAAAAAGTGATCACCCTTCAAATCACTCAAACCAAAAGACTGAATTTTATCTGCTTTGAAAATGAAATTTTTTTGCAATACCAAATCAGCAACACAGTAGTCAGCTTTCTATTTTAAAATGGCATGGTAGGAGGATGCTTTCAGGTTGGGTTTTTTTTTTTCCCAAAGATTACATATTCTTTATGCTTTAAGTACAGAGACTGCCTAGCCTCGTTAGGAAGCTGGGTTGACAAAAACTTCAGAGAATCTATGCAAATCTATACATTAATACATTTGATGATTAATAGCGTGTGAATTTGTCACAACTCAGATCCACTTATATCTAATAAGAGGCAAGAACTTTGGTAAAAATTCCAGTCAGAAAGAGACCCAGAATCTCTTTCCAGAAAATGTTTGTTTTATCTCATTTGCAGTAGTCTGTCCTAGGGAGAAATACAGAAAGATATAATTTCCCTACTCTTGTCTCTCATGTAGATGTTGACAGAACTTCTAACTCGCTTTTGAAATCTTCACTCTGAGAAGAGTTAAAGAAAGTATAAGAGGATGGTAAAATCTGGCAGATGAGATTTGGCACAAAATGCTTGAAAACCAAAAGCATATATGACTGATGAAAAGACATGGCATCCTTAGAAGAATCATAAATGTAGACAGAAGAAGATGCATTGCATACAACAACTCACAAACCTGTAGGTTTTTCCATGATTCAGAAACCAGTCATCTCAGCTGAAATATATCCTGGGCACCAGAAATCCAGGACAAATCCAGGCTGGATTTTAATGACTGAAATTCATTAATAATGCTTGGCTCTTTGGTAGAAAATCAGCTGTGGTCCAATTGCAAGTCCTTGTGAGTTTATTCTTGCACAGAAAAGCCGGCACGTTTGACCATGCAGTCAACAGTGTGTGGTGGTGGCTCTTCAGGAGCTAAGAACCACATGGCTACAAGGCTGAAACATTTTCTTACTCAAAATATTACTAGGGCACCTGTACTGATGGTGCATGGTAACTTGCAATTTTGAAACTTTCATGGTATTTGTTCTATGAATCATCATATGATTTCACTCTTCAACTTTCTTATACTGGCACCTTTAACTAGCAGCTAAGTGACAAAACTACGGACACGATCATTTTATAAATGAGAAGAAATAAACCCAGGGAGAACAAATGGAACTCAGGATTTGGGGATTTACATTTCATTTATTTTAAAACTGCTAGAACTCTATATTGGGTCCTGCACTTTGGCCACAACAACCCCATGCAGCGCTACAGGCTTGGGGAAGAGTGGCTGGAAAGCTGCCTGGCGGAAAAGGACCTGGGGGTGCTGGTCGACAGCCGGCTGAACATGAGCCGGCAGTGTGCCCAGGCAGCCAAGAAGGCCAATGGCATCCTGGCCTGTATCAGAACTAGTGTGGCCAGCAGGAGTAGGGAAGTGATCGTGCCCCTGTACTCGGCACTGGTGAGGCCACACCTCAAATACTGTGTTCAGTTTTGGGCCCCTCACTACAAGAAGGACGTTGAGGTGCTGGAGCGTGTCCAGAG
>NW_008824542.1:1765784-1766075 GCF_000699105.1 Pygoscelis adeliae
AGAAAAGGAGGCTGAGGGGAGACCTCATTGCTCTCTATAACTACCTGAAAGGAGGTTGTAGTGAGGTGGGTGTTGGTCTCTTCTCCCAAGTAACAAGCGATAGGACGAGAGGAAATGGCCTCAAGTTGCGCCAGGGGAGGTTTAGATTGGATGTGAGGAAAAATTTCTTTACTGAAAGAGTAGTTAAACATTGGAACAGGCTGGCCAGGGGAGTGGTTGGGTCACCATCCCTGGAAGTATTTAAAAGCCGTGTAGATGAGGCGCTTAGGGACATGGTTTAGTGGGCATGGT
>NW_008824542.1:1766364-1766729 GCF_000699105.1 Pygoscelis adeliae
GCCTGTATCAGAACTAGTGTGGCCAGCAGGAGTAGGGAAGCGATCGTGCCCCTGTACTCAGCACTGGTGAGGCCGCACCTCGAATACTGTGTTCAGTTTTGGGCCCCTCACTACAAGAAGGACATTGAGGTGCTGGAGTGTGTCCAGAGAAGGGCAATGAAGCTGGTGAGGGGTCTGGAGAACAAGTCTTCTGAGGAGCAGCTGAGGGAACTGGGGTTGTTTAGCCTGGAGAAAAGGAGGCTGAGGGGAGACCTCATTGCTCTCTATAACTACCTGAAAGGAGGTTGTAGTGAGGTGGGTGTTGGTCTCTTCTCCCAAGTAACAAGCGATAGGACGAGAGGAAATGGCCTCAAGTTGCGCCAGGG
>NW_008824542.1:1766965-1774956 GCF_000699105.1 Pygoscelis adeliae
AACAGGCTGCCCAGGGAAGTGGTTGAGTCACCATCCCTGGAGGTATTTAAAAGACGTGTAGATGAGGCGCTTAGGGACATGGTTTAGTGGGCATGGTGGTGTTGGGTTGACGGTTGGACTCGATGATCTTAGAGGTCTTTTCCAACCTTAATGATTCTATGATTCTATGACTCTATTTAAGTCTAATTATACGTATTTAGAAAATGAAATTAGGATATACTTATTTTTAACAACAAAATTTTTGTGGGACCTAAAAATTTGTACTTCATGCTTATAATTTCTTTCCCATTACTAACCCTTTCTTCAAACTGACCTGACCTGGCTGGGGTTAGGAGCTGTCCTAGGAAGATTTCAGCCTGTAAGGTGGCATTGGAGCTCCCCTTCCTCCCCCTGTCCCCCTTCACCTGAGTACTGGAGACATTACCCCAGTGCAATTCTCCCCAGAGCCTCACTGAGGAAAGAAGAGAAGGAGAGGGTAGCCCGAGAGCCCCAGACAGACAGACAGACACTTCAATACCCCTAGCAGGCCTTGAGGACAGGAGGAAGGGCTAGGCAGAGCAGTGCAGAGCTGGGCAAAAGACCAGGAGTGTGGATACCATACAGGTACCAGCATCTAATGACCCTGATGCTGTTGCTTAGTGGATAAATTCAGAATCACTTGTCCCACTGTACATTGTTTTGTTGCCCATCACAACTGAAACGCTTGTGTCAGTTTTGTTATGCTAACAGAGGCCTCTAGCAGGAGGACAGCAAATGCCAGACAAACACTTTCTGCAAGGATAGTTCAAATGGCTTTACACAAAACTCTCCTTCAGAGTTGTGACAGCTCAGTGGACCCAGGTGGCTAGTGGTGTGGCTTTTTTCCCCCCCCATCCCTAGCTGGTACCGGATACCATAGCAGAAACACTATGTACTAACCAAGCTTGGGATCCGGAGGTTCATGAGGCTGAGGTTCATCACAGAGAATGGCTGCATTTGGGTATTGGCATCACAGAGCTGGGACAAAGGTCATTTATTCCCGAGAAGAGACAGGGTAGAGCTAGAAGAATGCAATGTGCACACCATGGGTGCATGCACAGGATATTATGACAAGAGATGGGTGGGGTTTGCCGAGCTTTCAGCAGCAGGGAGAGTCGGCATGTGAAGATACTGTGTGGATGAAGACAATCTCACTGTGATGCTGTACAGCCACCCACTAACCAAAGAAGTTTTAAAAACAACCTTGTCCTACTATGCAAGGACTTAAAGCATAAGCTCTGACATTAATCTCTAACATTGTCAGAATCTTCAATATTAAATAGTTGCCATTTTATTTCAACTCTACAGGGATTCCCTAGAACTTCTTTCATCAGGAATGGCTAAAATGCTCCCAAGACCCCTGGCACCAGTCTGGCATATGTAATGTGTGTTGGGCCTGCTTCTTTACTCCACTATATCAGTTTTATTCCAGTGTAAAACTGATATAGTAGAGAACCAAGTCTCTAGCCTCTGTGTTTGAATTGCCAGACCTTACTACAGAAGAAAATAAATCAGTTTATCTGTTACATATATCTTGTCTTTCTTATCTCCAGAGGCAAAATCATTTTGGGTTTGTGCCCTAGGGAGCAGAAAAGACGATGTGTTTTCAGCCTTCGTGATATTTGTTGCAAGATCTTGGATGAGAAGATTACACAGTAATCTCAACAATAAAATCAACTCCAAACAATAATAATCTTCAATGTTTTAACTGTGTGAAGAAAAGCCTCCTCAGTGAAGACTTTGAGAAGAAATAAGGGGCGATGGAGCGGTTAATTTGAATGTAATTTTATTCTTAAGGTGATTTGACTCGTGACTGGGAGCAGCACTACTGAAGAAAATGCATTGAACCTCTCTGAGAGGACTTGAACTCAATTACTAGCAAAGGTCCTGTCAACAAGCCTACAGCAGTGGTCCACAATTCCCAGGAAGCACGGCCAGTGAGCAGGTGATGTGAGCATTACACACATGCAGTCTTCAGCAGCACAGCCCAGAAGGGTACTAAATGTTGCTCTGCCCTCTTCTCTCCCATCAGTACTTCTCTTTGCCCAAAACAGGCCTTTAAAACTGCCTTCATGCCTCCCTTCAGCCCCAAACTTCACAGTTTTCTCCTGGGTTCTAAAAGGATATGCAAGTATAGCCTTAGATATGAACTTGTTTTCCAAATCTAAGTTCTATGAAAAACAGGTAGATGCTTAGTGAAAACATTGTATCTCTTCATTCTTGTTCATGCTGCAAAATAATAGTCTATTTTATACACACACACAACTATAAGGGCCTCTCTCTCTCCCTCTGAACAAACATACGCTGATACTCGAACAGTTGTGGTTAAACTGATGAGTGAGCTGGAAGTACAAACTGCTGGCATGAAAAGGGTTTCAGAGCCCGGTATGTGTTTCTCACAGCTGTTACGTTTTCCATAGCAGGCATGAAATTTACTCTTTGAAAAGACACTTTCTTTTTGAAATTGTTACTGGCTTTAAGAAAAATAACACATTTCAAGCTTTCTTTGCACATTGTAAGGAAACACAAACAGGTTACAAACAACATTTAAAAAATTCTCTGCCGGTCACCTTTAAAAACCTGCAATTTTCTGTAAAAGGACTCTGCTGCATTTTCTTCCATTAAATCCCTCCATCTCATCTCAGTGCTCTGTTTCTGCTATATGTGAAAAGCTATCTTAGCAATATAATATCATGTTGGAGGCAAAATTCTTCTATGATGTGACATATTACCACAGTACAGTTTTAGGAATCATCTGAGCTGGAGTCAGATATTAGTTTATTTTCAATGATGATCTTAAAAGGTGTGTTACACTGTTCTCAGAAGACAAGAGGAAAAAAAAAACAAGATACAAAAAAATGCCACAGGACACAAACTGTAGAGATATACTTTTTCATAAAGATACACTTAAAAAATATGTTAGAGGACCCAAAATATGGAAGCTCTCTTCTGTACTTAAATGTCTTTTCTGGTAGATGTTCAAATCAAGATCTAGCTGAAGAAAATAAAGCGGCTATAAGAAAACTCCCTTTCTACATCAGACTGTCTTCCTCAGCTACAACATTTTGACTGCCTGTCATACAGATCTTTTCCTAAAATGTAAGTCTGCAGCCAGTGCCATCAGTGGTAGTGTCTCCCTAAACATTCCAAAGGGACCTCTATGTGGTCATCCATGGTGCATTTATCTTCACATTTGTTATCTAAAAGTTGGCCATCTAGTTCAAACCAGTTGTCCAGTGAACCTCTCTAGTCAGTGGAGGGAGACAAGTATCTTCACCAGGCAGATACACATCTCAAGATGTGTGTTTGGCACCAATAAGAGGAACTGGCCTCTGGATGTACCTGTGTCAGCCCACTAAATGTGAAGACAGCTAGCTTAGCACTGGGGCTGCTGTAAGGCTCAGATTCACTCCACCTTTGCTTAGGTACACTTCCAAGGTACCTACAGGAGGAGTCATTTGCCTGATGGACCTTCTATAGAGACTGGAGAATGACAGGCACATCCTGAGAGTGAGCCATACCACAGGGCTGCACAGAAGAACATGAGAAAGGCATTCTCAAAGTCTACTCAGGCCACCTAAGATCTGCTGAGAGACTACAGCAGGAGCCAAGCGCAAGCCTTTTCCACTTCAGGCAACCTGGACAAGCAGTTAACATTATGCGGGATGAATCCCAGCTTAAACCCCACTAAACTGTGGATTTCCACATGTACTGTACAGCACTAACTGCAAGTCATAGTTTGCTGTAAGATAATACATACCCAGTAATAAGGCAAATCCATAGTTGCTGAAATAGTAGCTCTTAGAGAGTTTTTTATAGCAGAGCAAACCGGATGTTGACTTTGTGGATGTGATAAACTGTTTTAAAAATCGTCATACAACAGGATTTCAGCTGTTAGCACAGATTCTGCTAAGTCATCTGTGTATGTCCAAGGAGAGAATTTGTCCTTAATGACTACACTTCTGCTTATTTTTAAGTGGCAGCTTAAAAACATCAGCCAGCATGAAGTATTGGAGCCAAGTGGTCTCCTGCTATGTTTATTAATTTCAGTGCAGAGCCATTTTAGCTTTGCTTTTGCCATTCAGATGCCTGTGCACCATATTCCCCACTATTTCTGCTTGCAGTAGTGTGGTGCATGGAGATATGCACAGAGCTTGTGTGTCAGACGAAAGCTGCTGAAGTGTCTCTGGCGCAAAGCTTGTCCTGGAAAGTATCAAAGTCAAGTATCCAAACGAAGTATCCAAACTAGCACACCAACTTTTTGGCTAACCCCGTAACTTCAAGTTGTTATGGTTTAGCATTGTCCACCTCACAAACTCTGCTCACCTGTAACACCACCCTCAGGGGTAAGCAGACTCAGCTGAATGCAGAAATACCTTTCTTTCACCAACCTCCCCTAGTCCAAGTCCTACTCTGAAGTGCAGCTCCTTGGTTATTTCTGCTATTGCTAGTTTAACTGCTGTTATCTCAGTCCTGTTGGACCATGGCATAGTAAAGTCAATGCTGCTGCTAAACTAGGCTGGCCTCCGCCGTGCAAAGACCCAAGGCCAGATTAGTCCAGCCCTTCAGCTTAACTCTACAAACCTCATTAGTTAAAACCAGATACCCCCCTCCTTCTCCTTCTCCTTCTCCTTCTCCTTCTCCTTCTCCTTCTCCTTCTCCTTCTCCTTCTCCTTCTCCTTCTCCTTCTCCTTCTCCTTCTTCTCCTTCTCCTTCTCCTTCTCCTTCTCCTCTTTCTCCTTCTTCCCCTTCTCCTCCTCCTTCCCCTTCTCCTCTGACTGCATCTCTGTACCGAACTGTCCATACAGTCATGCAGGAGGTGCTTACTGCGAGGCACCTCCTGTTCATTCGTTCCCTTTCATCACTAAGGTAAAAACAGGATTCTACTGACACCTGAGGAAAACATAAGCAAATAATACATAAAGAGAAATTATGAATATGAAGTAGTGTAATTCATACAAATGAATCCAACTAAAAGCTACTTTTCTCCCTACACACAGAAGAGAGATTTCTATGCTTCTAAATAATATTCTTACAATGTTTACATTTCATATAAATTGACTTTGGGGCTCTCCCTGGGTCACTGTGGACATTTTCCCATCACCAGTGATTTTCAAGTGCTTTCCTACAGTCTGATTTTTTTCCATGCTAAGGTAACAATATGAAGGTAAACTTACCTTACTTTGAAGGAACATTAAAACCAAATTTATAACAGCATGTGGTGTTTAACTGCTGGGAGTTGAGGTTATTATATACAGGAAGTTTACTGGAAAGCTCAGAGCTGAGGGATTTCTGCATATTAGTTATGATACCTCTGGGAATATTTAGATTTTGAATCAGAATTCAGGTGGGTTTCAGCGACATCAATTTTATCCCGAAAGGAATATTATCACACTACAGGCAAATAGTACTGGTTTGTTCCTATATAAGAAAAACTTCTTTTTTATAAAAAATAATGTGCTGACTAGGTGAACTTCTCTGCTGTGCTGAAAGATTGTATAAGGTTTATGCAAAACCTTCTTCTGAGGATACATAAAGACCTCAGATTAGGATGTGAGGGGGTGTGTATACATATATGGCTTTCATCCTCAAAACACTATACTGATAAAGCCAAGAAAAAAACGGGGATCATTGTGCCCCAGTTAGCCTCTTAAATGTTCACACTCATAGTTACTAAAGGAAAAAACAGCTCTTGATGTTGAGATTGTTATATATCGGAGTTAGAGATAAGCAGGATTTGTTAGAGTGAAACTAGAACATAGGTAGGTAAGTAGGTAGGTGACTATATACTAACATTGTTTCCAAATTTCAACCAAAGGCAATTCATCTCTTTCTTGGAATAAAGGGAGCCACAATATAGGAAAATAGTTATTTATTCCATGTTAAACAGTTTAGATGGGTTTAGCAGCTTTAGTTTTCCAGTGGCTTGAAGCAGGAATTTGGAGCCTGGCATAATACAAGTATGGTCCTACTGATCTGTGTGAAATACTGCCTACAGCAGAGCAAGCTGTTAGCCTGTATTCGAAAGGAAATGAGGCTTATTCAATTAAAGTCTCTGTCAATCCTTCCCTAATAACTTTTGAACCAGATGGCCAGTTTAAAAAAAAAAATGACAAGGGGACTGAAGTCGCTGCAGTCTGAAGTTCCTAAAAGCTTTCAGAAAAGAAGCAAAAACAAAAGGAAGGAAGAATTAAATACTGCATATCCAGTGAAGAAGACGAGTGAGCTCCAGTCCCCTGTTGTGTTGGGCCTGCCAGGCAGCCCCTCAGCAGCGGTACATCCAGGGAATTAGCATCCCCACAGCCCAGGATCAGGCACAGTTCACGCTTTCTCTTGCCATGCCCATGGGAGGAAACTGAGGACAAAGTGGGGAAAAAAAAGTCTTAAGGGAAACAAGGGGGCAATATTTTAAGAAAAGGCAAAGTGCTAGGGGCCATGAGGGAGGCCAGTGCTCTCCCAGGTGAGGGCAGAGGGAATATGTAGTAACAGAGACACAAACTGGTAGGAAATGAGATTTAAATAGTTCTGCAACTCATGTGGCTTCCTGCTTATTAAACATAATCATCATGGTATCATACATAAGTGTGTTTTCACTGAACCGAGCTTTTGCAAAAAGATCACAAAAAATTGTGGTATGTGTATAATATACATATATACATGTATGTATTCAGATCTGATTAACCCCGCTTTTTCTGAACATCAGATACACAAAGATATTTCTGGTGGCAACAAGAAGAGCACTTCAGGCAAAGGGAAGAAAAACAGTAAAAAGTGAAATTTCTCTTTTTCTTTCCTAACTGTAAGATGTAATTTGGGCTTGCAGTATTTAGATTTGAAATTACTAATTGCAGCTTTTTTGATATAACTATTACAGTGAGCATGAAAGCTTTTCCAGCAAATTAAAACTGATTCTAAAATACCTACAGTATCACGAGAGTTAAGAATTCCTTTATCTTTTGCATCACCTCAATAGAAGGCGAGCTTGAAAAATGTTCTGCAATGTAACAGGTAAGTTTGCAGAAACAATGTAACAGGTAAGTTTGCAGACCTACAAAAAGGGAGACCAGTACGGCAATGCCAAATTTTTTTATTGCATCTTTTATTATTGTGAACTGTATCTTAACTGTACCTACTGCTTTCATGTTGCTGCTATTTCTATTAGACAATGTATATTCTATATTAAAATGTGTTATCATAGTATCACAGAATAAAATACTGACCAGTAATAGATGTCAATAGAAAATGCTTGAAGCCCTGTAGTGAAGAATTATGGGGCAGACAATTTGGAGACAACCTGCATGTAGGAGAAAATGTTCCCTTGTTTTCATAACACAGCCGTAGTGCATTTATGGAACGACATACAGGGTTTATATTACTGGAGAAAATTCTGTCTAGATGTGGGGATATTATCTACATAAATATCAAGTTTTTTACGTACCTTACTTAGCCCTTGACCTGAGTCTGACCATGAGTGCCAGGGGTCAGTCTTGTATTAGAAGCTTCATGTTTTCTTTTATTAATTTTATAAATATCACCTTCTAATTGCATTGGAGGTTCCACTGTAAGCTTTTGCTAGTGGCTAAACTTTGCAGCCTATTACAAACTAGGGACAGGCTATGTTCTCATCTCCTTCTCAATCTTGCCTATTTATTGACCTTCTTTAAGGCTAGAAGGCCTAGTCTACTAACTTGACTAGGACAACATAAGCAAGATAAACTCCACTGGAAACTTCAAATCCCAAAGATGTAAATAAGTTTTTTTCCATTGATCTTTCTGGATAGTGGCTGGAGGCATTAAAAACCTTACTGTTTCCTGGCACCCTGGGTCTCCGGTAGGCTGATGGTGTGTATTTTCCTCTTTTATCACTTGTCTTACAGTATGCCTTGCCTAACTCCCACTCAAACCCAGCCCCTCCTGTCTTTTGATCTCAGTTTGATTGCTTTGCTCCTTTGCTGACGAGATTCTCGCAGCTT
>NW_008824542.1:1775006-1785732 GCF_000699105.1 Pygoscelis adeliae
TAGCATAATTTAGGAACAAATGAAATCATCCCCACCACAGCATATGAGTTTAGAATACAACTCAGAAAAATTACTAATGCTTTTTTTGTACTGAAAAGACAACAAAATAGCTTAAACACATTTTAGCTATCTGTATTTGAAATAGAAATGCTTTTCTTTAATAGAGATTATCTGTAAAGATTTAGGAAATAAAATCACAGGTTTTAGAAATGTCGAATAGGAAACAATCTACCAATCATGTTATATTAGCCCCTTTCACAAACTAACCAAGCTTTATATTAAAAACAGTTGGGAAGTTCTTTTGACTCTTGCATTTCCTGTCCTAGAGTCATAGTTTTCTGATGTTTGGAAATTTTAATTTCTAGCCTCAGTTTTCCTGTGAAAAGGTTATATTATGTTTGTCCTTGAGTCATTACTGCCAGTTGGCTGAACTGAATCTTCACTTTCTCTGGCATTTACCTCTCTTGCCAAAAAAACCCCTATCATATTCCTCTCTGCTTTTGTTTCGTTAATTTAAATACACCAATCCCTTTTATTATCTTGACAAACAGGTTCCCCGTTCTCCTGATTCTCTCAGTACTCCCACCTCCCAGTACTGCAAGTCAAGCCTGTGTTTCTAGGAATGGAAAACTGTAAAGATGATGTTTATACCAATAAAAAATTATGTGGTACCAGGGCATGAGGGCACAAGTACAGGATCATCCATACTATTAAAACGCTAGCCTGTTCCCTGGCACAACTTTAGCCCACACCATCCAGCATCCCTCCGGACAACGCGCTGTTCGGGGGACAGAGCAAGTCATGGCCATTCCCAATAAGATGCTTTGAGATGAATCCTGGACTTCTCTTTTAGGCGTGGCAGTTGGGAAGGGGGAATGCAATTTAAGCTTATGAGCCATTTATTTACTAGTATAGATATAGCCACAGAATTTCAGACATTAATGGGACTTCATTTACATGCTCTCAGTACCTCCACTGGAGACACTTTGATGCACTTGATGATTGCATTTTCTGTTTTCATGGACATATTACATGGATGACATCACATCAACCGACCTTTTGCAGTTGAGGCCCTTAGAAGCTGCTTTTGTTTACACTGCCATTTAATTATAGCTGAACTAATTTCTGATCACTCATTTCAAAGTATTTTTCAATGACCACCTTTTCAATAATATCACATCACAAAGCAAGTCTAATATAGTACCATTTCTGATTGGTTTTGTGGCTGTTTGGTGCATGTTCTTGTCAGATACCAGGCTCAGAAATACCTAAATTTTACCATTTGTTCTCCAATCTATACCAGAATGACAGACCAACATTTAAGTGAATTGCATCTATGTCTAAATTGAAACCTGAGGGGAGATCTCTGGCAAACTTCATTCACTCCCTTCAGGAAACTCTCTTTCTTTTTTTAGCAATCAATCATCAAAAGGGATAGTAAAACTAATTTTTTTCTTTTTGTATCCCCTTTTATAGGGGATACACATTTATAGTCTCTAGCATTTAGCAATCTGTTCCACTCCAAACTGACTTTAACATTTTTTCTGAAGATGCAATTTCTAGTTACTTCTTTCTGAACATTTTATGCTTTAGAAAGATGATTGCTATTCACTATGTCCCTGTTGCTCCTGTAACATCTAGTTTCATATTCTGCATTGGTTGTTCCAATTTCTTTCCTTTCTTTTGTGTAAACTCCTTATAATTACTGTACGGATACTTCAATTGCTTTTTACTGCTTATATCCAATTTCTCAGACAGATGAGACACAGTCTTTTTTCTTTTTTTCATTAATATAAATACTTTCTTCTAGGTAGCAATGTTTTCCTGCTCTTTAACCTATTCCTTCCTTTGTGTACTTTTTAATCAAACTTTGTTTTCTTTGTGCTAGAACCAGATGTCTTTTCCACTCCTCATAATTCCTCTCACTTCTTCACTCACGTAACAGACTCCCAAGAGGCCAGTATCCCTGGTGCTAAGTACTGTTATCATAAATGTTTTCTGGGAGATGGATATCCTAAAACCTTTTTTTCACAGAGACAATCCTTGGCTGCATTGTATTATTATGACTATGTCACAGGATTATAAGAAAGGTAAACTGCAGGAGCAGCTGCAGATCATCAAGTCCAACCTTGCTGCTTAAGGCAGCTAACTTCAGGGATAGGTCATGGGGTGTGGAAGCAGCAGCAGGAAGGATCAAAGGCAGCAGAAGAGCAATAGGAATGACCTCATATTGAAGGCACCTAGAGATTAGCAGTTCATCCTGATCCTAGCACATAGATATCAGCTTCTCAGGACACCCAGGTCAGAGACAAAGAACAGTGAGTAAGTGCTGACAACTCATGGAGGTGAGAGGTAAGATAGGATGGAGAAACTCATCACTGAGATGCCCTAAAGGCTACAAAAAGGCATGTGCAAAAATCAGCACATAGCGCTCAACCTAAGAAGAGACCAGGAGACAAGATGAGGAAGCCAGTGTCCTTGTCCTTCAGCCGGACTCCTGGACAGACCACCTGGATTCAAGCATCCTGATGCCTGCACGCTGGACAGACTACCTGAATATACATGTCCTGGTGCTTGTCTGTAGGATCGTGAGAGAGCATGAGTGAAATCAGTATTGTTTTAAAGTAAATCACCTTCCAGTCCCATTTTCAGGGGGCAGCAAGAGCATGGTTGCTCCATGAGGGGAGACGAGCCAGGAGCTGAGGGTGACCATGCACAGGCAGAGGTAGTGCCCTCACGGACCGGGCACCCTCCCACCACCCCTGAGCAAGGTCGGGGGCCGGGTTGACAGGAACAGGGTCCAGTGACAGCCCAGTGACCATCAGATGAATGCAAAGTGATGGGTCCAAGATCAGCCCAGGAAGTTCCATTAGCAAGTCAGCAAGGGACAGAGCTGGGCAAAGACTTACCCACAGCATAGCTCAGGCAGGACTGAGCAGGACTCCAGGGCCCCTGGAAGGAGGGTGGGCATCCCAAGGGAGGCTTGTCAGGGCAATTAAGTCTTATTGGCCCCTCAGGGCCCTGACATCCACAGGATCTTTCACATGGATTTGTTAACAATGTTGCAACATTATTCCCTACTCATCCAGTTGATTTTTAAAAATCTCCGAGGCCAAAGATTCACAGACCCTTGGGCAACCTGTTCCAGAGCTAAACCATGATCATGGTAAAGCTTTTTTTCTCACGTTTAAATCAAAATTTCCCTCACCGCAGCCTGCAACTGCTGCTTCTTGTTCTTTCACTATGCCGGCCCTGTGTTCTCTAAAGCACCCTTTAAAATGTAGAAGACTGCTCTCAGAGCCCACTGGAGCCTTCTCTTCTCTTCTCTTCTCTTGGTTGAGGTCCACTTTGCTTTGCCTATCCTTGTATGCCATATACTCCAACTCCCTCACCAAATGGTTCAGTAGTCCTCTGCAGTCTGCTGACTACTCCCTTGTATGGGGCAGGGCCCAGCCTTTATGAAGTGTTTGAGATGTGAGCTCACCAGTGTTAAGCAGAGGGTAAATGGAGAAGGTAAACTAAGGCTTAAATGAGTAGAGGGCAAATGGAAAGAGATGCTCCATTTCCTGAGCATCTCTCCGTAGCTTGCCATAATCATCCCTGATCTGTTCCAGGTCATGTCATTTGTCCACCAAAGAGTGACAACCAGAGGAGGCTCTTCTGGTTCATCAGTCTACAGATGTACATCAAACTACATCTTGGTCACTCTTCAAGACTGCCATAATAGCCAATATGTCTATAGCCTGCTTATGACCTTGGTATATGAAAATCTCTAACTTCTTCCACTTATATGCTTCCAGGCACCTTCAGCTTATTCTACATGTAGCTGTAACTTACTTATAACATTTATTGATCATCTCTTAATTCCACATGAGGTATTTATAAAGGTACCCTTCATATAAATATGATTCATTCATCTACAGAAGTTGTTTGGGCAGTTATGTTATATAAAACAGATCTTTATTATTAACAGAATTAAATTACAGTATCCTGTAAAAATCATTCATGATTATAAAGACAGAGAAACTATGCTGACATGTTTAATAGTACTAGAAATTGCATAGTATAGCTATTATACTGTGTACAGAATATAATTTTTTTTATGGCTGAACAGCATTTGGCTTCATTCTTTATTAAATAGCTATTTTGATCCACCATGTTGCTTTAACTTCTATCATAATTCTCTGTAAATCAGGTAGCCCACTTAAATGGTTTAATTAATTGTTCTACTTGATCAGAGAAACAGTTATATAGCCATACCTATATACAACAGTAAAATATCCAGGAGAAAATTTTAGCAGATAGATAGTCCCAGATATTTGTACTGAAAAATATAAATGACCACTTTTAAGTGTAAAGCAACCGCAAATAGGAATTGTGAAATGTAAGAACTGACAAAGGAGAAGTGCACAGCTAAAGAAAAAGCTCATTCAGTAAGAAAACCGCATTTTCGTTCCTAAAAGATTTTAAGACCTGATACTTATCTGATATGAAATACTGTATTTCTACTAACTTCCAGTACTTAATGACAGGCTGATTTATGCCACTGGGCAATGTTGCCCAACATCCATTAAAGTTACATACTTTGACTCAGAATCTCTATTCCACATTTTTTCCCAAGACTCCAGCCTTGCCTACAAGAAGGTTACCTTGCAGTAAGAATATTCATTATAGTCATGTCATACTAATGGGGATGCTTCGTCCATGTTCAATGAGCTTTTACTTTACTGTGACGCATTGTTTCTATACAGAGAACGGAATTTATTTCAAATGACATACTCAACTTGGGGAAGAGCTACGCGGCTCTCTTCACTTCACTTTCAAACACCATGCTTTAGGGGACAGCTTCTACGAAGGCCTGGAGGATACTTAACACAAGCCAGTTAGGTTGGAAGTCAATGTAATTCTGAGTATGGAATCAAATTTTTAAAGTGGCAGGATTTGTTTCCAGACATCACTTATACTTTTATCAAAGTATAATCCTGATGTGATTTTCCGTACTCTTTCTAAAGAGTCTTCCGTGCTGCAACGACAGTATTTGGGAGCAGGGTACAACTTGTACCTTCTGTCTTTGGTAAGTCACCACTGGATGACTGCACCTTTGGGGGCAAGACAGAGCCGCTGATGGTGGTTTTCAAAACGGCAGCTACATCTTACCACTGAGTGACAGAGACGGACAAGGACAGTGGGAATGGCTGTTGGAGCAGCTTCATTCTGTGCAAAACTGTTTCCAGACCTGTGAAAAACACTGACAGGTACATCAGCTACGGTTAGCCCTGTAGCTGTAACATAAGCAGAAAGAAGATGGGTACTTTCCCGGTGATCTGCGCAGAGCCTGCCTCAGAAGACCGGTGGTGTAAGAGCTTCTGTGTCTCTGCTGAAACGTGTGGTTATTTTCCTCTGAAAGCTCAGCACTCTGCACTGCTACTGGGAAGTTATGAGGAAGAGACATCAAGAAATCTTGTGATGAAGACAGGTGCCATTATTTAATAGATACCCACATGTTTTAGGGCTTACCAGGAGACTATTCATAGTTTTGCTGCATATTGGTGTACATGATCAGAAAGATCACTTTATGGTTATTGCCTGCACCATGGCTATCAGTTTGAGCAAATGGTGGAATGCAGGAAAGCATAATTTGGAAAGCCTACAAGTACACACTTGCCAAAGAATCAGATTTGTCGTCTTTGACAGTTTTAACTCGGGCTTATGCCTACCAAAACAGCACAACTATGCTATGAGTAGATAAGTAAACAATAGTTTTGATGTAAATACATCTTTTATGTCAACACATGGAAAATAATGATGCTATTGACATCACATGAGCCTGAGAAGTTGGATAAAAGGGAGGGAGGTAAAATCGAATTGCCTAATGACAACTGGACCAACAATATATACTTAACACTCTCATGAATTCTAAAATTTTCTAATCCATCTAATTACTACAGTGTGCCAATATCTAGTTAATTTGTATTTTATCTTCCAGAGATGTACTAGCTTCAGAGCCACAGTTAAAGAAGGTTTCATGATTCCTTAATGATTTTAATTATGTACTCTTTTTAAAAAAAGTTCTCTATTTAGAGAAATGTATGGTGGCTTATAACGGGTAAGAAATGGTGGAACTCCTTGTGCATTGTATTTTGGGAATGCTTTCAGACATTATCAATAACAGATAATTTTCATATACATCAGCATTATACACCTTTCTGGTTCTATGAATCAGATAAAATTATCCTAACAGTATTTTAGTATTAACTACTCCCAGGGTAAGTATTACATGAATATCACCCCGCTGATAGAGATCTGATGTATACTTTCATTTCTACAAAGTTTACATTAATGGAAGACCATTCTCAATTAAAATGCTGTAGAGCAGCAGCACTCAAGGTATGTATAAAGTTGGTGGATTTGACTGAAAATCCATTTAAAAATCAATGTTTCTTTTGTATTTCTGATGCTTGCCTTCAGCCTCTCTCTTCCCTGCAAAGCTGTCCCCATGCTCTTTTCCCTGGACCATCTACTACCAGCCAGTTTCCTCATCAGTTTCACCCTTCTGATCAACTTCAGAAGTTAAAAATGACCACAAATTGTGGCTAGAGGGTTGGGAGGAGAAAGGCAGAAATGTGTGGGAAGAGTGTAACAGAAGACAGGAGAGAAGACAGACTGCAACTGAGCAGCAAGTTGAAGCGTTCAGGCCCAAGAAAGCATTACTGGTGTTTATTGGTTAAATCTGAAACCTATTAAGCTCCAGTATGGAAGAAAAACTTCATCTGATAAGCTGCAATTTAAAAAAAAACAAAACCTTTCCAGAAAATTAATATTACAAATGGCTAAACACATATTTCAATTTACTGGAAACAAAATGTGTTAGGAAGAGGAAGGGAGGATGCTTTCAAAATTTTCTTCTTGAATAACAACAAACTTAAATCTTTTAAAAATTCTTTAGCAATTGTGGGCTGATGTTATATAATTGAGTCAAAAAGGCCAGTACAAGAATGCTGAGTCTACAGATAATTTGAAATTCCTATACCATTTCCCCTGAGCTGGGAAAAAATCCTTTTCATTCTAAGAAACAAAACTAGAGAGACCTTGAAAACCCCAATACAAACAAGTTTATTTGTACTGATTATGTGGTGCATGATTTGCTGTGTCAGATCCTAAAAACATTCCACCCACCCAGTATTAGCAAACGTTGAGAGCTGAATTTCCTTCGCAATTTCAGAAATCTAAACTTTTTTTTATGCCTCAGTTATATCTCTGTGTTCCTCAAATGAAATAAAGTGGTAGGAAACATCTTCGACTTGCCGTGTGAAGAATTCCCAGCAAATATAAAACCTTTCTGCCTGAAGCTACTGGCAAAATGATGTGTTGTGAACCAAAAGCCGAAGTGGCAAGCACACAATGTTTTTGGTTATTCGCATCTTTCACATACTTGACATGGGATCTGTGCCACGTGGCCCATACTGAAAATAGGAAGTCTAAAGGACCAGCTAGAATGCAAATGTTTGTCTTCCCATGTTCAGAACAGAGCACCATGCTGATTTTGTGGTGGCAGCTGAATGCCAGTTTCAGAAACCATTACACCTCTGGATCACCTAAAGGCAGCCGTGGCTTACAGCTGAAAACTTCTGCCCACATGCACTTGCAGCAGGAGGTCCCTTTCTAGCACCTCCCACTCTTCTGTACAGCTGCAGCAGAGCTGACTTGCTGTGAGGAGAGGCTGAAATTGTTCCGCAGAGAAGGTCAACATCTTGGGCAAACTTTGGATTATCTGCCTCGAAATGCTGAAGTTTTTAAAGTACACAGGTTCTAATCAAATTACAAATGATGGTATTTTTTCTTCCCTGCAAAGAAGCATGACTGTGACTGTCCTGAATTTCTTCTTTGATGGCTCAAAAAAGCAATTTATCTGGCAACCATGTTGCTAGTACTTTGAAGCGATTGGGCAAAATAGCTTAGATTGGAAGGAACTGGAAGATGGGTGTGTGACTTAAGAGAGGATCTGGATCTCAAATTTCAAGGGAAAATGTTTATCAGGGAAAAAGTATTACTTCAGTTATTCGAAAGGAATTACAACATGTTGTCCTTTCTCCTAAGAGAAAGTTAATTTATATATGAACTACACTGTTCTGCACTTGAAAATCACGGGTGTGTTGCCTGATAGATACACTTAACCAAAGCTGGAAACAAAAATAGGCTTTTTGCCTCAGTTTCTTTCTAAATGTCACTGCATAATGTGATCTGCTATATGCTAGCAAGAGTGTACATAACACCACAAGCTTGCTTTTTTAAGTACCATCTGGAATGCATGTGCCTGAGCAGAGCCCGAGGAGAAATTCAGCAGAGTACTGAGTGCCACATACAAATCAAACAGTGTGCTTCTTTTCTTGTGGTAGTTCTTTAGAAAAAAAATTGGGGCAGGAAGACAAGTTACACTGTCTGTCTCAAGGGAGGACATTCAGGGCACCTTCCAATCTGAGTGAAAAGAAAGCTGTAAACAAGCATCAGTAATGGAGAATATTATTTTTTTGAAGAATTGGTCTTCATGAGAACCAAAGTGCAAAAGGCTACCGTTGAAAAATACTTGACTTAATCATAAACATTTGAGGGAGTCATGCAATAATTTAATATATGATTAATAATGAAAAGAGCTCATTTATGTTCTCTAAAACTGACAGCTCAGTGGATGGAACTAAATGGACATGAGTTCCAATACAGTGTATTTTGGTCTTCCTTGTTTACTGTACTAGTATTGATTTAATTTTTAGCAGAATATCTGAAAATTATGCTGAAGTTTAAATATCAACTTGCTCATGAATTACATTCATCTCCACAGTAAAAATGAAACGTTTTTATATCGGGCAATTAACCTTAGTTTTGGACCATGCAAACGAACTGTCTTGATTTTAATTTTGATGGGAGGAAGCATTCTTGTTAGATGAAGCAGAAAAGTATCAAACTAAAAGACCTTGGAAAAAATAAGTCATATTAAATTAGACTGGCATCATTTTAGAATACATTCAAGAATAAATTAGAGGACAAGATTACAGACTGATCTTCACAGTAGCCACATACTGCCATGAGAACCAGATGTGATAACAATTCAACTCCTTTAGATTTAAATTGAGCCAAATTTAGACTATAAACTCTCTGGGATTTGCATATATTTGCTTCTTTGAAGTATGTACTTTTAAAGCCCTATAATAACTAAGCATGGAAAGACTGGAAATTAAACTTCGGAAGACTTGCAAAACCTGACTACAGAGGGTCATCTGGAAAGGACTGGACCTATGTACTAGCTTTATGGTTTTAATTACATGGTAGGTATTACCAAAAACTTAACTTTAAGCATCCTAGTTTTGGTTTCAAAAAGGATGTCTTTTATAAACAGAATTGCTTGCTCAAGCGGTATAGAGCACGAGGGAAAAAAAATCTGAGACCCATTTTTTATTATTTTATGAGAAAAATGGGCAATAATTAAGGAAATGGTAGCGATAATTAAAAAAAAACTATCATAATTCTCTCCCATTGTTAATTTCTGCTATTAGTCAGAGGCAATGTGATGTAGGGTTTCTAGACAGGCAACCAACGCACACTGGCCAATACCAGCTGTAAAAGCAATTTTGGCCAACAGCCGCTCGTACTCGGTGTCTGCCGAGATAAAGAAGGATTTCTTATTAAAATGCACGCAACTGAGGTAAGTACTCAGCACGGCAAGCGCCAAAGCAAGGCTATGCTATAGACATTTCAGTAATAATGTGGGTCGGGGTATGAAGAGTTTAGATTTCCAACTCACACAGTTGTGCTATTACCTTTACTGGTGTAGTAGTTTTTTTTTCTTCCCCTGTGAGTGGTTGTTTTCCTATAGCAGCAAACGATGCACCTTTGCTGGTCCACACTTTTGGGGGATTTGATGCAATCCAGTATATCAGCACTGTTAAGCTAATTTAAGTTTCTAATCAGTGGTCCAATGGCCTACAGCCTAGGCACTCCCTAGTTCAATGCCTGGACCACTAACTCATTTCGCATGGGGATAGAATAGAGGAGGGAATAAATAGTGGTGATACAGCACATGTTTTCTTGCAGAAAAAAAAAACCCTTGAAACATTACTGTACCTAGCAGAACTCCATGTGGGGCATACGGAAAATCAGTTTGTTCTGATCAAAGGTTCCAGTGAGACATAATGAACAAAATTGAATGCTGAAATCTGCAAAATTGAATCTGAGGGAAGAGAATCAGGAGGCTGAGCCTGCGTGTTTTTACATACTATTTGTTGACATTATCATCCACTAAGATAGATATATTATCCAATATGAGCATCACAAATAGGAGTAATATTTCTTAAACCCTTGGTAGTCAGATTTACTTGGTATTCTAACATTATTTTTGTAAACTGATGCCCCATTACACAAAAAACATTATTTCCGAGAGGTTATTTTAAAAAGGGTTTTGTATTTTGGGTCTTTTTGGGCTAAAGAGTGTTTGGTTTTGATCCAGAATGTTATTTTATGTACTCGTAGCTTTAGACTTCCTAGTGCCTCAGCGGGAAGACCAGAAAAATCCTATTCCCACAAAAAGCCTCCTTGTTTTCTCTTTCCATTCCTTTTACCTAGTCATTGACTCCTGTTTGATAAGTCCAGTTGTAGCCACAGTTCCCTCTCTGTTACATCACAGGTGGCTATCATAGACTAGCAAATTAGAAACAACAAAACCTTTCTAAGTCCT
>NW_008824542.1:1785778-1786149 GCF_000699105.1 Pygoscelis adeliae
GCAGTTGTTCCCAAGGTAGTCAACACACACCGCCGCAGCATAAAAGGAACACCTGCAGCATGCCGGACAGCAGAGTAAGCCGCAAAGCTCAGGAGGAAGACCTGGTGGGTTAACCTCCTTAAGGAAGCGGGCTGTAAAAGAGGACGTTTGTTCTAAATGAGCGCCTTTTGTTTTGTTTTAAAACAAGTTAGCTAAAAATTCAGAGTCACCTTCAAGGCAGCGCTTTTTCTTTGCTAGGCAACAAGCGAGCTAAGCTCCCCATGCAGCCAGGCCGGTCCCCAGGTGCAGCCCAGGCTGGCCGCGAAGGCTGTGCTACGCGCCCCCGGCCGAACGGCGTCCCCAGGCCGGCCCCGAGCACGCAGCACCCCGGG
>NW_008824542.1:1787549-1789489 GCF_000699105.1 Pygoscelis adeliae
ATAATGCAACAGATGCCTAGCTGTGGGTTGGCAAAAGGGACGGCGTAGCTGCGGGGCTGCTGCAGCCTGGGGAAGGAGAGAGGAGCAAAGTTTCATCTGCCTGTCTCTTATTTTCTAACGTAACTTAACTTCTCGCTTGGATAAAGCAGACTCTTGAATGTTCTCGCAGTCCTCGCTGGTAACATATGAACTACCTTCTGGGCACTGTGACTGTTGATCTGGAAATAAAAGGCCCCTTTAAAAATGCCTACCTCTTGAAGAATTAAGATCTTACTCTAGCAGCTCCTATGGACACTCTGATATAAACCTTGCTATAGTTTTTAAGATTTTTCTCTCATCCTGAATGAAAGGCTTCTGTTAAATATAAAACAAGGTGTTGTGTTTTTATTAATAACAAAGAAGTTTGGGGTCACTGTGACTTACTGGCATGGCACTGTTTCAGTGAAAATGGCTTTTCGTTAAATTTAGACACACGGAAGAAAATACTGTAAATTTGGAGAAGTTATCATTTAGGCCCACATTGTGTGAACGTGTGCAATAAGCATACGCTTTCATTATTCCCTTCCTCAGTAAAACCCGTTGCATCAAAAATGGGGAAACTTCAAAGCATTAGTAGGGCCAGGCTTGCGTTTTATTTTGTGAAGATTCATTTGTAAATATATGACTTTCTGTAAAACTTGGAAGCACAAAGCCCACTGATCTAAAGTTTTAACTAGACAGGAAGTAAGTGTGGTGGGGGGAATAAAAGGAGGAACAAAAAGTTAGTGAGACCTACAATAAACTTAAATTACCACACAATTTAGTCTTGTCTTGCTGTCAGGGTTGCTGATATCATGGGATTTCCCACAGAAATGAGAATAGTTGCCTCAGTTAATACATGAGTTTAACTTCTTTGAGGCAAAATGCTAGAAAGTTAGTTTTTTACATTTGGGCTCTTTGGGTGAACAGTGCAGAGGAGTAACTGCGGCAAAACATGAATGAAAGAACAGAATTCCTTATGTTACTCCAACTTATGTACATTTAAGGAGTGTGTTAATACATGATTTCTGCAAGTGTATTAGTTTGGCTTGGAACTGGAATTGTGCAAAACAGGTTGGGATAATCGAGATAGGGCCTAAAATTAAAAAGATTCTTTTCCACTGGATGAGTGGACCTACTGCATCTAGGGGCAAGGGCAGGATACCTGCTGAGGTTTAGGTATGAAAATGGAGTTGGGGGGGTGGGGACACGGTTCAGTAATCTCAAACTCTGTACAATAATTCTGAGTGTTCTGCCTTTTGAATTAGTAACTTAAGTGGGGCGCTGGTTCTAGCAATTTGATTATGCAGGTACGTAGTATATTGTAATTGGAGAATGGTGAATGCAGTTCCTGTGAAGGATTGCTGTGTTTTGAGCAATTATAGACCTGGTAGTGCAACCTCAGCCATAGGCTTTCAGAAAAAAATGTCGATGGAAAAACCAAGACCTGGAGACAAATGGAAAATGCTGTATGCATTTATCAAAGTTATGTCAAGTTGGACTAGTTCAATTTTATCTTTTCAATAATTGATTTTGTGGACATAAGACATTGAGGTGACTTGTCACTCAACTTCAGTAAAGCTGCAGGTGCTGCAAAGAAATACATTAAAATTCAGAAAAATGCAGGTTAACCAGAGAATTATAAAGGTGGCTGAAGGAAGGAGATGAAATAAGGTAGTGCCGAAAAGAGGCATTGAGCTGTAAGGAGTCGTTAGTAGAGTTTGTGAAGACTGGTCCTGTGATGAATTTTTTGTTCAGTGTGCTGATGAAACCTGCTAGTGAGGCAACATTAGTAAGTGCCCGCACCAGGGAAGTTTTAGACACGTAAGAAGGACTGTATAGTGAAGGATTATGAGTTAAAATTGAAGAACTCAAAGTACAATTGCAGGGCCAGGGTAATGCTTCTGGACTTCTGAAGTTCA
>NW_008824542.1:1789505-1798320 GCF_000699105.1 Pygoscelis adeliae
AGCTCAGTCTTCCCCAAATCACCCAGGGCTGGCTTGCTTTAGCAAAACAGAAACAGGGACAGCATAGGAAGAAAATACGTGTGTAGGGAGGAACCAGCAGAGAAGAGAGATTGAAGGATAGCATAAGAACAAATGAATTAAAATGACTAGCTGATTTTTAAACTGCAGTATGGAAGTTGTCCACTAATCAGTGGATGAAGAGGGTTCTGGAGTAGCCTTACAACAGGAACAAAAGTAGGTGACAATAAAACAAATTGAAGACTGAACTTAACCTATGAACTGGTGTGTGTATACATAACCTGACCTAGTAGAGTAACAGGCAAGTGGATTTAATGGGCTAGACTGAACCATGGTCAAATTAAAATATGGTGAATATTGTATCTGTTGTCTGCAATATTAGCGTAAACTTAGTTCATCACGCTTCTTTCTGAATGTCTTGAAGAGTAGGACTCAAGCTACGCGAGAGTGCTTTTCAGAGTTTAGATAGCCATTCTAATACGCAGAAGGATTTTAAGAGTTAATATTTGTGAATTGATGGTTAAGATGAAGTTCATAGGTAGCATCTACCCAATTTTCTTGTTGCTTCTTTGGGAGGATCGATTACCAGATACTCAGATGAGAGAATGAAACAGGCAGATTCTGGATCAGACCCTGTGTACCATCTGTATATTAGTTTCACTTTACGTGTTCAGTTACTTTGTGTATGGAATTATAGCCTTTTTTACACTTCTATAGAAAGAAAAATATTAAAAATAAGATTATGCAATTGTGGAGGACCAATTTAGGCAGAGGAACCTGAGGACAATTGTGGCACATGGAAGCAAGTTCGAAGTTAATTAAAATCAGGTTTAAAGTCTTTTAAAAGCACAATTTGGCAAGATCAGGATTTGGTCCTACCTGGTCTTGTGTGAGTACGTATTTTGCCTCAAAACAGTGCAAGCAAGACAGAAAAATGAGTAAGTTCTTAGAACAAGTTTTAAGGTCCTGGTTCATTTCCAGTCAATTTCAAAAATTAACAGTTTTGTTTTACCTTAAAAGCTTTTTAAGAGCCATCAGCTACCCTTTTTCTTTTGAGGATTCTTATGAGTTGCTTTTGCAGCCAACGACATATGTTTTACGTGTCTGCATGAGCACTCTGCCACTCCAAGAAACTCTTAGTTCCTTTAACATTCATCCCGGTCTCGAATTATGCCAGAAAATCTACTTCTTTTATGCCATTGCATCAGCATACTGCCCTATGAATTAAAGATCAGACAAAAAGCCTGAAATAAGGAAAAGGATTATCTGAAAAAAAAAAAAATTGGGGAAGGGGAGAGCATCCCTAGGGGCCTGCTTTAAGCAATTGTGCTGATGCTCTAAACGACAGTAGCTGAACTGCTAGAGCTCAGAACCGTGAAGGTGGGATTTGTACAGTTGCTGTAACCCAGGTATTACCATACAGAGCAGAGCACCTGCTGGAATTTGGAAGTGGCAAAGACTCATATTGTGGCAGGAAATTAGTGCTTCAGGGAATAGAAGTACTACTCGTTAATAACAGTTCAGATTAAAATACACTTTAAAGCTATCTGTAGTCTGATTGTCACTGTTTCTCTTCATGTATTTCGCTGTGGCCAGGCTTCATTAATAGATGAAGAGAAAGAGACGACCTCTGTCAGAAGCTAGTTATTTTTGGTTCTTATTCACTCCAAAAGTTTAAGTACCCTGCACATGTACTATAATTTTCTCATTAGTCTTACAAGCAAATTTTAGGTTTGATCCATAACTTCAGTACTGAGTGGTAGTGAAACCTGGGAAACACCACAAACACAGGTGACCACTTACTGTTTCTGTGCCTTCCCTTGGTGCAATGGTTTTCAGCCTCTATTCTTTGATTTAATTGCTAACGAAGCATGTTTCAAAACCCATTCACATACGTTAAGCCCCCTTATGGGGAGTACTTTGACTTGGATTGTTAACTTTTTTCTGTCTTTTAAAGAACTCTGACAATGTGTCTTTTAAAAAAAAAAAAAGTGAAATCATTAGCCTTGGTGTGATCCCAACACCTCAGTTTTTGGGGAACCTTGCTCACTCTTAGATACTTGTTTGTCTTACGCTTGCATTACCTTTGCTATCTGGGATTAAAAGTGGTAAGTTGTTTCTGTCCGAGTTGTCTAAATAGTATGTTTCACACTTAACAAGAAATCTTCAGTATATCTTCAGCATTACAATTAAGTATGTTTGAAGTTTTGTGAAGCCCATGTTACGTATTTTAATGATTGTAAAACATTGGTGGATAATTGTGCCAAACTTCATGAATCAAAGTACATTCTTTTGCAACTGTTGTTGGAAGTTTTTAGTGGAGTAATACAAGTAGTTTTGTTAACTGTATGTTTGTGTTTTCCCCTGTTCCTCATAGTTAGGGGTAATTTACAGGCCTGCTGTTACCAGAGCAGTGCATGCTTGTGGTAGCAACTCAAGATACCAAAATGCTGTGCTGCAAAGTTATGTCTCTGCATATAAAAAAATACTGTGAGGCCTTTGAAGATGCACAAGGGATTGAATTGTCTGCTGGCCTTTGAGACAGTGTGATGTCCTTCAAAAAACACTTGGGGCGGGGGGAGTAGAATACCTTCCTTTGGATAACTTTTATTGATCAAGGAGACTTCCAAAATTGTTTCATTGTGCTTCCTAGAAAAGCTTGTTCATGTCCATCTTTGTGCAGTGCTGTCCTTAGCCCCCACACAATCTTGACAAATAAAAATGGCATTTTAGATTTTTGTAATCTGCAGCTCTGTTATGACTCCAAGCTATCAACTTCACGCCTAAGAGTAGTTTTAATCCTTTCTATCTACTGTGTTAACTCGAGCTGAAGCTGAATATGGCCTTTATTTCCTTTAAATCCTCTCCACTGTGTCCATTCTTGGTTATGAACAGAATCAGTGGCCAGTCTGTCATTAGACAGATAAGTTTGATAATCAGTTCTGTTGTCCAAACAACTCTGTTCAATGCAGCTGAAATTCAAAGCTTTCATCATCTTTCATGTTGAACCATACCTATAAGTGGGTACAAGTATGGAGTGTGGTACCACTGCGAAGATAATATTTCCTATCCTTTATATTCCTTCAACTCCCATTTATTAAAACGAAACAAAACACACTCAAAAAAAAAAAACGCGGGGGGGGGGGGGGAGATTATTGGCCTTTGCTTTCAGGGATCTACCCCTAGATCTAGAATTTCTCATTTGTTATCCAGATATCTAGAGGTTGGCTTTGCTTCCACTGAACCAGTGATGTCAGTGCTTCTCTTGCCCCTATACTTACTTTGCTAGCAGTCACAATTGTGCTCCTCCTCTCTCTTTTTTTTTTTTTTTTTTTTTGTGAAGCATACCCTATAAATATCAACAGCTCTACCCTAGCTGCTTTGAAACTTGTTTCTTTTACCTACAAGTAAATTGGTATGGTTTAGGAATTGGCTTCCTGAGAATCTCTCTCTGGCTGTCATGTTTACCAATGCTTTGTGTTTCCCTGTGTTCCCTATTTGCTTATAAGTTGTGTTGGCATGCATTTGGGAAGCACTGTTTTGTGGGGGTTTTTTTATGGCTAGAAACTAAATGCTCCTTACACTGGCTCTGCCCAGATTAAACTGCCCTGCTTTTACTGTTAGGTTGCTGTGCTTCCTCTGGCAGTTTTTCTGTAGGCATGGAGGAGGTAAAAACTGAAATGCACTTGTTGCATCTCTCCTGTTCTTCTCTTTCATTTCTTTTTCCGTAGTTACAGATATTGCTGGCAAAAAAGCTGTTTGTGGAGAATCTTCCACCTCTTTAAAGCAAACTTTTTGTTTTCTCAACTTGTACTTGAACTGAATCATATGCTTACCTCATGCATGAAATTGGCATGTTTAGATAGTAAGACATCATGCTGTTCTGCTTCCCCATGGTTTGATATGTTGGCATATTATCAGCTACAAGAAGGTAATTACTAAATAAGTAGATAAAAGGAAGTCTTTTTCTGGTGAAGGAGGAAGAAGAAAATGAAATCTTCAGGAAGTTTGGAATAATACAGTTAATTTTCTTACCATTTTTATCAACACTTGAATAAAAAATATGAAGCATTACTAAGAGGATTATGAAATGGAGAGCAGTCTGCTCAAGTGAAGACATAATTCTACTTTCTGTTTAAGAAAATATGGTCAAGTCCAAAAAGTTTAGGATTCTGTATTTTATCATGCTGAATGTTTTACTCAAACAATGAAGAATATATACTGGTATAGTATAGTAGTAGCTGCTGAATTAAGAGTAGAAAGAAATGGAAGTGGTAGAAAACTACTGTGGACTGAAAACTGAAACACGTTTGTTTGTATTATGTGAGTTTGGTATCATTACCACAAAGTTTAATATATTCAAGATTTTTTTTCTTGCGGGATGGTAAACATTTTTAAATTATGTAAATGGTCATTGGTTGCTGTTCTTCCTGTTTCATATTTCCTCTGCAGTAAATATATATGCTATTACATGGCCACCACTTGTAAGCGTTGGCTTCTTAAATATTTTATACAAATAGTCTGACCTTAATGGTTGAAAAGCAAACATGTGCTTTGCGTACTGCGGATGAGGGGTGTATTTACAAGGATGTTTCTAGAAAAAAAGTAAATTTGCCTTTCTCTTTACAGGTTTGCACTTCGTTTTAGACATCTGGGACCATGTTCTATGCTCACTTTGTCCTGAGCAAGCGTGGGCCGCTGGCCAAAATCTGGCTGGCGGCCCACTGGGATAAGAAGCTAACCAAAGCCCATGTTTTTGAATGTAATCTGGAGAGCAGCGTGGAGAGTATCATTTCACCAAAGGTATCTGTTTTACACTGATGTAATGTTATCTTCTAGTGAAAAGAAATTGTGTATACAGGTGGTAGTTACTATTTGGGTCACTGAAATAACATTCTTAATATTGCTTTTTTAAAGGGTGGAAAGGTCTGTTCAGATGTGAAATACTCTATTGACTCTGATTCTGAAGAGTATTTTCTTATCAATTTTTTAATGCTAAAGTGTCGTGCAAGTTACTTACAAAATGTTTTGCTTTGTATAAATGGAGGACTTGTATCTTGATGTACCATGCATCATTTAGAAGCACATGTCTGGAAGAGAGGAAGGCCCAGGCTTTCTAAGAAGTAACTTTTAAAGGCCTTATGATGACACTCTTTAAAAAAAAGTCATTGGGAGCTGTAGAAATAACACTTAAGATATCCTTGTTTGTGCTTGTGACCTGAGTTCAAAGCATGTTTCTGCTTAGCTACAACAAAAAGATCTGAAGTATCGTGGTAGCTTGTAATGTTAGTGGTTACATGAGGATAGTTTTCCATATAATAAAAATGCTACACTGTGGTGTAAAAGCCTTGCTTTTGAAGCTTTTAGTCTATGGTTTTCTGTGAAACGAATAGATAGCGACAAAACTGAAAGAACATAACACTTCTGGATGGCTATTGTGAAACCAGAGGAAATTTTGAGGAACTTGGGTTTTTAAATGGTGGGGTTTTTTTCCCCTCTACTACTCATGAAAATGAAATTTTCCATTTAAGAACTAGTGGACTGATATGGTTGTGACTTTTGTCACTTAACAGATGTCTGAATGTCTTATAAGAAAAGCAACTATTTGAAAAAGAAAAAACTTATTTTTATCTTTTATTTTGGTTGATACAAATATAACAATGTTTCTATAATGCTACTCTGGATTTTGGAAGAACTGCTAAGTATAAGCAAAAAATGTATAGTACAATTGCAGAGATACTTGCTATTCCAGAACAGTGATTTGGTTCAGTGTCAGCTCTGGAAGGATTTAGAAAGAAGATAATGTTCATGGACTCACTAGTGAGCTGCAGCATTCTTTTAGAAAAAGGAGAAATTGATAGGCACTCTTTCATATATTTAACTTTGTGTAACACTTTCATCAGCTGGAATATTAGAAAGACATTGTATGCAATAAAAATTTTGAATTCTTAGTTTGAGGTTAAACCCTGTATGGCTTAATCTTTCTGGGAGACAATTATTCCATGAACCCTTCAACACAAGTCTCATGCTCTTTCAGACTAATGTACTTATGAAGAGTCCTTCCCTGGAATTTTTTTATCAGTTTTCTGTTCCCACAGCAGATGCTTGATTACATAGTAAAGCAGTGAGGTTAAAGAGGAAAGGAACTTAAACTTGTTTTAATGTGACAGTGCTTGTTTATGGACACCCCACATCTTCCACTATTTCTCTCTGATTTTCTCCTTAACTGCAGGACAGAAGATGGAGAGGTAACAAGTAACAGTTTTTAACCAAATTTTACTTAACCAATTTGTAACTTATGGCTGTCCAAATTTTTGTATCTTTCACTTTTTTCACAATTAAAGTAACAAAGATGTCAGAAGAAGATGTGGTAAAATGGGTTTTGTCTTGTCTTTTTTTTTTTTTACACTAGACAGAGCAGTGTTTGGGAATTCCTAGAGTGAGCTGCTATTAATTTACTGATATTTGCCAGGTCATCCATAAATAATATGTAGAGTATCATCTTGAACTCTAGACTTTGCATTCTTTCTTTCTTCACTTTTCTGCTGATTTTTATACTTGTTTTGGATACTTGATGTTATTGGAAAAACTCATGCAAAGCTGACTGAAATGTCATTAAAGGAAAAAAAGTAAGGCTACTTCTAATTCACTGATTGTGTGATATGTTTTTAGGTGAAGATGGCACTTCGAACCTCAGGACATCTCTTACTAGGCGTTGTTAGAATCTACCACAGGAAAGCAAAATATCTTCTTGCAGACTGTAACGAGGCTTTCATTAAGATTAAGATGGCTTTTCGTCCAGGTATCTGTCTTTATCGAAGCACTCTGAAAAGTTACATTGTTATATAATTGTATTTATTAAGAAGGTGTACAGTTCTACCTTCCTATCTCTGTAGAAGAATTACATAAAGTTATACAGGATTATAGGAGAAGATACTTTAGTGCAGCTTCAGGCTGGCTGTGTGACTGAGTTGTATGCTGAAAAACATCTTTCAATTGAAGTCTGCATGAAAACTTTTCCTATTAGTGCTGATGCAGTAAAATCTAAGTTATGATTTTGGCTCTTGTTGGTGTATGATGTTAAATGGAA
Source organism: Pygoscelis adeliae (assembly GCF_000699105.1). Taxonomy (NCBI): domain Eukaryota; kingdom Metazoa; phylum Chordata; class Aves; order Sphenisciformes; family Spheniscidae; genus Pygoscelis; species Pygoscelis adeliae. The sequence continues at coordinate 1,796,614 of NW_008824542.1, forward strand.
ATATGCTGCATGTTTACCACCTTCTGTCACAAGTCTGAAAAAGGCCAGTTGCATGTACTGAATAGAAGCACAGAAGGGAGCTTGTTTCCATCGAGGGTAAAGATTGCCTTGCCATGAGTTACAAAAGAAACACAGAAGTAAGCTGTGTTTTTACCACTTTCACATTTTAGTTTCTGGAAGTAATGTGAACTGTAATGTGCGCAACAAAGATATTTTCCCTTTTGTATGTGTGACGCATAACTTCCCCCTCTATTGTTGTTTACTCTTAAGATTTTCCATGAGGATGGGGAGCCATATTAATACCTGAAGTGACTTTCCATCCAGCAATTAATTACTTGGCTTACACACCATTGATAGTTTTCTTTAATTCTGGCCTGGGAAACTTTTTTCCAGCCGGAGTATAGTTGTGGCAGTGACGCTGCTGGATACTCACAGCTGCTGAATCATATTCTAACTTTTTAAGTTTGTGAGTGTGATAGATTTAAAAGCTGAACTTAAGGAAGACTTTTTCTTAAAAGGCAACTCTTGAAAGCCAGTGCAACAGTAAATTTGAGAAAAGGTATATAATGCCTTTATCTTCATTTCCTGATCTTCATGTTGTGATTCAAGCATTAAACTTTATGTAGCTTTCAGTGGCAAAATGTTGACTGTTGCCACTTTTTTCTTTACTCTTGCATTTAACTTCCCAGGGTCATGAGAACACATAAATTTGTTTAAATTCATAAGGCAATCTGTTCTCCCAATTTTCCCCCTCCCAACAGAGCACATGTAGAAAGTGAAGCGCCTTAAAACAAGACTTACAAAAAGTGGCATGCTGACCTGAAACAAGTTGAGGCACTTGTCTTTGTTCTCAGTTTATCAGCTTTGTGGCTTAGGCATTGTCTTGATCCTGTCTGCTCTGAGAGTCATTTACATGTTTTATTTTAAGCAGCCAACAGGTAAAAATATTGGATAGCCCTGAAAGGATGGACTAGGTTTCTTCATTCCTAGCCCAGTACCAAGATGAGTAAACTACAGACTCATGCTTGTCCTGGTCTCTCTGGACAGTGGTTCTTGATTATCCATTGTGGAGGGGAGCACAGTGGGCAGAGTGTTTCTGAAGTATCTGTACCTCAGAATTGCCTGTGTTGTGTGGGTCAGAAGGCAGAACATAGAGCTCAGATCTCCTGCAAGTTACAGAAGGAATTGAACCTGCATTTCCCATGCACTTTCAAGTGTCCTGACCTCTAAGCCTTTGAATAGAAGAGAGGCACTAACTACTGGCACTGGTTTTGTGTGATGCCTAATCTGATAGTCATGCTCTGACAATGCCCACTGAATAGCAGATTAAGCATCTGGGGAGGATAAGAAAAGGTATGTATGTGGTTTAGGTAATCCAGCTCTTTTAAATGCAGAAGCCTAAGTTTGTGTGGCCCAAGTACAGGCAGTACTGTGCTGGGACTTTCAGAGCTAATTGAACTGACTAAATGACTAGTAGCAAAGTAGTCTTGACAGCAAGCCCGACACCAAGTTGGGCGGCAGTGTTGATCTGCTGGAGGGTAGGAAGGCTCTGCAGAGGGACCTGGACAGGCTGGATCGATGGGCCCAGGCCAACTGTATGAGATTCAACAAGGCCAAGTGCTGGGTCCTGCACTTTGGCCACAACAACCCCATGCAGCGCTACAGGCTTGGGGAAGAGTGGCTGGAAAGCTGCCTGTCGGAAAAGGA
>NW_008824542.1:1799639-1818854 GCF_000699105.1 Pygoscelis adeliae
GTGAGGAAAAATTTCTTTACTGAAAGAGTTGTTAAACATTGGAACATGCGGCCCAGGGAAGTGGTTGAGTCACCATCCCTGGAGGTATTTAAAAGACGTGTAGATGAGGCGCTTAGGGACATGGTTTAGTGGGCATGGTGGTGTTGGGTTGACGGTTGGACTCGATGATCTTAGAGGTCTCTTCCAACCTTAATGATTCTGATTCTAGTCATACTGTGTTGCCGCTGCTTTACCCACACCAAAAGATAGGACTAACTAGCTCATCTGGAGCATCACGATAAAACAATTACAGCTCTGCATTGTGCTACAGAAACATTATCGAGTGATTTGATGCTTCCAGGGTTATACAAAACAGTACAAGGGCTTGAGGAGGGTATGTATTTTGAATTTAGACTGAATTTCAATACTAACATCTAAGGTTTCTTCATAGGTGTCTAGCATCGGTTCAGTTCAACAATTTAAAGACAAGAAGCTCATGCCAAGGGAACAATGCTGAAGGCACAGGGGAAAATGCTGTCCTTGTAAGGAATGGGAACTCATGTCTGAGTGTTCTTCTCTGCAGGGGTTGTCGATTTGCCTGAGGAAAACAGAGAGGCTGCTTACAATGCTATTACCTTACCCGAGGAATTTCATGATTTTGATCAACCGCTTCCTGATCTAGAGTAAGCTTGGTTTGGTTTTTTTATTTCCATGCAAGTGATGTTTGGTTTTGGATGAGGAGAACCTGGTTTTTAAACAGCAAACTCATGGCTGAATTAAAAAAAAAGAAGTCTATAGGTAACCTGTATTCTCAAGTCTTTTAATATACCAAGCAAGTACGCAATCGTCTTTGTATTGATTTTAAGTTCATAGTAGCGTGTAATTTTAACCGAAGTTAAAGCTGTCCTTACAAAAGCTTTTGAATATGTATTATAATTTTCTTTTTTCTTCTATGCAAGCACTGTACATCACATACGTTCTCAGGTTAGACAAGATTAGTTTTATGGAAATGTCCTTGTTGACCTTCTGTAGTGGCAATTTTAATTCTTAAAACTTTTTAATACTAATGCGTTACTTTTTAAACATAATAACAAGTATACAACTTGAATAGTTCTTGATCTTTAAAAATTGATGTTACCCTTTTGGATTATTCATAATGGAATTTCTGGGATACGGTTTGCTTTACTTACTCAGGGTTCTGTTTGGTTTATTTTAAAATTAGAGTATATACTAATTTGGAACTACACAAAAATTCAGTGTTCTAAGAAATGGACCTTAACACACCACTAAGAGTATTAACTTGGTACTGTTATTAGATATACTTTTTGATAAATTATATTAATAGCTTTTGAAGTTGAAGGGGAGGAAGTCTGTTCTCAGTTATTAATTTGGCCTTTAAAATTAGGGGCCCCAACATAGCAAGGAGTAAGAGAGGTTGCTGATACGTTTCCCAGAAGCAAATGCAATTTGGATGATAGGTTTTAACCGTGAATGGTCTTACTGTTTTAAGTAGTGTTTTCTATTCTGTATTTACCATCAGCTTTTTCATTAATTGACTTAAGTGTATATTGTACTTTTTAGGAACTAATTTCACATTTATCTAAGCAGGCTTTATCTGTTGTTAGTTGGTTTTTTTAATGGGAGATTTTTGATAATTGCCTTCTGTTTTGTTTAAGTGATATTGATGTGGCCCAGCAGTTCAGTTTGAACCAGAGTAGAGTGGAAGAAATTACAATGAGAGAAGAAGTAGGCAACATCAGTATCCTCCAGGATAATGACTTTGGTAAAAACCTCGTGTATTATTATGTGTTACTAAGCTAGTTTTGGTAACTGTAAAGTTATGGTTTTGCAATTACTATGGAATTCCCACTAAGTACAAAACAAATTAGATCAAACATGCTGTGTTTCTGTACATTTAATCTTTAGTTTGTACATGTCAGTTTTTACAAAAAGCCTGTCCTCAGCAAGCTTCTAGCTGCCTATATAAAGCTGAAGAATATTCAGTCAGGTTAATCAGTGAAATACTATGTCAATTATGATTTTCAAATCGTGGTGTGAATATGAAGTCAGCCGTTGCTTTAATCATAGGCATCTTTTCAGTCAGAAACTGTTAGGAGATTTCTAAAGCTGAAGCAGTCAGTGGTGACTAGTTTACTTCTTTCAGTATCTTTTCAAGGACAGCGTATGAAGATCTGAATTAAAGCCTTAAGACAGTTGTATTTGAATATCTAGTTTCCAAAGTACAATAATGTAATCCATAATTTAGTAATCCTTTTGAAAGTATAATCTAGGTATTGATGGTGCTGTTGATTTGGTATTGGTTTGCTCTCTGTACATGAAGCCCAGCCTCGGGGCATAAGGAACAACTTTTTTGAATTCCTTGGAATTCTTTGGTTTCAGTGCAGCTAAAATTTAGTAGGATCTTGCTAAAATCAATTCAAATAAGTATAATGAAATGCTTTGAAGAGGAGATTGTTATTTTTATAATTGCTTGAACAATATTTTCACTATGGTATTGCTGGGCATAATTCCTTACATCTTGTCATTAACTCTGCAATTATGATAACTTGAAATGAAGTTTGGTCTTACATTTGGGTCTTTGATTAGCTGGGTCTCTTGCAGCTGGGTTCTTTAGCATTTATAGCAGTGAAATCATATTCTTGCAGGTGACTTTGGGATGGATGATCGTGAGATGATGAGAGAAGGTAGTGCATTTGAGGATGACATGTTAGTGAGTACCAGTGCTTCCAATCTTCTACTGGAACCTGAACAGAGCACCAGTCACCTCAATGAGAAATCTAATCACCTGGAATATGAAGACCAATACAAAGATGATAATTTTGGAGAAGGAAATGATGGTGGAATATTGGGTATGTTTGAGAAATTTGTTTTTCCTCTGTCCTACCTTCTGCCTCAATTGGGGCAGGGGGGAGATTGTTACCTTTGTTGCCAAGGTCCCTCTCTAAGTTATGCCTTCAGCAGTGGAATTCTGGTTTGTGAGTGTTACAGCAGTATAGATGATGCGTAGCACATTAAGTGTTGGCATATTTCAAATGAAGTAAAATTAAATCAATCATCCAGAGTTTTTTTTCCATTCTATATGTAACATTCTTTAGAGAAAAATCAATATGCAACTCTTCTTGTTCTTTGACTCCTTCCAGGGGTTTAATTAATATGTTGAGAATTGTGTTGAGTGCTTCTCTCAAGTACTAAGAAACCTAGTAAGATGCAAATATGTGGCAAGTGTATTGTAATAAAGGCTATCTGTGAGCTCAAAATTTGAGCTGAAATGCGCCTTGAAAAAGCACTCCTAATTGCTTTTGTGTCAGCATTGAAAGTACAGATTTCTCTAACCTTTGCACTGTCCTTATCTGTGTTGTCATAAATTTGTCTGTATTTCTTTATACATTGGTCTATACTTGTTTCATGAATTTGTGGATGCAAAACTGATTCTTTCATATGGTGGTTTCAGATGACAAACTCCTCAGTAATAACGATGGTGGTATTTTTGATGACCCACCTGCGCTCTCGGAAAGCGGAGTAATGATGCCAGAGCAACCTCCCCACGATGATATGGATGATGATGATAATGTATCAAGTGAGTATGATCTACGGCCAGATCTAGAATTACTTGTTTTCAACTAACTTAATTGGGATTCTAATTCCTTAAAAGCATGTTGAGCTCAAAAGTATGAAATGTTGTAAACCACTTTAAGGTGTGGAGGAGGGGATGGGAAGGGTAGCACAGTTTCTTAATGTTTTGACATAGTGCAAGATACTTGTTCTAATTGGCAGTGGGTGGACCAGACAGCCCAGACTCGGTAGACCCAGTTGAACCGTTACCAACTATGACTGATCAGACAACGCTTGTTCCCAATGAAGAGGAAGCTTTTGCTCTGGAGCCTATTGACATAACCGGTGAGTAAGCTATTTGGGAATATTTTACCTGGGTCATCAGAGACCACCTTAGCTTGATGGAGTGGAAATGAATGTTTAGCACTGCTGCTGACTCTGCTTCTCAGTTGGAAGAGAAACCAGGGACCAAGTGCTGAATTCCTTTTATTCTTACGGCAGCCTTCCAGTACTTTTCTGGTAGGTAGCTTACATCGATGGTCTTGGAGGATACTAGTTTGTCGTTTCTGCATTCAGTATGTATAGCGGCATGATACTGTAGCTTTTGATAAACATTCTACTTAAAATACAATGACTCAGAATAGAACTCATCATGTCTTTAATTCTAATACGGCATCTGTAGTGCAGCGCAGTTCTTGATACACTGTGTTTGATGGCCGGGAGTGACTGTTTACACTGAGAATGAGTGCTCTTCTGGTGATTTATAGCTTTAATGAATTGCTGAATTCAGGAGATGCATCTTTGTATTTGAAGTTCTACTAAATAGTGAAATGCCTTGTCTTTTTCTCTAATGCAAGACACTTTCTTGTTTTAACTGGTACTGTATGTGGCTCATTATAAACAGATCCCTGCTTTATTAAAAGAATAAGATCTGAAAAAAAATGTAGTTTGTCCTGTGTTTTCAGACTGAACTCCAGGCCCTGATTTACTGCTTGGCCAATTAAAAAGCCCTAGCACTGCCCTCTGCTGGCAAGCTAGCAACAGAGGTCCTAGCTGATCAGCTGGGACCAGCAAAGACAGCGTTTGCCAGAGCTTCAGGGTCTGCTGCAGAGTGCCAGGCTGTAAGCAATTTACAGTAAAGTCATTCTAGAGCAGGATGAGAGGTACAGGTAAGATAACCACCCACATTAACACTACCAAAGCTTAGATAGGGCTTAGGGGAAAAACCCGGTGTGGTATTTTGACTCTTTGGTCAGAGGAACCTTACATCTCAGGGGTTTGCTCCTGAAGGACACCAGCCTGACAAGCTGACAAGCCATGAGGGAGGGAGGCACGTGCAGCTGAGGACATTAAGTCTTAGGTAGATTCAGTAGAACTACAAGTATACACAGAAGAACTTGTAGGTTATGGGACAGCATTCGTAGTGTTTGACCTTTCATAGTGCTTATAGCTTTTCATTCCTTCTCCCAAAGCTGACATTGCCTTAGATTCTTGAGGCAGCTTTATACATGGGCAAATAAGACCTATAGAGAACCTGCAAGATTCTTGTGCAGTGTGGTATCTGTTTGAGCTAACCTTCATTACTTGCTAAAAATCTCAACAGTCAAGGAAACCAAAGCAAAGAGGAAGAGAAAGCTGATTGTGGACAGTGTGAAAGAACTGGATAGCAAGACTATACGAGCCCAATTAAGTGACTACTCTGATATTGTGACTACTTTGGACTTGGCACCTCCTACTAAGAAACTGATGATGTGGAAAGAAACTGGCGGAGTTGAAAAGCTTTTCTCTCTGCCTGCACAGCCTTTGTGGAATAACAGGCTACTGAAGGTAATGTTTTTGTGCAGGTTCATTTCTAAATGGACTATATTCAGGATTGTGCCTCATATATAGTAAACATCAGCATATGAATAATGATATAGTGATAGCAGTAGTCATCATTTTAAAAAATAAAAAAACCTAATTAAAACAACTAAGATAACACCAATGCTTAAAATATTTATCAGTTACAGAAATAAATTTTTTTTTTTAAATGTTACTACTGTTGGAGAGGAGCTTAAAAAATGGGAAAGGAAGATGGCCCATAATTACTTTTTCTGAAATGAAATTAAGGACACTGAGAACTACAATAGTGAATAATGTAACCTTTCCCCTGTAGCTCTTTACTCGTTGTCTTACACCCCTGGTACCAGAAGATCTAAGAAAGAGGAGGAAAGGTGGAGAAGCTGACAACCTTGATGAGTTCCTTAAAGACTTTGAAAACCCAGAGGTTCCCAGAGAGGAACAGCAACAACAACAGCAACAGCAGCAACGAGATGTCATTGGTTTGTGTCTTGTCAAAGATGCTCTGCTTTCCCTCGGAGCTTATTTTTCTCCTTTGTTTGTGCTTTATATTAAGTCACCAAAGATTATGAATGAAGCAAAGAGCTTTGTAATGGTTGTTTAGCTTGATATACAGTCTGTGACTTAAAATAGCTGTTTTTCCTAGAAGGCACTTAGAGATTCAGTTTGATCCAGTGGATTAAATAGGTATTGGATTGGGTTGTATGCACATCTGTACCGATTCTATTTAAGTCACTGCAAAAGCTATGCAGGCTGTTAAGAGTGCTCAATTCTAAATTAATAGCAGATTGGACTTAGTAATGTAATTTGAAGCTGTACCAAAGTATCTAAAACTGGGTTTGTTGTGGAATATAGATGAACCTATTCTGGAAGAACCAAGTCGTTTACAAGAATCAATGATGGAAGGCAGCAGAACCAACCTGGATGAATCTGTTATGCCACCCCCACCACCTCAGACAGGTGTTAAACGCAAACTGCAGCAAGTAGAACCAGAGCCAGTGTTACCTGTGAGTAATATTTTTTTTTTTTTGAGAATGAGAAGTGGGTAGTGTCTTTGAGCAGGAAGTGACACAGATTTGAGGCACTAGCTTTCTGTGGTATTGTGAGATATGCTGGAGTAGTATCAGAATCTTTGTCCCTGGGTAGTCTTTATGGTGTTTTTCTTATGTGGAAAGCTTACTGAAACATTCAAAATGCAGGTAGGATAAAGAAATGGCACTGTTTACTCCAAAAAAAGTCTTCAAGGGGTCAAGTGTATTGCTTACAAAGCTATCAAGTTCTTCTGCTTGGCAAGTGTATATGAATAGCTTTTACTGACGAAGAAAGGATTGTGCTAGCTGCACAAACTTCCTTTTTAAGGTAGTCCTAGTGTTCCAGGGTTAAGGGTTCAAAGAAAAACTTTGATCTTCAGGGAAGATTTCCTAGTTATGAGTAGACTTGGAAACTAGCTCATATCTACCTCTTCTGTAAAAGCTGTGATGCAGTGTGAAAGGAAACCATATTTGTGAAGGGGAGAGGAAATGGGCAAAATGAAAGGTGTATTCTTTTTCTGAATGCTTACCTGGTGAGAATAGTCCTGGTTTATGCTGTCTTTCTCGTATTTGTGTGTTTTTTAACCTCACTTTTCACATGTTTCTTGGCTATAACGGGTTGTTCGCTGTAGAATGAGACTGTTAGGTGTTACATTATCTTATTAAAAAGGGTGGCAGCTGCTGCTCCTCTTGGCCGTGTCATTGGGTGAAACTGGCATCGACTGTTTGTACTTTGTGCTGAAGTCAATGCTACCGGTGTGTTGGGAATTCTTTGATCATGCTAACCAGATCAGACCTCTAGCAACATACCTGTAGCGATACCTGCTGTATGACTCTAAACCAGAAGTTATTTTGAGCTGGTTTAGGGTATGTGTAGAATAAGTTTCAGGTGTCAAGGTAACTTTACTGGCAAACGCTTAACTGTGTATAGATTTCAGGGGGAGAATACTGTATATTAATTTTATTAACAGTGACTACATGAATCCTGTTAAACTGCTTTTCTGGATTTTCCTCTTGATGTAAATATCTTCTGAGAATGATACTTGAGCACCAAAGTCACTCATACATTTTTGGAAACTTTACAAAGTATCTACGTTTTAATTCCTTCATGCTTGTACTGCAAAGAACAACATTTTGATATTTTGAAGATGTCTTGTTCCAATGAGTTAAAGTGTGTTCATGTAGCACTGCATCTGGTTACATGGGATTTTGAAGTTGCACGTGCTGATCCACTAAATGAGATCAGTAGTTTGGATGGTAGACTAAGTGAAGTTATTGGAAAGCCTTTTTCCTTACAGTGATATCATAATTTCTGGTTTGAGTAGAATCTAAAGGATTAAAAGTACATGTATGGACAGCAAAACAAAACAAATTGCTTTTCATTTTTCAAAAATAAAAATTCTGACAAATGGCTAAGATTTAGAGACTTGGATTTTGTGAAACTAGTTTATAGCATCAGCATTCTATTGTAAAAGCACTGATAAAATTATGCTATTGGTTTAACTGTATTGTGTACTCTGAAAGCATCCACCAGCACAACAGCTGGAAATCCCACCTGTAGAAATGCCTCCAGAGGAGCCCCAAAACATCTGCCAGCTAATACCAGAGCTAGAACTTCTGCCGGAAAAAGAGAAGGAGAAGGAAAAGGAGAAAGAGGAGGAGGAAGAGGAGGAGGTATGTAGAAAGGGTTTGTGTGTTCCCCAGCACTGTTTGACTTTGGATTCATTAAATGGCATAAGATAAATCTTCGGTCCTTACTTAGGAAATTATAATCTTTGGAAATGTAAATTTAAAAATTATTCCATGACCATTTTATATTATTTATACTATTCCATTTTATAAATTGCATATATATTCTGCTTTGAATTAGAGGGTTCTCCTGTTCTCACACATGGTTGGATTAAACCACTCTATGTATTTATGATGCCTTATACAAGAAGTTTTGAACTTAATTTTATGGTTCCATTTTAAATAGTTCATGCCACTTAATAAAAGTAGATTTTTGTAAGAAAACTGTCCACGTCCTAAAATGTGATAACTGAAGTTGTTTCTTAGCTACAGTATTTAATATTCTGTGGATATCAAAACAGACTTCATTGATTCTCTTTATTTTACACCCAAAATGCATAATATTAAATTAGGTTTTTAAAAACTGTTTTATTGTTGGAAAAAGAATATATCTGGACATGTGAAATTTCCTTCTGTAACAAGTCATATGTACAAAGAAATGTGAATTACTTCAGTCAATTACTTTAGTCAAGATGATTTTCCTAGCAATGTAAAAAGCTGTTAGAATAGAATAGAATATTTTCGGTTGGAAGGGACCTACAACGGTCATCTAGTCCAACTGCCTGACCACTTCAGGATGTTGCTGGGTGCAGAGAAATGTTACTTTAAAAGTAGTACGATGAAGAGGAAGAAACACATGCTGAGTTATTCTGAGAAATAAAAAACTTGGCCAAACAGTTTTTCTGCACAGTTTGAGGTTCTTGAGTTAAGACTGGATGCAAAGCAGATACTGCTTGCATGTGTTGCTTTCGTGGTGATTTTCTTAATTGTTGATTTGAAACAAAGTTCTTATTTTAAAAGCCATATATAACTCATCTTCCATGAACACCTACTGTTCTGTGTAGGTGAGTGCTTCATAGGACATGGGGAGCTGAGTCGTTACAGCTGGCCTTTGCAGCTTTTAGCAACAACCTATTTTCCTTTTCAGTGGTTCTGTTTCCACAGTGAAATGAGAACATGTTTGTGTTTATTAATGTTTGCAAAATAAAAGCATTATTGATACTGTGTGCAGTACTAGCAATCCTAGATTTGCCTGAAGTCTCTTCTCATTCAGCTGTCATGACTGAACTTTGTTTTACTAATTGTCAGCATAACATTTTGAGGTATAATCATAGTGGCAGGCAACCTTACTACGGTACATCAGCTTACATGTGTGTCTTCTTCCGTCCCACTTCCTGCCTCTCGTAGATGTATCCTGTGACTCAAGTTGTCTAATCCTTCTGGCTTGATGAAAAGAAAAAGCTGCAGTAATATCTAGCAATACCTCTTTCATTTCATAACTCAGTGGATGAAAAGATTATTGTTTTGTAAATGCGTGAATTTTGGCTGCTTGCAGGAAGAAGACGGCACGGGGGGTGATCAGGATCAAGAAGAAAGGAGATGGAACAAGAGAACTCAACAGATGCTTCACGGGCTTCAGGTACACATGATAATTTGCTTTCTCTTAAAGTAGCTATTGAATGTGCCCACTGACACTTTTGACCTGAGTTAAAAGGTTAAGAGCGAGCTTTCTTTACAGTAGATGTTAGACTTAAAATATCAGTTCTGTCTTGGAGGGAAAAAAAATTGCCACTTTTTTCCAAAGAACATTTGAAGTAAAATTTTTCGCTTAAATGTTTTTCAACCTTTATGTCCGCACTTGGTGTGCAAGTAAGACTCCCAGAAATTCAAATTTTAAAATAATTGGGTGCGATCGTGTTTTTAATGAAACGTTAGCACCGCTGACTTTGTGCTATGTGATCCTAGGCAAACCCCGTCAAGGTCTAGGGATAAAAGCATTTTACAGGATGTTTACTCCCGGCTAGGCTAGTTTGAAAACTTCCATGTTATGATAAGCTGAATCTCACCTTGGCTGAGGTGCAGCATTACTTTTCAGCATGTGGCTTCAGTCTGCATAAACAGATAATCTTTGTAGGAGGGACTCTTGCTTGCTAGAACTAAAGAGCTTTTTTCTGGTAAGATAACTGAACACCCCCTACATACACTTGAACTTAAGTGCAAACTGCTGTCCGTCTGCATATAGACCTCTGTATGGGTACTTCATATGTTCTTGGATCACCTTTGCCTTTTGGTCTAGTTTGCAGTTCCTACCCCTTTGTTCCCTTAAACATTTTTAGCAACTCCTGAGATTCTGCTGTCACTGAAGTGTTTCAGTTCCATCTCTAACCTGTTCCTGTTTTCCAAAGTCATCCTCACCTTTTTGTGAAATTGATAGGCTTTGTCTCTGCTGATAAAAGCTCAGCGTCATCATTGTGTCTCTGAACTTCCAGTATAGTGGAGGGGGGGGCGCAGAATGCTGCTGAGTTTTCAGTAAACTGAGATTTAGTAGTATTTCATATTCTATTAAGTTTCTCAAAAGTGTGATATAATCAAGCAAAAGCTTTACATTTCTGGAAAATGTTACTAGAGTTATATCGTAAGAATTACTTGCTTACATCTCATTTCATTATGACTTACATGTCATCTCATTTCATTTCATAACAATGAAACCTTAATTTTAAACTCCTAAATAGCCTTCAGGACACTTAAATACACTTAACTTTAGTTCAGATTACATTGTAAACTAATGTGATTTAAGTTAGTTCTTTTGCACACCTGCAAGAATTCTGCTAGTTTAAGTAAGATTGTTTTAAACTGTTGTTGTGGTTTAACCCTGGTAATCAGCTCAGCCCCACACAGCTGGTCGCTCACTCCCCTCTGGTGGGATGGGGGAGAGAATCAGAATTCTGAGTAAAAGCAAGAAAACGTGGTTTGAGATAAAGACAGTTTAATAGGTAAGGCAAAAGCTGCGTGCACAAGCAAAGCAAAATGAGGAATCCAGTCACTGCTTCCCAACAGCTGGCAGACATTTAGCCATTTCCAGGAAAGCAGGGCTTCGTTACATGTAATGGTTACTTGGGAAGACAAATGCTGTAACCCCGGATGCGCGCACACACCCTTCTTCTTTCCCCCAGCTTTTATTGCTGAATACAACGTCATATGGTGTGGGATATCCCTGTGGTCAGTTGGAGTCAGCTGTCGCGGCTGTGTCCCCTCCCAGCTTCTTGTGCACTCCCAGCCTACTTTGCTCCAAAACAAAAAGATTTGCTCCCATCCAAAACATAGCACCATGTGAGCTGCTGTGAAGAAAATTAACCCTGTCCCAGCCCAAACCAGTACAACTGTCGCTTAAAAGTAACTTTTAAAGTATACAGATGTTTAGTTGGTAATGTTGTTTAATGTTTTCCTCTCTGAATGTTTCATCACAGTTTCTGAAAAGAGCTTCAGAATTCTCTTTGGACCACGTCTAGCTTTTTTCAATTTTTTCTTCCATGTGCCCAAAAGACCATCACACTGAATGGATGAAACATTAAGACTGTAATGAGATTCGAAGTTAAGATCTGTTTAATATAAAGTAATTTGGTTTGGCCAGCCTAATATCTTTTCATCTAGTAGATATTCCAGAGCCGACGGTTCTGTTTTAAATTGAAGACGTCAGTTGTTGTTCTAGCCAGCAAACAGATGTATTTTCCTGAATTTTTTTTTATATTCTGGCCAAGACTTTGAAAAAATTTAAGCGACTTCGGGTACTTAGTTTCAGACAAGCAGAGGAGTTTTAGAAATAAACAGGCTTTCACCTTGGGAAAATTATGCATCTTTTAAAGAACCTTAGCTCTTGAAATTTTGTTTTAAACAATAGATCATTATTATTTTCGGAGTTATTTTTATTTTGAGAAATAAAACAGGATTTTTTTTATTCCTATTTCAAAATATTTGTCCTGTAGTGAAAGACTGGCTAGCTATTGGTGCAGTAAGAAAATCTTGCACTATACTACAGTGTTTCTGGAATAAGTTGCACAGATTCAAGATTGATTTTTCACACTTCTCTGGGAAGCCTACTTGGTTTCATTTAGATAAGATCCATATAGAAATTTTCATATACATGTTGTAGTGTCCCCACCCAACGTTGAGTCCTTCCCAGTCCCTCACAGTGTCCTGGGGCTGACAACAAACAGAATCTTGCCAACGGACGTTCTTGTTTGTATGTAGTTCTCTATTTAATTTGTGGTATCAATGTTTCTGTTTTTCAGAGAGCTCTTGCTAAGACTGGAGCAGAATCTATCAGTTTGCTTGAGCTGTGCAGAAATACGAATAGAAAACAAGCAGCTGCAAAATTCTACAGTTTCCTGGTACTTAAAAAACAGCAAGCCATAGAGCTGACACAGGAGGAGCCTTACAGTGACATCATTGCAACACCTGGTCCCAGGTTTCATATTATTTGAATGGTTAGTTACAGCAGAGCTAGTGTTTGTTTCACTAGTGCGTACGTGTATTGCCCCATCTGTAGGGCCCACAAGACCATTGCAGAAAATTTAGATTTTATTGTCTGTATAAAGTCCTTGGTTTTCTTTTGGGGTTATTTTGGGTTTTGTATTTTAAATTTGCCACTTAAAATTTTAGTGAAACTGCTGGGGTGGGTGGCTTGAGTTCCAACTGCGGAAACCAGACAGCTCAAGGACCCAGATGAAGATTGTTTTAACAGCTCGGAGCAGATGTGTGCAATATTGGTGCATGTAACGTTGAGTATCAATGAAAATGTCTTACGGTAATTTGACTAGTTGATTGAATAGTGATCTTTTTAACCTATACAAGTAAACCTGAATGGCCAACCTATTGTCTGATTAAAAACTTTGCCAAACTCGTCTAAAATGTTCGGTCTACTTCTCATAGTAGTGGGTTTTTTCCCCTTCCCTAGATCTTTGTGCATACCGTGGGTCTCTTAAAGCTGCCAATATGAAAGGTAGTGCCTGATATGTCAGCTTGCTTTGTCACTGCATTTTTGCAGTCAGATTTTTGTAGCCCTTGATGCTAAGGGGAAACGGGTGTCTGTGGAAAGCACTTCCTCTACGTGATACTGTTGCATACATGAAAGGACGGAACACGTGTTAAGCATTTTAGACGAAACATTCCTTTTCACTTATCACCTCATTATGATCCACTACTGATAATGGCTAATTACTGTTAATAAGTGTCAAGTAAGAACTCTAGTCATTTCGTTTAAACCTTTAAGATATCAAAATGCTTTAGGTTTGTTAGAGCTGTATATAAACTCCAGACTTTTTAAAACAGACTTCTAGATTGTAAATTATCTGATTTTTATTAAGCAGGCATATGAAGATAAGAATAAGAGAAGTTGAACAGATTGCCTTTGTAAAGATGCTAAATTCAGATACCACCTGTACCGAAAGGGCAACAAACTTGAATATACAGTACAAACGGGCACAGTTCCACTTAATTGTGTAGTGTATTAATGACTCTTTGGATATATTTATGGTTTTAGTATCAGTTTTTCCAATAATGCACACTCCTGTGTTCAAAGCATTTTATCAGTTTTGCAAAAGAAGTCCCATTTGATTTTACTTACAAAGAATGAAGCTTTACTGTTAGACCAGGTAGCACCAGAAATTATGTGAATATGTTGATTATGGAAACATGTCTTAACTTTTTTTAGGGCAAAATTATTCACACCGAAGGTTCTGGTTTTAACGTTGGCACTTTTGTGAAATAATTTTGGGACTCTGAAATTTCAGTGTATACTCAACTGTAAAATTATGTGAATGTTTAAAAAAAAATCTGAGACTACATGATGACCATGTTTTAATAATCCTTGAAAAAGTTAATTGTATAAAGTTACTGCAGCTTTATTTTCAACATGATGTGCCTGTAAAACCATGATTTTCCCCTTTGTAAAAAGAGACATTGTAGATAACTTGAATGTTTAATTATAGAAAAGGTCATTAGTTTCTTGTTATACATTTTTAGTCTGTTTTTGTTGCTTTTCAAGGTTAATATTCTTGAAAATAGTTGATGCTGTTATGTATAACTTTTTCTAATAAAAGTTGTGTTATAAGCTGTTACGTATTAGCTCTGCACCTTGTTTGAACACCTTTCATTTATGCAGGAGGGACCTAGCATTTACAGGTTGCTTCTTTTGATATTAGGACTGGAAGTGTAACAATTTAGGTCTTTGAGAGATTTAAAGTTTCTATATGTAAATAGATTTCTCGCCATTAAGGAAGGAAGAGTTATTCTACTGGCCGTACTGTGTCTTGTTCAAGCGTTCTATGCTAGGAATGTCTGTGCGGAAAATTAGGGGAGACTGTCTATAAAATGTGATTCATCTCCATGCCAGTCCCTTCTGAATGCCAGAACATATCCAGCTTGAATTCTTTTAGCTCTGCTGTTCCCTGGCTTCTAGAATTGCCTCTGTGTGTGGGTATGTCAGTGCTTCTGAAGTTACGTGCTCCTGGTAGATCCGGACACTTGGATCCAAGCCTATAGCAGCAGTGCGCCTCCCATGGAGTCACTCGGGTTACCTGCAGAGCTTACTACAGAGCCCGGGGTAATGTATTCTCTTTGACGTGGGCTGTCTCTGGGAGTTGAAGAACCAGCCTCCATGCAATAACCTGACTTACTCTGGGCTCCTCACGGAAGCGACTGTACTGCTTTTGAGCTACCTGTGGAAGCAGTCGGGC
Organism: Pygoscelis adeliae; assembly: GCF_000699105.1. Classification (NCBI taxonomy): domain Eukaryota; kingdom Metazoa; phylum Chordata; class Aves; order Sphenisciformes; family Spheniscidae; genus Pygoscelis; species Pygoscelis adeliae. The sequence goes on from NW_008824542.1 coordinate 1,814,365, forward strand.
TGACTTTGCTTGTGCTGTAAGTCTTGTGGGGTGCAGGCTGGCCCGTGTTGAGCTAGCCTGAGCGTGTGCGTGTGTGTACAGCTTGCCTGCACCGGAAAGTAAGGACTTGATTTTTCATTCCTTTGGTTAAAGCCCTGTGAGTGAGAGAAGTGTGGGAACTCGGGTACTCAGACTAGAATGAAAGGTAGTTTTTTCTGCCTTTTCTTCTCTTCTATCAATAGTCTAGGACATTTTTATCATCAGTTTTGCTCTTTGTAACACCACTGAGCAGCACTCATGACACGTTGATTTTGCACAAATGTATACTCCGATGACACTAGATGTAGTCTGAGGCAATGAATGCAAGTTCGGCTTCATAATGTACAGGATTCGTTACTAGTTCTGAACATGGCCTGCAAGCAGTACTGACAGACTTACATTTCTTGGCAAGCAGGCTTCACAGTAATATACTGATCAGCTGTTGAGTAAGGTCTAAGGAATAGTGATAGACAACGCGTTTGCGCTATATTTCTCCTGTATCCACAAGAAGTCTTATTTCCCTACTTGTTATTGTGCAGACACGATGAGATGCAGAAGGGCTATCTGTTGCACAGCATTTATTCTGTTTTCCCTATGACTACTGTTCTTCACAAAGATACTGGGCTACTTAAAAAAAGTAGAGCATCTGCATTTATTACAGTCCCTCTTCAAATAAATGTCTAAACAGTTTTAAAGGAATTAACCATAAGCATTCAGTTAGTTTTTTACTAGGTAAGAAGCCATCTTCCTAGCAGTTCAGTGAGTAACACCATCTACTTTTCAGAAACCCATCTTCTTGTGAGGGATTTAGATTTGATTGATAACATTACTGTAAAATGTATTCCTTGCTGCTTTACCATTCAGGCTGGAATGTCTCTAGTGTGTTTGGCTATAGCGTTACACTGCATCAGTGAGGGGAAGGAACTGCTGTGAATACCTCTCGGTGCTCCGTCTTCCCCACTGGCAGCAGGTTTGTTCTGTCTGCAAATCCTAAGTGTTCACATCAGTGAACATGCATGCCCTGCTTTCCAAATGACTCCTTTTTGTTGGGTGAAAAGGAAAACAGTTCATGAATCTAAGGAAATATTCCTGCAAGGAGATTCAGTTGTTGAAGGAATTCCTGCCCTGCATGCCTGACCACCTTGAAGATGGACTGCTCCAGCTCTCCCTCAAGAGAGCTCTGTTCTCATTCCAGCTGGGGCGGAAGGGAGGAAGTCAGGCAGGTAATGTTATCTACATCTGTAGGTTAAATAGCTTTCCGCTTCTGGGAAGGGTATGAGTAGAGCACTCTTCGTAATTCACAAGACATTTTATAAGGCAGGTTCTAACTTACCTTCAGCCAATACTTCTAGCTATCACTGGAACTCACGCTTCAGGATTTTAAACCAACTTGGTTAGCAACCTGACCGGTAGCTGTCACGTGCAACTGTGCTTCAGGGGCTCTGTTGGAGGGTCAAGTACATGGTGTTAAGGATGTTGAGCTGTGCCCATCTTTTGTAGACACTAGATTGCCTTTTCTGCTTTGGTCTTTCTAGCTAAGGTGCTCCTACCCCTGCAGATCAAGGAAGTCAAACTTCAAAGGGTTATTCTCCACTCTCTACTGTCATCCCACTGCCACACGTGTGTCTGGTGGTACGTAACAGATTACTTTGCGGGGGGGAGTGGGGTTCTGGCAAGTTTTTCTGTTTCCAAAGCTCTCAAGTGTCCACTACTTGTGGAATGTATTTCCTCAAGTGGCTATCGTGATCCTGCTTGTGCTTTTTCAGAGATTTTTTCTTTTGTTATACCTACAAGAATTGGCTAGGCTATGTACTGTGAACTTCTGCAAGATGAATATATAGAAAAGCTGAAGGACCAGAAAACAGCTTGTCCCAACACACAAGGAGGAAAGGACAATTCTCTCTGCATTTCTTGCTAACCTCTGAACGTCTGATAAAGCCACCAGAGAGACAAGAGCAGGAGGTAGAAAGAGGGAAGGTTTTTCTCTTGTTATTCTCACAGGAGCTGTTTCTACATTTGTTTTAGTTCAAAACATTTTCATGCAGAGTCAGAAAAAATCCAAAAACTCAGCTAGGAGAAAACATTCATATTAGCCGAACACTAATGTTAATGTTGTGTTACAAGTGGAATTAAGTGCCAGAAACTTTCTGGGAGGACACACCCTCCGACTTCATTTGGCCCTAGCTATTCCCCAGCAGCCAGGAAGGATACAAGAAGTAGTTTGGCTGTCGTGAGCTAGGTCTCTACATGTTCTCCCTTCCCCAGCTCCCCCGCTTTTCTTGTTTGCCCAACTTTTGTTTTCAATAAAAACATTAAACATTATAACATAGCCTGAAACTAACACTAAATAATTGGGGACTGTGTGGTTGACCTTTAATCATGGATGTTTAGAAATGTTTGACGTTGATCAAGAATACATGTGATGAGAAACACAGATCTGCTCATGACACTTGGGGGTTTAAAGCCGGTAGCATTCTCCATGCAAGGACTCCTCTCTAAATTAAACTGTTCTGCTACTTTCTTGGAATACTTTCCCCTCCCCTGCCTTGCAGTGCCCAGGTAGTGCTGGCAATTATTTGTACAATTTAGTTATCTAGGTTTGGGAATGGTGGGAACTGATTCAGGGTAAAACCCACCAAAAGAAACATGTTTTTTTTCCTCTAGCTGGATCAATTCCTACATCCTGCACACTGGGCAGCCATACAGAAACTTGTGCCAGCATAACACAAGAAGCACCAGGCAGGAGAATAAAGGGAAGGGGTGAGGATTGCTTTTTCGGATGGCTGTGCCAACTTCGCATGTGTGTTAAATCAGTCTAAGAAAATTATTCACAGTAATGCTGTTTCAATTCAGGAGTCCCAGCTCTGGCTAGAACTGGTGGATTGGCATGTTTATCATCAACTTGCACACCAGTATTAATATTCTGCTTTTCCAATGCAGAAGTTGAATGTTCTCCCTCAGATCGAGTATTTCTATGACAGCTCAAGTCCAGGCTCTGCCAGAGGATGTGTCTGCACTAGCTTTCTGTTCATCTTGTGAAAGTTAATATATTCAGTCCTCGTGTTACTTGAGAGTAAGCCAGAATTAGTCAACATGCGTTTCACAGGCAGCGTGTACCACACATCGCAGTGATTTTAAGTCTGAAACAAAGGGATCAGGATACCATAAACTGTTCCACCGCTGAGCATTTTTGCAGAAAAGTTCAGCTAAATTTGGTTTTGTACAAATCAAGCTGCTTCTCATATTCCTTGACTATGGGACTAATCTCCAAAACAAAAGAAATGCTGATGTTTAAGGAATAAGAAACCACAGTCAATGTGAGAAAAAAGAGGAGAAGCAGCTTAGCATTTGGATTGAAAAGCCAAATTGGATGCTTAACTTAGGAATGTTTCCCTGATTGGTCAAATAACTGATAGGAGACCCTGAAAAGAAACTAAATGTACCATATTGCGTTTTGTAATTACATGAATGCAAACTTGTGGCTAGTCTTCGTGATGCTGAAGGAGGCAGCAATGAGCCAGAAAAGGCATGAAAAAGTTTGTTATGGTGGCAGCTACTTAGCAACACAAGCTGCAGGTTTTCCTTGATCATTTCTCAAGACTGAAATAAGTGCAGAAGACACCGGGTGCTTCCAGTGCTGTTTCATCTTCACATCTGTCAGAAGCAATTCCAGTTCATTAATTGTAGCAGGCTGCTCCCCGCAGTGTGAATTGGGGCTGGGATCTCTGTTGCCTTCACCACCGAGCCTGTGGAATTACAGGGAGGCGATGTTCGGAGCTAAGCAGATAGCCCTAATACTAAAAAGATTTAAAACCAAGCCCAAGGAGGCCAGACCCACCACATGCGGGAGGAATGTATCAGGAATACTTACACCACCCTTCACGTCAGCAGCAAAGCCACCGCCATTCCCCTCTCTTGCTCGTGCTGTTCCCTTGGCAGGGGTGACGTGACCATCAGAGCATTTGCAGGTGTTCAATGGGTTTTACTGATTACGAGCAAGCTGCTTTTGGTGAGGCACAACTGAGCAAGCGGCTCTGTCTCGGTGCACACAACTGCGGAGGAAGTTTTCAATGCGGCTCGTACTCCCTGTCGTGATTGCCCAGAGCTGTTCCCTGGCGGGCAGATGCAGATCGCTCCCAACATGCAGAGCCGGGGGAAGAGGAGGCTGAGCCTACCTCAGAGAGGAGCGTTAGGTCTAGCTAGATAGGTACACATATAACCTTACCTAAAATTATTTGCATTTATGGCAGACTTTTTTCTTACAACTCAGTAACGCCGTTTCTGTTATGAGAAGGCCCTTCTGGTTCGGTGTGATGTGCAGATCATTCATGCCCTGAGGGAAATACAGCGGGCAGCAAATCCAGCCAAATGGGCTGGGCATATATATAGCAGAGCCTGAGGCTGGACTAAAAGTGAGAGGACTGTGGGTTTTCATCTCAAACAAGGTGGAGGCATAAGGTCGGCCAGCTGTG
>NW_008824542.1:1818905-1819178 GCF_000699105.1 Pygoscelis adeliae
GGCCTGCAGTTCAGCTGCTCCTGTAACCATGACACCTACCTGAATGTTATTCCAGGAGCCATCACAAGGACAAAGTTACACACGCATCATTTCTGAGTACACAGGGAAAAACCTTGGTGTTGTGGTTTAACCCCAGCCGGCAACTAAGCCCCACACAGCCACTCGCTCACTCCCCCCCGGTGGGATGGGGGAGAGAATTGGAAGAGTAAAAGTGAGAAAACTCGTGGGTTGAGATAAAGGCAGTTTAATAGGTAAAGCAAAAGCCGTGCACGC
>NW_008824542.1:1819378-1829534 GCF_000699105.1 Pygoscelis adeliae
AATTAATTCACTCCTTCCCATCGGCAGGCAGGTGTTCAGCCATCTCCAGGAAAGCAGGGCTCCATCACGCGTAACGGTTACTTGGGAAGACAAACACCACAACTCTGAACGTCCCCCCCTTCCTCCTTCTTCCCCCAGCTTCCTATGCTGAGCATGATGTCATATGGTGTGGGATATCCCTTTGGTCAGTTGGGGTCAGCTGTCCCGGCTGTGTCCCCTCCCAGCTTCTTGTGCACCCCCAGCACTCGCTGGTGGGGTGGTGTGAGAAGCAGAAAAGGCCTTGACTCTGTGTCAGCACTGCTCAGCAGTAACGAAAACATCCCTGTGTTATCAGCACCGTTTCCAGCACAAATCCAAAACACAGCCCCATACTAGCTACTGTGAAGAAAATTAACGGTATTCCAGCCAAAACCAGCACACTTGGCCTGCATGTTCTTTTGCCCAAAGGGAAAACGGATGCTCTTATGCTGCAGCCCCAAGTCTGGTACTCAACTGTGAGCTGCCAAGAGCTCCCTGACAGCCTTGGACCCAGGGTTTGCCTCCTCCATAGGAGCTGACATTTTCCTGAGGGATGCGCTATGCAAGGACATGTGTGTAAACACTCCTCTGTGAACAGCTCGTGGCCAGTCACCCGGCCTTCGAAGTGCCCACTCTCCTTCCTCTCCAGTAGAGGATTTTCCCAGCCTTTCCTACTAGAAAGCCCGATCGTGGCTAACCAGGGGGAAGCCCATGTGAGAAAACCCCGTGAAGATGACTGAGGTGTGTGCCCTGCCATTTCACTCCTACGTCATGTACGCTGCAGCTGCAGAGGAAAGCCACTACTCTGTTCCCCGTCACAGCACGACCTGCCAGAGGCAGAGGTGACGAGTAAGGTGGGGAGAGCACCTCTCACCAGGAGCCTCACAGTTAGGACAGAGTCCTTGCACCCGAGTCACTGATGCACAGTCAGGTCTTCATCACTTGGGTAAGACTTAGACGAGGGTACTAGGACAAGGCCCATGGCAAGGGACAAAAAAGATGTCTTTATGCTTTATAGTAGGAATGTGAAAACAATGCAATGTTTAAGCAGAAATTAAGCTGGTTTCACCTGAATGTTGCACAGATGTGAGTAACGAATGCTCGTCCATGACTCTTCCACCTACTCCAATGAAGAGGTACCAAGTTAGCACCAGGTTTTAAATCCAAAGAGGTAACTTAAAATGTTATAGTAAAATTGGGACTGGCATTTAAAGCAAAAAATAATGTTTTAAGGTCATTGGACTAGCCTGCTACAAAAACTGTATGTTATTTGAAAACCGCAGCTTCTAATTAATGCTGTCCAAAATAATTCTGTTCCGAATACAGGATAGAGAAATCCAGTTTAACCGAAAGGTACAGGTAGCAGTGAGGCGCTATGTTTATGAAGTTTGATTGCAGAACTAATTGGCTCATAATGTGACAAATCATCACTACAATACATATTCTGCATGTGTTTAAAACACATCCTCCTATAATGAGCTTCTAGATCCCAGTTAAATGTAGTAGAATTAGCTAGCATTTAAAATAATCCCTTACAAACTGTAATTTCTCCATATTGTTTTCCTCCAATCAGCTAAATTAGATCTTCTTTTTCAGGCTTAGGGTTTAGAAGCACAATAAAGTCCAGTAGGCACGAGTTCTTGATGAAAGCCATGTACAGGTGTGCAAAAGGCCAAGAAAAGAAGATTTAAAGGAGTTAATTTCCTGCTGAAAAAAAATGACTGAAGGATGTGTGTGAGGTCACATGTATTTATCTTCCATTGTGACTCCATATTTCCTTCTGGAGGGGAAGGAAACTTGTCTTCATGGCATTTCTGTGCTGATATTTTAATTTTAGAGGACCATACTGTAAAAGAAGGACCAAGAATCTAAGCAGTCCAGAGAAGGATCTTAAATTCTTGAAATATTTAAAGTAATATGAGGTGGAAAACAGTCCACAGAAAAATGTCATCAGCTATCTGCTACCAACCTAAATATCTGTCTGCACCGCCACCGAGGACTGAGCTAACCTACTCCCTCCATGCCTGGATTGGTCTCACAGAGCCAGAAACCCTTCTCGGAAAAAGTCTTTCTCAGAAATCACATTCCTGAATATTCTTTTCATGAGTCTGCAACTGTAGTCACTTGGCTCTCAGTTATTTTTCTTCAGCGTTGGCAATTTTTCTCTCAAGTGTTCATCTGGCTCTGTTTTGCTTAATCGTGATGTCTCCCAAAGGTCTGCACTAATGAGTTTCTGCATTCATACCATATGCTTTCTTTGCCATGGAGAAGTTTAGTTGTATAGAAAACAGATTTTGAGACTCTTTCTATTCCCTTCCTCTTCTATCCTGAAATCTGAAAGGTCTTCTGGGCAGAAAAGGCTTCTTGGGTCCCTTCACCCTGCTAGTTAGAATCAGACCACATCTTAACAATGCTCCCGTGTCATTTAGATACGTGGCAAAACTTTGAAAGTAATTGTCCGGTTCCTTCTTGATTTGGATTTAGGCTAACTAGCTTTTTCTGAGCCTTCATTTGAAATCCCAGAGGCCAAGGTCATCCACACACTCAAAAACTGGTGGCAACTCCGAGCGACGAGAGACACCAGCTTCTTATCGAAAGAGCTGCGCTTCTCAGGGCAGCATTTACAGCCAGGCGGGACGGGGAAGGACTGCTCCTGAGCAAGGGGAGGTTTCAGAAGGTTTGGGGAGGCTCGAGATAGCTACAAGATCAGCACCGGAGCACAAACCTCCCAGGAAGGGCCAAGCCAGCTGCCCTGGAGGTAATGACAGCTAGCAAAGGGAATCACCCAAACTACTCAACTGATAAAAACAACCCGTAAGAGCTAAATATCCCAGACAGAGAATATAAAATCTCATTTAAAATTATCCAGTTAGGAAACAGCCCAGCAGGGAACGTTCTTTACAAGAAAGTCCTTGGAGGACTATTATTCCCACCCTTTCTGGCAATTGCTCTCTCTCCACTCCAGTAAATTCCCATCCCAGGGCAATTCTGGCACAGATCTGCTATCAATAGCAACTCTTAGTTTAGCGAAGCATCACAAATCCAGCTCCAGCAGCGTAAAAGAGTTCCCTCCTGCATTTTCCCCATATGAATCACTTTGTTTCTAGTTTTGTAGATGCAATGGAAGCAGCGTTCAAATAGCATTCCACTTTTTCAGATTGTCCATCAAGTTGACAGTGTACGTGAGTGTTGTTTGCTACTCTAGGTCCATGCACGGCCTGTTGCCTGGTACAAAATGCTATCGGTTAGCTGGAACGTAGGGACATATGGAAGACCCTGGTGCTTTTGGTCCTAAGAGAAGCAGCAGGAAGGAAGATGGCTCACTCCAATACAGCTGTGTCAGGAAACCTCCTGGGCAGGGAGCCATTCGTGCACTGTCCATGTGTGAAGTATGGGAAGATGTTGACTCTCCCGAAGGATGGAGACAAGGACAGCGGCGTTGATGTACACTGAGGCTGGAGGGGAATTGGGCAGAGGAGTTCGTATTGGTGAGCATTGGAACACACGGCAGAATAGATTTGTTCAGAAGAATTTTGGGGAGCAACAGCATTTTTGCTACAGTCAAGGAGCTTCTTAGACTTTTTTTTTTATGGCACCAGATTAACAACAGCATCACCCCCTGATATCCTTCAGAAAGAGACTATTTTCTTTTTCTGGAGGCTGTCATTTCTCAACCTGTTTGTTACTGGAGGCTCAGGCAGGTCTGATGCGCTTTGTCACTGTCCCAGAGCAGCACCCGGGATAGCCAACCTCCTTAGCAGTGGTGCCAATTACAGCCCATGACAGGGTGGTTCTGGACCTACCTTTGCATCCCTTCGTGGTGCTGAGATGGATATCTCAGACCCTCTTGGTGATGAGAGTCTCATCTAAGAAAGAGACTCACCACAGCTGAAGTTCACTGGTGATGTCCTGCCCTCTCTGCTTTGCAAGTCTGCTGGCAAGTAAGAGGAGCGTTAACACCAGTGGATGGCATTTTACTCTGAGACATTAACTAACTTTCAGGCAATGGTATCAAATCTTAGCCGATTATCTAGGCATTGCCAGAAGAGCAGAAGACAAAACTGTGCTTATGTCTCCAAGACACCAGTTCCAGTTTGTCTGCTGAAGTTACTGCTGCTACATTATTTTGCAGCTTTTGAGATTTTTGCCCAGGTGTTTATCATATGTATTTTTTCAGTTACCATGGATTTTCTAATTGTCTAGTTTTGTTTTCTTTTGTCTGGTTTTACAGACAATCCCCAGTGCTCAGGATGCTTTCATGTAAACACTGGGCTTACCTGTAGGATGTCCCCTGATAAACTTGGCTATCAGTTATACAAGCTCACATTTTTCACAAGCTGTCCAGACTTCTTGAAGCAGACTAAAGTATGTGGCATTAATGTGTGGGAAGAGACAATCTACTTTTATATCCATTTTCAATAAAACACAATTTTCTCTGAAAGATCTGCCTAAAACCTTTGTCTCCCAACTGGAAATATATTTCTGAAAGTAATAAAATTTTCCATTACACCAGCAAAGTAGATAATAAATTTTATTTCTCTAAGTATCAGAACTTCCATTCCCTTGAGGGATATCTTCTGTGTATCTTTGCAAACTTGATAAATGAAGTACAATGAATCCAACTGATGTCCCACCTTCAGACCAGGTTTATTACAAAACAGGGGAAAAAGAATGTTCCTACAGTAAATAGAATCAGAAAAAAAATCTCCCTGTGTTCTTAGCATACTTGGAAATTTCTGGCAAAAATTATGACAAGGTGTTTACTCCTGTATGTGCACGTAACTGTAAGGGCAGCTTGCTGTATACTTCACTCATTTAGAGAAAACATCTCTGTGACGGAGGACACAACTATGTAAAAAATAACAGAGCCTGGTGATAAATTCATTATTGCGGCTTTGACCCATTGTCTTTCTAATACTCCATCTCCTCGGGACTTTCTCATTTCAGGTGTCCTAGCCTTCTCAGCTGTGGCTCTGTCTTCCTCTATTTCTTTTTCTTTTCCTTTTTCTTTTCCTTTATTAAATTGAAACTACAGGGCAAATGTTTCATTCTCTTCATTCAGGTATGGAGATCTCACCTGCTCTAGGCCAAAGGCAGGTGAAAGTCTATCCAATACTAGTGGAAACTTTGCTACATGGACAAAAAAAATCACTTTGGGTAAGTGTGGCATCTTGTCACATGAAGCAAAAACTGGCTGAAATGCCAGTGCTGTTGAAGCAAGTGAAAATTTCCCGATGGATTTCAGTGAAGTCGGGACTTCGGTCATGGAGTTTGGGACCATGGAGCTGGGCTGTCTGGGGTGACACCCCGCAGTCTTGGCCAGAAACGCCGGTGATGAAGTCACACGGGAGCTGGTGCTGTGTCACTGCTGTGTTACTGCTCACTCTCGCTCACCACCAGCGCTGTGACAAACAGAAATGGTGTTGTGGAAAGGTGGTCTTCATCACCTCATGGGAAGATGTGACCCTCTGCAACGAAGCACTGTGGTCACCCCAGAAGACTGTGCTGGGCTGGCATCGGCCACTCCTTCACTCTGTCCTTATTCCTTATGCTGAGAGAACACAAATAACACTCAAACATTATCATTATGAGGCCATTGGCCAGTTTGGTCAGTTAACCTACATGCTGCCCTCTTGCTTTAGCTGGCAGGGGAGGAGGGAGTCTGAGCAGAGACCTCCTCATCTGACTTACCATCCCTGCCGTGACCACTACTGGGGACAGGAGCAGAGAGAGGTACCTCCTTCCCCTGAAATATAAACCTACCAAAGACTACAAATGACTGGTGAAATTAAAACCACAGTCCAGAGAAAGAAGATAGCCTCTTGATTTTTTGCAGGTTGAACAAGATAGATGGAAGCGATGGTGTCTTTTGGGGTTCGAGAGACATGGGCCAACTGCCTGTCTCGGTACAAGCCGCTCGCTGGCTGAAGGGAGCTAGGCAGAGGATCGGCTGCCGGGTGAGAACCACAGTTCAATACTGATCACTAGTCTGTTATTTTCTTTTCCTGTTTTGTTGTAGCCGTTGTTTGCTAGTTGTTTCCGTGCCCAGTTAAAATCTTCATGGTCATTCTCCTCTCAAGGTGTTTGGTGTGGTGAAGGCAGGTGGGGAGGGCACGTGCTGTAACAGTAGCCTGTCTTTGAATCCTGCAATTCAGATTTCTTCTAATCAGGGTGCCCTGCTCAACAGGTACCTTGAAAAAACTCTTGTAGGAAGTGGATGTGGCTGCTGTCAAAGAACAAGAATTCAGATGGGATGTTCGATCCCTCATCAAAATAACCTTAGACAAAATTGCATCTTCCTTGGACAACGCTTCCATCCAGATATGGCAGCAACCTAGGTACGGTGGAGCTCTCTGATGCCCTCTGAGTGTATCTCATTCTCCCCCCTCTTTGCCAGAAGCAAAAAGAAAATGCTCTTGATGTCGAATAAGCTAAGCTACCCTGATAGACAGACACCTACCTGTGTAGTGGTCAGTCTGGTGACCAGACACATTCCTGGAAGAAGACTCCCAGATATCTGGGATATCTTGTCCTACCCAAATCTGCAGACACCCAGCCCTGGCTGTTGTTGAAAGCAGGATACGAGACCGAATAGACCCTGTGTTTCATCTCCTGCTCTTAAAAACCCACTACCTTCTTGAAACCCACCCTGCCCACCTCCTTCTTCCAAGCTCCAACTGGCACAATGGATCCTGCTTCCTAGCACCAAGCCAGGGCTGGCAAAGCATTCACGTCTGATGGAAATGGCAGTTTCATTATTCCTAAAATGATCTGCTGAACTTGAAATAGGAGTGCTTGGCACAGAAAGGTGCATAGCAGATACCACAGACCAGCCAAAGAGTTTGGGAATACCTCATACCTACTAAGAGGTACAGCCAGAAAAAAAGCCACTCGTTTCCCTCTAAAATGTCCCTCTGTGTGCAGGTAACAAGGATATGCAGCCTGAATTGTGATAGTAGTTGGAAATGTTTTTAAATCCATTTGCAGGTCACATCTAGCAGGCAGGCAGGCTGTCATCAGCTCTGATTTTGCCATTTCATTTCCACTCACTCTCATTCATGTGGAAAGATCCTGGAGCGCCCTGGGCTGTGATCTGCTCAGTTCTATTTTTGGCTGTCTCCTTTCTGAAGGAAGGTTATTTCTCACATGTGGTTGTTTTCCAATTATCACTTGTTGAGACATACCCCCTGGTTATATTACAAAGAGAATCAGGTGGCAAGTACATATTTACAAGTCTTTATTCTAAGACACAGGAAAACCTTATTGATCTGAGCTTTGAACTGAAACTGTGGGGACTCTCGGGAATCACATTTCTTCTGGCTGAGTTGACCCAGCCTCTTACTCTTCCATGGGAGATACAGAAAATTAAGTATCATCTAATTTACTTGTGTGTGTGAATAGAGCAAGGGTGGTCCATTGTACAAGATTTAAAACAACCAAGTGTCTCCTACAATATGCTGTAAAGTTCCCATTGTATTTTATATTAAGCAGGCTTTTTTCCAGTTACTGTTCACCCACTGCACACCAAGATGTGACCCAGCCGCTTCCTTCATTTCAAAAGCTTAATCTTTTTGGTGTATAATATTAGTTTGTAAAGCACTTTATTGGGAAAGCATGGATTTGTGACGGGATGAGTGGGTGAGCTACCAGTGCTGTGCTCTTTCTGTTTGCTTTATCCCACTCACAAGATGCATGGGATTATGTTTGAGTTCTCTCAAGCAGCGTAAGTTTGAAAACTGGAAAAAGCATGACGATAAATGAAATATTTCCATTAGCAGGGAGCAGATGGACTCGTTCTGCATCAAAAATTAGCTCAAATATTGACAGCATTACAATAACGCATCGAGTACAGGAAAACAAAAGCCTTGGGGCTGCCGCCCCAGCTTCTGGCAAACGGTGCCATGGGCCCATCAAAGCCACCTTCCCTCCCCATCATCTGCTGTCCCAGCAGAGTCCCAGGGCAGCTCCCAGGACTCCCCAGTGCATCCCAGCCACCACAACAGGACCAGCAGGGGCTTGCCTGGAGCAGCCTTGTCATCAGTGGAGGCTCCCTTCTGTATGAACGTGCAGGACCAGCTCGGTGAAACCTCCAGCCACCGGTTTTCCTCCATTCTGCGAGCTCCCAGAAGTGGCAAAAGTCCCAGCGAGAGCTGCTGAGAAGAGAGGATCTCTTTTGTTGACGCTGTGGACGTTGCATGGCTCATAACCTTTTATTTTTTTTGGCAGCCACCTTTTCCTTTGCACCAGTGTGGGCAGCAGCTGTCTTTTCTCCTTGAAACTTGAACGAATTTGACATATTTCTGCAGTTTCTGTTACTTTGGTGAGCAATTTATCCCAGGGTCTTTACACCAGCTGTTTTCCTCTTCCAGCTGTTTGCACACATCTGATGGAATGATTTCATTAGAGCAGTTTCAAGCTCATTGTACTCAATGCCCCAGTTTCTTTTACAAGTCATTGAGACGCATTTCATTTTCTTGCTTGTAGTTTTGAAGATTGAAATTGAGCTGTATCAACATTCTGGTAATTTCTGGTTGTTTCTTACCCATTTTTTCATTTATAGACATCCTATTTTTTCTAGGCTAACAATACACCCATTATCCCCCTTCTTTCTATGCATTGTTTGAGTCAGAAAACCAAATCTGAGAACCAACTCATAGAGCTTTTCATCTACAAATGCATGTATTCAGCCTGTGGTATGTTGTTTTGGCTCTGGTTCATACAAACAAGAGTACCAGATGTAAATATGATACTTGTAGGGCCAGGGAAACTGAAGGCGAAAACCAGCATCTTTCTGAGAGTGCCAGAAGGATGCACACAGTAAGTGTAGGAGCTCCCTGTTTAAGATGTGGGGACAGTAAGAAAAGAGGTCCACAGGCTTGGACCGTGCAGCCTTACTTTGTACCTGGGCATCCAGCATTGGAGATTTCTGTGAGCAACAGCTAACAGAAAGAGGGCTGGGCAAGAAATAAAAGGTATGATCATGCTGCAAAAAGCATGGGCAACTAGTTGAAAAGTTCAATAATAGCACCAGATAGCTGGAATGGAAAATGCCCTAAAAATGTATGATTACTCTCTACAGAGGCTTGCAGTTGAAGTTTCAATACAGTAAGTGGACTATTTCCTTATCAAATGTGATAGAAGGCAGAGCTGACTGTAAGGTACCATACAAATATGAACTAGACCATTATTTAAAGCCACTCTAGTGAATAGTCTGACACCTGGAAATCCACCTACCAGTAAGAACAGTTATTTTGTCCATGCCTAAATCGTACTTCTGAACCTTTTTAGTAGTTAAGTTAGAAATAATTACGTGATTCAATAGTGTGTTTCTGGAAAAATAAGTAGTATGAGAAAACAGGTCTTTTTCCCCTGTTCAGCTTTGTTTTCCATGCTCCCTTCTGTGCCGCCCTCACTCTTCAAGTATTATATGAGGGATTCATACTAATCTGAAGGAACAAGCAAGTAGCCTGGAAATACCTTTTTCTAAATTATATGTGCACCTGGACTTCTGACCCGTAGAATAAACTGGTGTGGTGGGTTTTTATTGAAATGGATTTTATTGAAAAGAATAAGCAAGGGAGTTTACTCCTAAGGCAGCAAGGGTTAATCTGCTGCAATTTTGCTAAGTTAATAAAAAATGGAACAATACAGTGATTGCATCTGGGTTCCAATTAAGACTAAATCAATAAACCAATGGGTTCAAATCACGGAGTCACTAAATTAATGCAGCAAGTAATCAAACTGGAGTCCGAGGTTGGCAATGGAAGGAATTACTTTGTGTTAGCCCTGTTTCAAGCTCTCGTGAGAGCAAGGGACAGAATTTAAGGAAAAGCCAACTTCCTTTCCGTCTCAGGCTGCAGGCTATAGTCTAACCAGTGCATGAAATTATTTAGTCAGTGAAGAATCATTTTGGTTTTAGGCCCATGCCAAGGAGGCGTTGTAATCCCATTGTGTTTCATTTTGAGGAAATGCAATTTAGAGAGTTCTCAGTGGTTCTTCTTTAACACGGCCTCTTCGTGCTCGGCTGCTGCCAACGGTTACAGGTTAACCCTTCTCTCTGAATACCACAAAAACTAGAAACTTCTCAAAGAAGAATAAAGGCTCCTTCCATGAGGTGCAAAAGAAGTGGTACAAAGAG